>NC_000078.6:60856299-61167132 GCF_000001635.26 Mus musculus
GCCCGGCTCACATTTAATTTTTTTAAAATATTTTTATTACATATTTTCCTCAATTACATTTCCAATGCTATCCCAAAAGTCCCCCATACCCTCCCCCCCCCACACTTCCCTACACACCCATTCCCATATTTTTGGCCCTGGCGTTCCCCTGTACTGGGGCATATACAGTTTGCATGTCCAATGGGCCTCTCTTTCCAGTGATGGCCGACTAGGCCATCTTTTGATACATATGCAGCTAGAGTCAAGAGCTCCAGGGTACTGGTTAGTTCATAATGTTGTTCCACCTATAGGGCTGCAGATCTCTTTAGCTCCTTGGATACTTTCTCTAGCTCCTCCATTGGGGGCCCTGTGATCCATCCAATAGCTGACTGTGAGCATCCACTTCTGTGTTTGCTAGGCCCCAGCATAGTCACACAAGAGACAGCTACATCTGGGTCCTTTCGATAAAATCTTGCTAGTGTATGCAATGGTGTCAGTGTTTGGAAGCTGATTATGGGGTGGATCCCTGGATATGGCAGTCTCTACATGGTCCATCCATTCGTCTCGGCTCCAAACTTTGTCTCTGTAACTCCTTCCATGGGTATTTGTTCCCAATTCTAAGGAGGAGCATAGTGTACACACTTCAGTCTTCATTCTTCTTGCGTTTCATGTGTTTAGCAAATTGTATCTTATACGATGGGTATCCTAGGTTTTGGGATAATATCCACTTATCAGTGAGTACATATTGTGAGAGTTCCTTTGTGAATGGGTTACCTCACTCAGGATTATGCCCTCCAGGTCCATCCATTTGGCTAGGAATTTCATAAATTCATTCTTTTTAATAGCTGAGTAGTACTCCATTGTGTAAATGTACCACATTTTCTGTATCCATTCCTCTGTTGAGGGGCATCTGGGTTCTTTCCAGCTTCTGGCTATTATAAATAAGGCTGCTATGAACATAGTGGAGCATGTGTCCTTCTTACCGGTTGGGACATCTTCTGTATATATGCCCAGGAGAAGTATTGCTGTATCCTCCAGTAGTACTATGTCCAATTTTCTAAGGAACTGCCAGACTGATTTCCAGAGTGGTTGTACAAGCCTGCAATCCCACCAACAATGGAGGAGTGTTCCTCTTTCTCCACATCCTCGCCAGCATCTGCTGTCACCTGAATTTTTGATCTTAGCCATTCTGACTGGTGTGAGGTGGAATCTCATGGTTGTTTTCATTTGCATTTCCCTGATGATCAAGGATGTTGAACATTTTTTCAGGTGCTTCTCTGCCATTCGGTATTCCTCAGGTGATAATTCTTTGTTCAGTTCTGAGCCCCATTTTTTAATGGGGTTATTTGATTTTCTGGAGTCTACCTTCTTGAGTTCTTTATATATGTTGGATATTAGTCACCTATCTGATTTAGGATAGGTAAAGATCCTTTCCCAATCTGTTGGTGGTCTTTTTGTCTTATTGATGGTGTCTTTTGCCTTGCAGAAGCTTTGCAGTTTCATGAGGTCCCATTTGTCAATTCACAATCTTACAGCACAAGCCATTGCTCTTCTACTCAGGAATTTTTCCCCTGTGCCCATATCTTCAAGGCTTTTCCCCACTTTCTCCTCTATAAGTTTCAGTGTCTCTGATTTTATGTGAAGTTCCTTGATCCACTTAGATTTGACCTTAGTACAAGGAGATAAGTATGGATCAATTCGCATTCTTCTGCATGATAACAACCAGTTGTGCCAGCACCATTTGTTGAAAATGCTGTCTTTCTTCCACTGGATGGTTTTGGCTCCCTTGTCGAAGACAAGTGACCATAGGTGTGTGGGTTCATTTCTGGGTCTTCAATTCTATTCCATTGGTCTACTTGTCTGTCAGTATACCAGTACCATGCAGTTTTTATCACAATTGCTCTGTAGTAAAGCCTTAGGTCAGGCATGGTGATTCCACCAGAGGTTCTTTTATCCTTAAGAAGAATTTTTGCTATCCTAGGTTTTTTGTTATTCCAGATGAATTTGCAGATTGCTCTTTCTAGTTCATTGAAGAATTGAGTTGGAATTTTGATGGGGATTGCATTGAATCTGTAGATTGCTTTTGGCAAGATAGCCATTTTTACAATATTGATCCTGCCAATCCATGAGCATGAGAGATCTTTCCATCTTCTGACATCTTCTTTAATTTCTTTCTTTAGAGACTTGAAGTTCATATCATAAAGATCTTTCACTTCCTTAGTTAGCGTCACACCAAGATATTTTATATTATTTGTGACTATTGAGAAGGGTGTTGTTTCCCTAATTTCTTTCTCAGCCTGTTTATTCTTTGTGTAGAGAAAGGCCATTGACTTGTTTGAGTTTATCAGGTTTAGGAGTTCTCTGGTGGAATTTTTAGGGTCACTTATATATACTATCATATCATTTGCAAAAAGTGATATTTTGACTTCCTCTTTTCCAATTTGCATCCCCTTGATCTCCTTTTGTTGTCTAATTGCTCTGGCTAATTCTTCAAGTACTATGTTGAAGAGGTAGGGAGAAAGTGGGCAGCCTTGTCTAGTCACTTATTTTAGTGGGATTGCTTCCAGCTTCTCTCCATTTACTTTGATGTTGGCTACTGGTTTGCTGTAGATTGCTTTTATCATGTTTAGGTATGGGCCTTGAATTCCTGATCTTTCCAAGACTTTTATCATGAATGGGTGTTGGATCTTGTCAAATGCTTTTTCTGCATCTAACGAGATGATCATGTGGTTTTTGTCTTTGAGTTTGTTTATATAATGGATTACATTGATGGATTTTCATATATTAAACCATCCCTGCATCCCTGGAATAAAACCTACTTGGTCAGTCTGGATGATTGCTTTAATGCGTTCTTGGATTCGGTTAGCAAGAATTTTATTGAGTATTTTTGCATCGATATTCATAAGGGAAATTGGTCTGAATTTCTCTATCTTTGTTGGATCTTTCTGTGGTTTAGGTATCACAGTAATTGTAACTTCATAAAATGAGTTGGGTAGAGTACCTTCTACTTCTATTTTGTGAAACAGTTTGTGCAGACCTGGAATTAGATCTTTTTTGAAGGTCTGATAGAACTCTGCACTAAACCCGTCTGGTCCTGGGCTCTTTTTTGGCTGAGAGACTATTAATAACTGCTTCTATTTCTTTAGGGGATATGGAACTGTTTAGATCATTAACTGGATCCTGATTTAACTTTGGTACCTGGTATCTGTCCAGAAATTTGTCCATTTCGTCCAAGTTTTCCAATTTTGTTGAGTATAGCCTTTTGTAGAAGGATCTGATGGTGTTTTGGATTTCTTATGTCTCCCTTTTCATTTCTGACTTTGTTAATTAGGATTTTGTCCCTGTGCCCTCTAGTGAGTCTAGCTAAGGGTTTCACATTTAATTTTTTAAGAGAGAGAAATAAAGAACAAAAAGGTGGATGGATACGTTGACTGAGAGGATCTTAGAGGAATGAAGTGAGAAGAAAATGTTAATATAATACAGTGTGGAAAAGAAATGTCCATTTAAAAAATTGATAAACAGCAAATTTGAAAATTAATTTGCAATATATTAATTTCTAACACTAGTTTTAAAGAATTTTACCATTGCTCATCAATATTCCACAACAGCTTGAATACAAGGTCTCTGTGATATGGTTAGGTCAGTACAAATAAGTAGGTGGAAGATGAAGTCAACCCTGAATGCACTGCACTGCTTTCACACAAATCTTTGAAAAATTTGCAGGTAGAATTTTGAATTCACAATCAAGTCTTTACATGAATTATGTCTGAATTTTATAAAACTAAATACATTACAAAGTTATAGATCAAACCTAATTTTCCTTCCATTCTAATTAACACCTTTTAAAAGTCTATCAGATATGTTCTCATTCAGGATATTACTCTAAAACCGTGGAATAGGTCAGGGCAGAGAAGAAACCCTTTCAAATAATTAATACTTTTCTTAGACTTTGGAAGTTAGTCCTTAATTAACTTCTATTGCAAGTCCTTGGGTAGGTTATGAATTTACCTAATTGAATTGGCATCAAATTCATATCCCTTCAATTTAGCAGTAAATTGTGACAAGTGACATTATATTTTAGAGGACACATTCACAGATCTACTTTTGAGATATTTAAATTTTAACACTAAATAAAATAGAAATGCTGAGAAATGAACAGAGTTGTAATTTGCAAATGACATAAATTCATGTTCCTTTCTGGACTTTCTTGATTTATGCTTCTATTTTTAAAAGATGTAGTTACATACATTTTATGAGCATTAGTGATTTGCATGCACATATATGAATGCATTAGTGCATCTCTGGTGCTACAGGGCCCAGATGAGGGCACCAGTCTCCTGGAGCTTGAGTTATGGGATGGCTGTAGTCTTCCATGTAGGTGTTGGAAAATGAACCAGGACCTTCTGTAAGAGTAATATGTGTTCTTCACTACTGAGGGATCTCTTTTCATTAGTGGACTTTTTATCTAATTCTTACATGCCACTAATAACATTTTAGAGTATATATTGTATTTGCTTCCTTTAAAGAATTTAATAACAATATTTAAACCCTTTCAAATAATTAATACTTTTCATTAAAAGTAAAAATTCATATTTTAAATGTAAAACTTGTATTCTCATCATTCCTTGCAAATGAGTATATTGAAAGATTAAATTATTTTTGTAGAGCTATATATATTTTTATTAAAAAGGATATTTTTTAAATTTGTTTCAGAGTTTGTAACAAACTTAATAAAATAGTATTCTAAGGTGTTCCATGTTATTAAAATGTTATTTAAACCATTAACAATTGGAAATTTTATATGTTGTTGAATTAACAGAGATGAATATTGAGTAGCCACTTAATTATCATTTTGAAATCATGCATCACTATGTTGTCTAAACTGTCGTTGAACTCTTGAGTTCTATTTACTTTCCAACTTCAGCCTCCCAGTAATTCATATTCAAGGAATAGTCTACCATGCCTGGTTTGAGTATCTTGGTTAAAAATATTATACATTTAAAGAGATTATGTTATAGTAATATGTTCATATATTATATTTTTAGATGGCAAGATAGTTAATGATAAAGAAAAGCAGTCAAGACATAGAGAAAGAAAAAATATGCTTAATAAAAGAGGAATAAAGAATCATACATGTGATTATCCATAAATAGATAAACAAAAAGTTATAACATAGTTAATTTTGTTAATATTTCATTTAGTTATCATTCTTATAACATGGTGAAATAAAAGAGGAATAAAGAATCATACATGTGATTATCCATAAACAGATAAACAGAAATAAAGTCATAACTAGTTAATTTTGTTAATATTTTGTTTAGCTATAATTTTTATAACATGGTGGAGAGCAGAATCCTATGTCCACATATGAATCATTAACATATAATGAATAGAAGTGGCTCTCTTTTAAAGCTTTGATAATCTAAAATTTTTATCAGTTCATAAAAGAATTGAATGTACATGTGTGAAAGTAGAAGCTAAACTCTCTAAAGGAGCAAAACATACTAATGAATGCAATATACTTCAAGTTCAGTATATGTGTATATTCATGTTCTGTGCAAGAAAGTACAATGAATATTCACACTAATATATTTTAAAAGTTAAAGTCATAAAAAGCATGTCTTAATCTGCCTTGAGTTTTAAAAACTGAATATTGAAGTAAATCTTGAGGAGTAATTTTGATTTAAATATACTAAGCAAGTAATATTTCATAAAAATACAACATTGATTAAAGACTATCTCCCCTTTGGGAAATAACTTATTTCAGAGAAATTAATAATCTTATGAGTATACTTTTACTGGAAACTGTGCTCAAAGAGTCAAAGAAATTATTCTGAGATTATATCAATAAAAATAAATAATATCTCTGCCTATTGAGTTTATATACTAGAGTAGCAGAAAGGTTATAAACAATTTACTAGAGATATAACTTTAGGATATAACAGATGCTTTTGTACCATACACAACTCTACTTACTATCTACAGAACAAAGCAATTAAGTGAAAAGACAAAGTGCTAAAGCGTAAAAGATGTGTTTGCCTAAGAAAAATAACAATTTGGTACAATTTGTGGCCAAAAAGGGACTTTTAAAGAAGATATTCAAGGATGCAGCAACAGCAGAGTATGATAGAATGAAAAGGATGTTTGCAATCCTAATTGTAAAAGCTGGTTACATGCTCAGGTTGCTTTAAGGTTGTTTGTGTCTATTTTGGGTTCCTGGAGGTCAAGCAATGATACAAATGCCAGAAGTGATAATGATTAGTACTGCTATATTCTAGAAGAGATGAAATGAAGTATAGGAGCAGAGACAGTGCATGTGAAGAGAGCCAAAATGCATAGGCATATAGGGGTGTATGTATGATATGGTGGTGAGAGTCCATGGATTCTTTTTTGATATGTGTACCCAGTGACTCCGAAAATGGTCTTAAGGCATAATGTGAATCCAGAAGTAGGAAAAAAATGTTTAAAGAGAAAAAAAACTGGATGATTGTGATCTTTAAAATATAGTATTCAAATGGGTTAAAACACACATTAAATTTCCATGTATGTAAAAGTATCTTTCACAGTGATAGTTAGAAATACAAGGTAAGAACTGGTAGCAAGTTTGTGTAATTTATCATCAGATAATTCATTTGCATAAAATTGGAGTTCTGTAAACAAAAAGGAAATCCATTCAAGCCATTAATATGAAGAGACATATATGGGGTGAAGAAACATACAAGTGACTGGTGAGAGCAGTGACCATTGTTAACAAGGTAAAACAGATGAAAAATGAGAAATGAGAACATGGAAGGTGAAGGTATTACTAAAATATGGAGTCACTGGTAGTATAAGCTAACTGATATTTACTCAAAATATCATTGATTGAGAGTGTGCTAGAATGACCTGCTGTATAAAATACAATGTTTGGTATGAACAGAAAAGATTATTTTTATCTACTTGTGTAAGGTTGACTTGAGAAGTGAGTGACTAATTGAGTTTAATCTGTGAGAAGACAAAAAGCCAATATATAACTCAATTGCAGTGGAATAGTCTGATAATTTGTTTATAAAAATGAGGATACAGGGAAAACATGACCATTTGGCAATATGGTTCTAAGCAGTCACCAATTTTGTTTCCTGAGCAAAAAAAAAAATGCATCTATAGATAATAATCTCTTTCCTAGGTTTTCTATCTCCACTGTTATCTCACTTTGTGATTTCTTTATTGTTTCTATTTCCATTTTTAGATCCTGGATGGTTTTGTTTAATTTCTTCATCTGTTTGGTTGAATTTTCTTGTAATTCTTTAAGGGATTTCTGTGTTTCCTCTTTAAGGTCTTCTACCTGTTTACCTGTGCTCTCTTGTATTTCTTTAAGGGAGTTAATCATGTCCTTCTTAAATTCCTCTATCATCATCATATGATCAGATTTTAAATCAGAGTCTTGCTTTCTGGTGTGTTGAGCTAAGCAGGGTGCACTGTGGTGGGAGAACTGGGTTCTGATGATGCCAAATAGTCTTAGTTTCCATTGCCTATATTCTTGAGCTTGCCTTTTGCCATCTGGTTATCTCTGGTCCTTAGCTTGTCTTGCTGTCTCTGACTTGTTCTCTCTGGGAGGAATTTGGGTATAGGTAGCTGTGTTACAAGGTCATCTCTGGGGTGCAGACAGATACCATAAGGACCTTGTCCCCAGCTAATCCTTGGTTCCTGTGTCCTGATGGCTCTGAGAGGGTCCCTCTTAGGCCAGGAATTTAGAGAGAAGTGGTGGCCTTACCTGTGCTCACTCCTGTAGGCCCTCCTGAGAGACCGGCTTTCTCCTGGCAGTATTTGTGTATGTAGTTCTGAGGCACAGGATCAGTTCTGGGCACAGACAGAGACTGAAGGCCTCCTGTCCCAGGTAGCTCCTTGGTTCCTGTGTCCTGATGATTCCAGGTAGATTCCTCAAAAGTTTGTATCTTGTATCACGTTAACAAAAACTAACCATGATAAGTCTCTCCTTGTCAACTTTACAAAGGAATTTGTTTGTTAAAACCATAACCTTTTCTTTCTTGTTCATTCTCAAGATCTTCTACTGTTATTGCTATCACAACACAAAACATTCTAACTTCTACAAGTCCGATAGTCTAAGTGTATTCAAGGCATCCAAAGTTTCTATCTAAATTTAAGACTCTCAAAACTAACCAAAGTCTCCAAAATTCCAAATTCTCTAAACTATGTGCTCTTGTAAAATCAAAACTGAGTTAAGTACTTCTCGTTCTAAGTGGAATAAGCAGCTTACAATTGCATTCTATACAGGAAGAAAACAATAAAACAGTGGATGAACTTCAATGCTTTCTATCTGGTATCAATTCATGATTTTCTAAAATGTTTGTAAGCAGCACTTCATTGACTGCCCCTATAATGCATAGCTTGTCTCCTTATGTCAGGCTGTCAACTCCACTCCACAGACACAGCTGTTTCTGTCCTTAGTGGTCATTCTTTGTTATAGGATTGCCAAAATGTTGAGTTCTACATTGAAACTGGGCTCCATTGCCATTAATTGCCTCAGCAGCACTTGCTTCAGGGACTCTGATCCTGCCACATGGTACCAAGTCTCAAGTTCTCTCAATTTCTCTTTCAGTCTCTTGACTCTACTTCAAGTGAGGCTGCACAATTACTCGCTGCTAGCTAGACATCTATGATACCAAGTCTCAGGGAGGGTCCATGACTCCTCCATGTCAGTATCACCAGGGAAACTCCTACAAATCAGCAAATTTGGTTCTGGGTCAAGGTATAGTTTTGATCCCCTCTGAACTACAGCCTCTGTGTGCAATCTGAAAACACACTACCCAAATATTTTTATCTCAAATATTCTAGTTTTCTCCTAGTCACATCCGAGTCTTCAGTCTTAGCTGACTGATATAATTGTCTCAGAAAAGCAAAGGTTTTACTTTAGTAGTCCTGGTCTCTTGTTAATCACAGTCTATTCTTCAGCACTAGCTCACCAGAATTAACACAGTTTATTTATTCAAAATATCATAGATAGATAGATAGATGATAGATAGATAGATAGATAGATAGATAGATAGATAGATAGATAGATAGATAGATCTCCCAAATAGAGCTTCCATTATCAGCATCTCTTCTTGAATTACTATATTCCAAACATCCACATCAGCTCACTAAATTCTTAATACTGCATGGGTTTTCTGAGCAAGTTTCCAGGAAAACAACATAGGTCTGGTAGAGCTGGTACCAATATCTGGCTTAGCTTGATTTCTACTGGTATGATTAAAACCTTGACAAAATCCAATTTGAGGATGAAGGGCTTGGTTTAACTTCATAACTCATGATCACATTCTATCATTGGAAGAAGTCGGGTAGAAACTCAAGGCAAGAACCTGGAGTCATCAACTGAATAGCAGTCATAGAAGAAGGCTGCTTTCTGATTGTATAAATACATAATTTATTCATCCATCTTTCTTATACAACTATTGAATGCCTTCCCAGGACTGGCTCACTCATAGTGGCCTAGGCATGCCCATATTCATCATTAGTCAAGAAAATACTCTATAGGTTTTCCTACCTTCTCTTCTAGTCAGGATATCTTCTCAATAAATATTCCCTTTTCATGAATGACAATATCATGTGTGAACTTTAAAAAGTACTAACCATGACATTGTAGAGTAAACACATACTCAACTTAGTTTAAAGCATCATTTCATGTATAGGAGGGAACAGCCCTTGGGTCACTGGATGAAAACCCCAGTAATATAGAAATACAAGAGACTATATCCACATAGAAAACCAGCAGCATGCCGGTTCATAACAATGGCAGATAGATTTTTTTTCTCTGAGACAGGGTTTCTCTGTGTAGCCCTGGCTGTCCTGGAACTCACTTTGTAGACCAGTCTGGCCTCGAACTCAGAAATTTACCTGCCTCTGCCTCCCAAGTGCTTGGATTAAAGGCGTGTGTCACCACGCCTGGCAGCATATAGATTTTAAAATATTCTTAATATAGTTCTATTCTGTGATAGATAAATTATTCTAATAACTGCATATGTTTTTCTGAAATTATACTCAATTACGCTTTTTAATATTAACTTTCTTTATGTAAATCTAAAGAAATATTTAGGAGCAGGTGCTCAAATATCTACATTTTCAAAACAGTTAAAATAGGACACAAGTATAATGAGGCTCATTCTATATGTTTCCTGACAAATATTGCATTATGACAGATATTATGTCAAGAAAGATTCTCTGTGGTACTTATCTGTAGCACAGTATGGGAATTTCTCATCTCTGTAGAAATAAGCACTTTAAAAGCAAAGTCATGAGTTTTAATCATTTTAATTTGAGTAGGCTGTATTTGGAAGAAAAATACTGAGTTGTATTTAGCAATGCATTGTTTGAAATATAGCCTTATGGATGATCATTTATCAGACTGTTAAAGATATATAAAATATAATGTCTACTAATGTGTTTTCTGTTGATTTATTTGAGGAATTATTTTCTGTAATGTTTCAGCCAGGAAAGGGGATTTCAAAAGTTCATATTTTTGGCTTGGACTATACTTGCCCTTAGTTGTGATAATAAACATCTTCATGTTAACATGCATTCTGAATTCATCATTTGCATCATCATATTCATCACTACTGCTTATTGATTCGGGTTTTACATTGGCTTTAGATAGCTATCTTGACAAGCCTCAGGAGTAATAAATTACAAGAACAGAAGAAGAAAAGAATAATAAGAAATCAGTTATTAATACATTAATATTTTTAACAGAAGAAGAGTGATGAATATTTTCTTCCTGTTCTGAGCAAAGGGCAGAGACTTATTTTTCAATCTTGCTGAACCTAATTCTTATCAATATCTGCAATAATGTGCTCCAAACTTTCAGTTTTATCTTATGGCTATGCATTCTATACATTCTATACAATCATTTACCATCATGGAGCCAACTTGGAAAAGGATATAAAGTAGAATGGTAATTAAATAATTATATGTAGAAAACTCCCATAACATAATCTTGTAAATCCTGTAGTGATCAGTAAAGAAATATATTACATTATACCACAAAGCTGTTAAGAAAATGTTTCCATTGTTTTGTATATAAATTAAACATATCAGACCCTACTTGAAATAATATATTACATTGATAATCTCCACACATGATCATATTCCTGCCTGATATATCAGTATTCTTTCCAGTGCCTCTAAAATAAATAGGGTGATATGAATAAATAATGCAAAGCTGTACATATATATAATTAACCAAACTATATTTATGTTTCATATACAAGTTTTAACAAATGTTTATTTCTGAGCTTTGTTTTAATGGTTACTGATACCTTAGTAATAGGACTGTTGTGTGATAAAACTAACCCTGTGGAAATGTAACACACATGTCTACTCAACCCAGATAGGCATCAAATGATGGACCAAAGTGAAGATATCACAAAAGTTCAACTTGGTGAACCAGTAAATTTTACTGAGGTTAGTTACAGGAATATAGTGGAGTAGTTGCTTACAGGAGCAGAAATAACTCAAAGACAGCTGTAACCAGTAAACACAAACCCAGCATGGGTGATAGCTCACAAAAGGTAAGAACTTACAACATACTGCAAACCCTGTAGGCAACTCACAAGGTTGAAATGTGTCATTTCCAAGTGACTCATTTGGTCCTAACTTCTTCCAGTCATCTCTGCTCATTTCTGTTTCTTCCAGGCAGCTGGTTTGACTTCAAGAGATTTCTTTTCATCTTGACTGTCTTAGTTAGGGTTTTATTGTTGTGAACAGACACCTTGACCAAGGCAAATCTTATAAAAACAACATTTCATTGGGGCTGGCTTACAGGTTCAGAGGTTTAGTCCATTATCATCAAGGTGGGAGCATGGCAGTATCGAGGCAGGCATGGCACAGGCAGAGCTGAGAGTTCTACATCTTCATCCAAAGGCTGCTAGTGGAAGACTGACATCCAGGCAACTGGGGTGAGGATCTTAAGCCCACACCCACAGTGACACACCTACTCCAACCAGGTCACACCTATTCCAACAAGGCCACACCTCCAAATGGTGCCACTCCCTGGCCCAAGAATATACAAACCATCACATTTACTCATCTGAGTTCTTTGAAGGTTAGATCAGTTAGTTTGAGGTACTCTCAGCTTCCACTGTTTACTCTGGCAGGGATCTGACAGGGAGAGTCCTAGTGGATCCTGTCATTTACAGGGAGTTACTGAAGCTGTTTTGAGTAGTTTGTTTCCTGCTAAAAGTGCTTCCCGTCTGCATTGAAGGTTAATAACCATGGAATAGAGACATCACTGCTTAGGGAGCGATTATGGTGACTTGTCTGTGCAAATCAGTGGCTTAGCTACCTCATACTGTAAAAATCAAATGTAAAAATAAAAATAATATCCAATTTAACTCTGAATACTGATATAAAAAGAAAAGACATGAAAATAGAAAAGGCATGTAATTTACAGTTGACTTTCATACAATCGATATCTTTGTCTTAAATTCACATGTACATTGTAAAATCTCATTTTTTTTTTACCTCTTGTCTGACAACTCATAATAGTCCCATGGCAGGTTGGGATTTACCTCTCTGCCATCTAGGTAAATTTAAATTAACAGAACAGAAAACAAAAGTCTCAGTAGACTATTTAATCTGTGAAGCAGTTTAATTCTAACAACTGCCATTTTGATGTTCTAAATGCAAATGTTTGTAACTGTTCATTAGTTTTGGCCAGTAGATCTTCTACTTTGCAACACTGTGTTAATATAAGTAACCATGTGTTAAAAATAGTAAAGTCACAATTCCTTAAAAATGAAATTCTAATTATATATTTCATATTTTAAATATTTCTATTAAATTTTTGAATTTCATAAATTTTTTTGCTTTTTGTTTTGTTTTTGTTTTTGTTTTTGTTTTTGTTTTTTTCAAGACAGGGTTTCTCTGTATAGCCCCGGTTGTCCTGGAACTCACTTTGTAGACCAGGGTGGCCTCGAACTCAGAAATCTGCCTGACTCTGCCTCCTGAGTGCTGGGATTGAAGGCGTGCACCACCAAGCCCAGCTTCATTCTACGTTTTTGATCTTATTTATTACCACTGGCATCTCTCATATTCACCCTTTACCTACCCACTTGACTTAAAAATTTTCATTTTCTTTTTAAAAATCCAGAGTCTAGCCTCAGGTACTCTTGGAAGTGGATCCTGACTTGAAGTGTAGTTGACCCTCTAGTGGTGACACCATAAAATATAATATAGTTTTCTTCTTCCAGTACCCAACAAATTTCAGTATGTCCTCAACAGATAATGGGGTTTTATGCCCATCCACACCTTACAGTGAGATTTCTGACTCACTTGAACTTAGACAGGTATAGGTTTTGCTCATGCAGTCATGATTCATGTAAATTATGCTTTTGTGTCTGAAAAACCCTTGAAGTTATCTATCACCTGTGCCTCTTAACAATTTCTCAGGGTCTTCTTCCACAAAACAACCTGAGTTTAGGAGCGAGATATAAGATTTAAGTTTAAGTACTTTGCATGTTTTTATTCTTTGTACATTGATCAGTTGAGAGTTTTCTATTAATTACTGCAAGAGGAAGATTTTCTGAAAATAGCTGAAGGATCTATCAGTAGAGCAACAAGTCACTAGTAGTCATTTCAGTTCTCTCTATTCAGAAGGATAATAGTGTTAGTTTCTCCCCTAAAGCCTATGACTTAATGTTGTATGGATAACCATTGATGTTCTGCTTTATCCTAGCTCCCAGTCCAGTAAATGGAATTCATTCCAGCACTCTTTGTGTGTGTGTGTGTGTGTGTGAGAGTGTGTGTGTGTGTGTGTGTGTGATTGGTAGAAGGATCGATGATATATCAATTGATACATAGATGATAGTTAAATAGATAGATAGACAGACAGACAGACAATGAATGTATATTATAGAACCTTAGAAATAAAGTACAATTTAACTTGGAATAGATAAAATACATTGAAGTGATTTCTTCAATTACTTAGGTATTTAAAAGTTTCATTGTAATCAGTAAACAGTAACTCACACGTGATAACACTGTTGAAAGGACTGGTAGTGGCATAAGATACTCCAAGACCAATTTCTCAGCATGAAAGATATTTATTTGGCCAGTAGGGACAAAGGGGTATGGAATAAGAGTCAAAGACAGAATATAGAGGACAAGGGAGAAGGGGAAGAGATTAAAGACATGGGGAAGACATATTTGTTACAGAAGAAGAAAGAACCACCTTTTAGCTAAAGCCTCATCCATTCAACATTGCAATTTCAGTTATCATTCTTGCACCCATGCAATTTGAGACCCAAGAAAAATATAACAAACTATGCCAAGATGTTTTCACAAAAGATTGTGAAAAAAAGTATGTTATTTTGGAGAAAAAAAATCAAGTATTTTTTCAAAGATGTTATATCTAAAATAAACTAGTAGTAATATTTCATTTTGAAAAATAAAATATAATGCATTATATTTGTAAAATCTATCAATGTACTAAGTGAAATTCCATTCATCATAAAAACAAGGATATTGGACATCTAATCCTGTAATTTATCTGAAAGCTAAATTTAGTTAAAAGCATGCACAGATCTAGAAAATTAAGACAAAAAATGTTTGCACATAATTACATATGATACTTATGCAAGTGAAAAACCTAAGATCCATGTTAATAGGCAAGAACAATAACATGCTATAGATATGAAACAACATAGGATTCAAGAGATTTACTAAAACTTGTTTTTTTGTTTTGTTTTGTTTTTGCTATTTTTTTCCTTTATTAGATATTTCATTTACATTTCAAATGTTATCCAATTTTCAGGTCTTCCCTCCAGAAATTCCCTATCCCATCCCCACTCCTCCTACCTCTATAGGGGTGCTTCTCCACCCATCTACCTACTCCCTCCTTCCAGCCCTGGCATTCCCCTGCACTGGGGCAATCAAACCTCCTAAGGCCCAAGGGGTTTTCCTCATATTGATGACCAACAAGGCCATCCTCTGCCACATATGTTGTCAGAGACATGGGTCGCTCCGTGTGTACTATTCGGTTGGTGGTCCACTCCCTAGGAGCTCAGGGAGTCTGGCTAGTTGACACTGTTGTTTTCCCCATTGGGCTGTGAATCCCCTCATCTCCTTCAGTAGTCCAGTGGCTGGCTTTGAGCATTCACCTCTGTACTTGTCAGACTCTGGCAGAGTCTTTCAAGAGACAGCCATATCAAGCAAGCACTTCCAGACATCCACAATAGCATCCAGGTTTGGGACTGGTATGAGGGATGGATCCCCAGGTAGGACAGTCACTGGATGACCTATCCTTCAGTCTCTGCTTCACAATTTGTCTCTGTATTTCCTCCCGTGAGATTTTTGTTCCCCCTTCTAAGAAACACCGAAGCTTCCACACTTTTGTCTTTTTTCTTCTTGAGCTTCATATGATATGTGAATTGTATATTGGGTATTCCAAACTTTTGGGCTAATATCCATTTATCAGTAAGTGCATACTTTGTGTATTCTTTTGTGACTGGGTTACCTCACTCAGGATGATATTTTCAAGTTCCATCCATTTGCCTAAGAATTCTGTGAATTCATTGTTTGTAATAGCAGTTTAGTATACCATTGTGTAAATGTACCACATTTTCTGCACCCATTCCTCTGTTGAGAGATATCTGGGTTGTTTCCAGCTTCTGGCTATTATGAATATGCCTGTTATGAACATAGTGGAACATGTGTCCTTATTAGGTGTTGGAACATCTTCTGGGTACATGCTAGGAGTGGTATAGCTTTGTAAACCTAGTGGATGATATAAGTGAGATTTCATGTCAGTGAGATAGTAGCAAAGAAAAAGAATATGGTTCTTAAGAAATTGAGTTTCTGGGTATTTTTTAAATGTTCCCTTTCTGAAAGCTCATATACATTTAATCCACAATATTAAATGTTAATGGCATCCAACTGTGGCCAGAGGCCATTTCTGGACAAGACATAAAATAAAGCCACAAACCCTGATGTAAACAATTGCTGTGCTCATTTATAGTGTTTGGAAAGGAGCAGCAGTTTGTATTTACTATTTCAAACAACTCAAGATCGCTATTTTGAAATGATTATTATAATGCAATAAAATAAGTGTCAATAGTGAATTGGACAAATGAATGAACTATCACTTCATAAATAAATCATGAGTATGAAAAATTCTAATTAAAATAGAAACTATGATGAAAGCTTCCATTAATTAATAGCATTATTTTTAGCAGTCATGAAAAAATAATTTTATAACATTGTTTTTCTAATTAAAATTTTAGTTGGAGGGCACAGAGACATGTTTGTGGTTAAGTGGCATGTTTCTGGTTTTACAGAAGATCTGGGCACTATTCCCAGTATTCAAATGTCAATTCAGAAATTCCTGTAACTCCAGCCCATAAGATCTCCTGTCCTCTTCTGAACTCCGTGGATACCAGGCATGCATTCGATGCACTTACATACATGTAGACAAAACAAACATTCATATGCATAAATTTCATCATTAAAAACATTTAATTGAAACTATTTTACATCTGTATTATCCTATCTTAATGAACATAGACACAAACTGAATAAAATGTATGTACATTTAATAAAGTCTACACCCTTCCCACAAAATTTAGATGTAATGTAAAAACAAGTGTTTAGTAAAATCATATGGATTTTAATAGAGCAAAAGTAGTAAGCAGAAAAAGTATGTTTTATTTTGCATATTTTATAAATCCATATAAATAATATAAATTATTTATAAAAATTTGCATTTGTAATAAAGGAATTGTAAAGTAAAATTTCTGATAAAATGTTTTTGTTTTTGAATGTATTACGAGATCCATCATAACTCCCAAGTTAGAGCTTGTTCCATAAAACTTTTTTAAGTATTATTAATCATATTTACTGATATTAATGTATTTTCCAACTAGAATATGCCCAGAATGTTTGATTTTAAATTTTTTTCTTATCTGCTGAAATAAGTCTTTTATTTCAGTTTGCCAGATATTTAAGCATCAAGTTCTACAAATTTACATGTAGGGATAATCTTGTCTGTCCTGTGTGAAAGCATCATCTGTCAATTAAAAGCCTGTGGCCTAAAACAAATGGTAGAATAGAATGTGGGACTACTGACGAAGAGAGGAACTCTGGGAAAGAGTTAGGTACAGGAGGATTCCCCATTCATACACAGCGTAAGTAGGAAGTATGAAACTGAGGAGAGGTAACTAGCTATATGGTAGACATGGAACAGTATAAACAGGTTAATATACGTTGCAAGATTAGGCGTTTTTAAATAAATTATAAGCTTCTGAATTGTTATTCAGGAAGTGGAATGTGGGTTGAGAAGCCCGAGGTTACATTTACAAAGATCCAGTGATACATTCAAAGGTGAAATGGATTATACAGTAAGACAATAAGTCAATGTTTGAGAGGGTACCTGTAAGAAAATAGAGAAATTGTTTATCCACGCCACAGGAGATATGCCATTACTGGTCTCAGCCCTAGATTTCCCTTCAGTTGCCCAGGCATGGCCTGCATATACCCATTTCTGCTAGTTCTGCCACTCCTGGATGATTTTGCTGCCCACAGTACTTTTTGTATTTGGTGTTTATTTATTTAGACAGGGTCTCCATATTTAACCAGGCTAGTCTTGCATTAACATTCCTTTTGTTTCAGCCCTTCGCACAATATAGAAAATGTAGGTGTAGGCCACTACATTACTCCTGGCCTTCCACTCCATTGATCTCTATCCCTCAAACATCCTACATTTTTGTTGCTAGAAAATGCTAGAAGTACTCTAATATGAGGGTTTTGAGGTTATTGCCTTTATTGTATTGCAGTTTTTTCAACATACATTATGTATCTCATGCCAGTCCTTTCTTCATCCACTTGATGGGATCTTCCCTTTGAATCCAACAGTACAAATGATAGTATTTGGCAACTCAGGTCTTCTGTTCTTCACTTGGGATTTTGTGTTGTTTTGTGTTTTGTTTTTTTTGTTGTTGTTGTTGTTTTTTGTTTTTGTTTGTTTGTTTGTTTTGTTTTGTTTTGTTTTGTTTTAAACAAGTTGTTTCTCTGTTGTCAGGCTAGCCACCAGTTGTAAAGAGACTGCCAGCCTCTGTCACCAGAGAACCTGGTATGAGCCACCAATATAACCTAGAGGGTCTATATTTTAGAACTGAAATAATCATCCTTTCTGCGCTAGCTTTTAACTCTGAAATAAAGCTGAATACTGAGCCCACTGAGAGAAACTGTCTTTGCATTTTTCTTTTTTTAAGGTTAATATGCTCTCTATGGCAGTACGTATATGTTACAGACACTAACAGGAAGAAACTACACATAGTGGTTGAAGATGAAAGGGAAAATGAGATCAGCAAGGACTTCAGACAGCCACATCAAAAAGATACTTATTACACTGTACAAAAATATGAAAATAAACTATATGCATCTTTTGTATTGTTATGAACTTGACATTAAATTGTTTATACTCATTGCAGATTTAGAATCAGTCTAATACCAAGAAAATTGATACTGCATTTTAAATGGTTTAATCGGAAAGATGTTTAAATAACTATTTAGGCAACTATTTTATCAAAAAGCTTTCCTTCTAATATTCTGGACAACCTTTAACTGAGTTTTATATTTCCAGAACTTCTTGTCATGGTATCCACCAGTACCAGCTTCGCATTTCTTTCCAAGCACCTAATCTTGCACTGCTGTCTAATTCTATTGTAATTGTGTTTACATATTGTGTGAAATAAAAGTTATTTTCCCATGAGTATAATTGGTAAATATAACTGGGCTTAAATTGAGGAATATTATCATGATTTCATCAACTGATATTAAATAGTATATAGCATTCTGGACAGCAATGGATAGCTAATTAAAGGATCACATTTCAAGGTAGTTGGCTTCTTAATGAATATTGTTTGTACTGTCTCTGATCCAAGTAGCCAAAGTTTGTAAGTAAAATTTTGTATCCTAGTTCTCTTCAGATTTTCTGTTCATCTGTCTACCTTTACCTGCAGAACCATCATACATATGAGTTATTTACAGGTGTTAAAAATATCAGTATCTTTTTCTCCATTTTCAGTTGAAGAAAATGAATATCATAAACTTAGAAGAGTTATCTGAATAAAGTATGTACATTTAAATATACTTCATCTCTAAATTTTTACATCCAAACACAAAAACATGTGAAGAAAATATTCTGAAGATTTCTTGTTAGTTCTTATTTCTCTTCTATTTAACATGACAATAGTATTTATTCACAAAATATTTAATTATTTAATGAATATATAAATATAAATATATAATGCCTACTGAATATTTCATTGTACTCATAGGTCTTATTTTATGATACACAGTTAAGTAAGTGAGAGTGTTGTTTAGTGTGTTTGGGTATATGTCTGTGTGTCTGTGTGTCTGTGTGTCTGTGTGTCCGTGTATTGTGATGAGGAGAAAACTGAGAACCTCATGCAATCTGGTAATCACCCTATTTGTGATCCAACCTATGATATTAAGATGTTTTATAATAACAGAGTTGTTTGAGGCAGCATAACAATTAAACAAGTGTGGGCAAACAATAGTCTTTGTGTGTAATGTTGAAATAAAGTGATAAATACTTAAATACTCTAAAACCTCTTTTTGAAAAATCAAATAATTCAAAAACCTGTGTTATCCTGACAATTGTCTTAGTTTTCTACTTTGGAGATATAATCTATTGGACTGTAGTAATTATGCTTTCATTAGAGTCTTCTGTTTTATGTTTTTTTAAGTATTTGAATAAATGCAACTTCAGTATAACCCAATTATCAGTCCTCTATTCTACAGTTTTGGTCAGTTGTATTGGATACGATGCCATCACACTGGGGAGTAGGTATCAACATTTGAACAAGAGATGAGCATCCTTAAGATTACAGGAGCTCTGAGCAGGAGTGTCTCCAAGTTTACAGCACGGAGCAAAAATACTCATTACCTTTATGGTTTCTAAAGATTAGGAATTCTGGAACAACTGGATTGGCAGTTGTGACCCAAAATCTCTTAGGAATTTTCAGTGAAAATATATAGTGGAAATACAATTTGCGCTCTCATGGTGATGGCTTCAAGAAGAGGATGGCTCAAGACTTGGCTCTTGGTTTTCATCCTTTTGAATGACTCCTGAGAGAGCAAGACAGAGACTATTATATCTTTTATATCCTCATCTTAGTCATCACAACCCATCCCCCTTATAATAATGTTACATAGGTCATTCCTAATGTATTAAATGTATACTAATGTTGTATATATTATATATATAATGGTATATAATATCAATTATATATATATCAATAATAATATATGCAGGAATATACTTATATACTTGCTGAATCCATTTTCGTTGTATGTGTGTATATGTTTCAAGGCTGATTATTTCTTTGGGCTTCCTTTAATAAATGGGGTTCATCTACAAGAAAGGCTAAGTTTCTTACTCCCTAGAGTCATTTGTTGCCTAGTACTTCATTTAGGGGTGGGACACTGCACATTTTCCCCTTCTCATGTTAACATGTCCATTGATATTAGGATTGTCCCAGTCTTGTTTGTGCATACATTTTTAGAAGTGTCTGTTTCTTTCAGTCCTTTTCAACCTATCACCTCTTTCACTTGTAATGACCTGTTATCAGACTTTGCATATTTTCCAATTTGTGTAACAGATGCCAACCACTCTGTCATTACATAAGTTCATTTAACACCACAAGGCAAAGCCCTCAGACATAAACACCTGTTTTACCTGCTTCATTTTGTTTGTCTGTGTGTAATAAAAACTAGGAAAGTCTGTGTTTATTTTGGATATTAGAGCTCGTCTTTTGTTCATAATGTTAACATGTTTCTGCACAATGTTTTTGAAGCTAAAAATAGTAATTGAAATTTGAAGAGGACAGTTTCTTGGCCATATTTTGTGAGGTATGAGGTCTTCAGCATCCAGAGAGATAAAATACCCAAAGTCACAGAGCATAGAACAAAATTCTTGCATAGAAACTCCATACTTGGTTGTTCTTATTATACCTTGCTAGGTGCTGAAGAGTTTTCAATTGTCCCTAGCAATGATAAGGCAGTATTTGTAAAATTAGCGTGAGAGATTATAGGCTGATTGCAATGGGATACTTCACAACACCAGCAGCAGTGCACATTTCTCTGTATGATTTTCATCTCTTTATTTTGCTTGAACTGCAGCGCATCATTTCATGCCTCTGGCAAAGTAGAAGACTTTTCCTGAAGAGAAAGCAGAAAAATAGAAAACACCTGAAATTTTATAAGGGTTTTCATTCTGAAGTTTTGAGGAAATAAATTGCTAGAAAAGTGTAAGTATAGTTCCTCTTTTACTTGAGCTTCTCTGCTGAACAAGTAACATGAAGAGATTATGAGGCTTATTCAACTTAAATGTGGACCCAGATGGCCCCTTCAAAGGTGAGCAGCTAACTAGCACATCTTTGTTTGCAAATACATTTCATTTCTTTTTAAATACTGTCTCTCCTTTTCTAAAGCCAGCTTATATTTCTCAGAACATGCATGCTTGAGTATTGCAGCAATTCAAGACTAAGGAATTACTATAAAATGGAAATTAATCTATTAGTGAGAATTAACCTGGATAGAATATGTGACTCTCAGTGTCTACATCAGAAGCATTAATTTACAAAGTGTTTTGTTTTACTATGTTTTTAATTCCCTTGGGCTGTTTGTTTTTAATTCTCTTAACGCCTGTTTAATTTTACTACAAAATTATTTAAAAAAAAAACAGGTGAACTAAAAAATAGTGAAAATATTTTATTTTATTAAATAAAATATAATAATTGTAGAATATATCATTTTAAAAATTTGTGATAGTTAAAATTATTTTAAATTATTTTTATTTTTTGTTTTTGTAGTTCAGTTGTTACTGCTTCTGTTCTGTCCTCCCACAGTTCTTCATCCAATTCCTCCTCCTCCTGTCTTCTGAGGGTGTCCCCACCAGGACTCATCACTCCCTGGAGCTTCAAGTCACTCAATGGTTAGGCACCTCTCACACTGAGACCACACCAGGCGGTCCCCTGCTATATATGTGTCTGTGGCCTCAGACTAGCTACAACATACTGCTTGGTTGGTGGCTCAGTGTCTGTGAGATCTCAGAAGTTCAGGTTAGTTGAGGTTGCTGGTCTTCCTACGGGGCTACCCTCCTCCTCAGCTTCTTCAAACTTTTCCCTAATTCAACTACCAGGGTCCCTGACTTCATTCCTCGGCTTTGGTGTTGGGCCTCTCTGAGAGTAGCCTTGCTAGTCTCTATCTGTAAACAAACACAGCATAGCATCAGTAATAGTGTCAGGCCTTAGAGCCTCCCTTGAGATGGATCCCAAGTTGGGCCCCTCACTGGAACTCCTTTTCCTCAGTCTCTTCTCCATTTTTGTTCCTGGAGTTCTTTTAGACAAGAACAATTCTGGGTCAGAGTTTTTGAGTATGGGATGACAACCCATTCCTCCACTCGATGCCCTGTCTTTCTACTGAAGTAGATTCTACAACTTCCATCCCCCACTGTTGGGAATTTCATGGAAGGTCTTCCATTTGAGTCCTGAGAGTCTCTTACCTCCCAGGTCTCTAGTATATTCTAGAAGGTCCTGCCACCTCCCACCTCCCAGGTTCCATATTTCCATTCATTCTAGTGGCCATCAGGGCTTCTCTCCTGTCCCCCTTCCATACCTGACCCCTTTGCCCACCACCCTTCCCTCTCCTACTCAGATCCCTCACTCCCTTTGCCTCCTGTATTCATCATCAAAATATCTAGAGTTGAGTAGCACTTCTTTTTTTAAACAATTTTTATTAGATATTTTCTTCATTTACATTTCAAATGTTATCCTGAAGGTCCCCTATATTCACTTTACATCTTGCTCACTGCAACCCCTTCTAGTCACCCTTTTCTGCATCCCCCCTCTCATTCTTCTCTGAGCAGGTTGGGGACCCCTGGGTATCCCCCACCCTGACAATTCAAAGCTAAGCACATCCTCTCCCTCTGAGGACAACCAAGACAACCCGACTAGACGAACATATCTCAGGCATAGGCAACAGGCATCTGCTTTTGGGATAGTCCCCATTCCAGTTGTTTGTGACCTACATGATGACCAAGCTGTACTTCTGCTACATGTGTGCAGAGAGGCCTAGGTCCTTCTTGTGTATGTTTTTTTGATTGGTGTTTCAGTCCGTGAGTTCAAAGGTTCCAGGTTAGTTGACTGTGTTTTTCTTCCTGTGGAGTTCCTATTTCCCTCAAGTCCTATGCCCTTCCTATTCTTCCTTATCAGTTCCCAAGCTCCATCTATTATTTGGCTGTGGGTGTCTGTATCTCTCTGAGTCTGCTGCTGTGTGGAGCCTCTCAGAGAACAACATGCTCCTGTCTGGAAGCATAACAGAACATCATTAATAGTGTCAGGGATTAGTGCTTGCCCATGGGATAAGTCTCAAGTTGGGCTGGTTATTGCTTGGCCATTCCCTCAGTCTCTGCTCTACTCCCATGTCTGCATTTCTTGTAGACAGGAAAAATTCTCATTGAAGGTTTTGTGGTAGGTTTGTGTCTCTATTGCCCTACTGAAGTTCCTGCCTAGCTACAGGAGGAAGCCTCTTCAGGTTACATACTCCTAATGTATTGAGTCACAGCTACTATAAAAGTATTTTTAATATTTACTTTTAACTATGTGCTTATGTGTATTCCTAGGTGTGAGTTTGTGGGTTTGAGTGCAAGTAGTGTGTACTACAGATGATATAATCTAAGAAACAGTAATGAAACTGTTAAGATTCTCTGTTAGATCAGAGAGTCTACAGGATTATAATACCAAATGTACTCTTTTGGGTTAAACCATTGCCTCTTGTTGCTATGTTGAATTTATTATAACTTTACCAAGAACATTCTTTAGGCATTTGTTAAGATACACATTGCTTTCACTGTTGGATCTTTCACGAACCCAGGGGAGCAGCTGTTTATGGGGTCAAGAGTTGTTGCTGTGTTGGCCCAGGCCCCTGGAGAGCTTGCTCTGCAAAGCTACAACATGTACTGTGACCATAATCATTAGGTGGTTAGAGAGGAAAACTTTGTATGTTACTATTTATAAGAACATGCCAAGTACCTTGAAATCATGACTCATTATACTACAAAAGAAAATTACGTGATCAAGACATTCCAATAACCCTAACAACAAGATAACTATCCTTTGAAGAAATTTTTGTTTAATTTTTGGTTTCTATAATTTAAATGATATTTTGGAAGCAAACAGATGTAAACTTTTGGTTTATCTTCTTCAAGAAGCAACAACTGATGATGGGAAAATGTTATTTTCCACTTCAATTTGAAGGAAGTAAATCCATTTTTCCCTCTGAGGCTGAAACTTGAGTCTCAGACCACAGCCCTAATACAAGGATTTAATATAGCAGCAAGTCTTCTACAAAGAGTCTCACATTTAGACATAAACAGCCATAGATTCACAGTGTGAAGTCTCCATTTTCAAACTAATATGAAGTGATTCATGAAAATCATATGTATGAATGGAATATTAAAGTAATCTTTTTATACATGCATTCTCTGAATAATGATTAAATCATGGTGAGCATGCCTATCTCAAACAGTGATCATTTCTTTGTGGGGACAATTTTCTTCATTCTCTTTTCCTAGATTTATAAAGTTAGCAAAATGCTATTATGTCTAAGAGACACTCAACTAAGCATTAGCATCTCACAAGTTCTGTCTCTAATAAACTATATTTATAACTCATTATCAAAGCTTTTGATGTTACTCCTTACTTCCTATATTCCCTGGCCTCTGGTAACCACTTCAGTTTCAAATACTATAAGATATACATTTAAGATTTCACATTAAGGGGATCATGTGGTACTTGTGTTTCTATGTCTGATTTATTTCATTTAACATACTAAACAGGAAATCACTCATTTCTTTACATAAGGAAAAGATTCTGATATTATTCTGGCTGATTAGTTTATATATATATATATATATTTCCTTTACCAACTAACCAGTTCAAGGATGCTTAGTCAGATAACACATTAGTATTATGAAGGGTTTTCTTAGGTTGTTTCCTGGATATATATATATATATATATATATATATATATATATATATATATATATATATATACATACACACACATACACACACACACACACATATATACATATATATATATATATTGATTCAAACATTATGGAAGAATGAATGCATTTTCAATACTCTGTTTAGATGTATGCATGCTACTGGAATTGCTTGAGTGAGTGCTGTTTTTAATTTTCTGAAGACTTTTATACTATGTTTCATGTGGCTGAAGTAATTTACATGTCCACCCACTGTGTGCAAGCTTCCCTTCCTTCCTTTATCCACATGCTCACCAATACTACTTTCATGAGTCTTTTTTGATAACAGTCTATTACACTTGGCTAAGATGATTTCTCATTGTAGACATGTTTTTCATCTCTCTGATAATTAATGACGTTGAAGAATTTTTCACTCACATAACAGACATTTTCATATTTTCTTCTGCATGTCTTCTTAGATTTATAGCAAGTATGCGTGTGTGTGTGTTTATGTGTGTGTGTGTGTTATAACAATTAAACTTAGAGGATTTCTTTCTTAGACTGGTATCAATCTTTTTCCAGATATAACATTTGTAAACATTGATTTTTCCCATTTTGTGGGTGGTTTTTTCTTGGTTATTTTTCACTTTTTTTAATGTATAGAAGCTTAATTTTGCTGCAGTCCCTCAGCTGTTTGCTTATTTTTCTCTCATTTGAGGGTCATTAGAAAAATCATTGTGCATTCCAGTGTTCTGAAGCATTTCTCCAATGTGATCTTCCAGTAGTAGTTTCACATTTGAAAGACTAACATCACCCACTTAATCCACCTCGATTAGTATATATAGCTGGTAAGAGATGGGAATCTAATTTCATTTATCTATATATGGACATCCCTTCCTCCTAACAATTCCTTAACTAAATTTTCACCAGTGTATATTCTTAGTCAAAACTTTGTCATCCAGACACCTATGGATTGCTAGGCTGCATCTCTTCTCCATTGCTACATTTGTCATTACACAAATGACATGACATTCATGTTGTTACACTTTTTCTTATAGAATCATAACATACTTTGTAGCTGGGTAGTATTTTAAACTTGCTTTTTTGCCCCTTCAAGTTCTATGAATACTGTGAACACTGTTTTGACAGACAATAACCACTTAATAAAATTCTATAATGCTTTAGATTTTTTTAAAAGAAGAGAGCAGATATTCCACATCATTCCATTAAACCCAGCCTAGCCTTCCCTAGCCCTAATGTGTTATCTGAGTAAGCTATATTCTCAAGAACTGAAAGACCATTGCTGAGCATTGTTATTTATATAGCTTGTATATTCAGATTTTCTTTTTTATCATTGGTTATTTTATTAAATTTCAAGTGTTATCCCCCTTCCAGGTTTTCCTTCTGCAACTCCCCATTTCATTCACTCTCCCCTTTGCCTCTATGAGGGTGCTCCCTCACTCCCGCCTCACCATTCTACCATCCTCTTATGCTGGGGCATCAAGCCTCTAGAGGACCAAGGGCCTCCCCTCCCACTGATGCCAAGTAAGGCAATTCTCTGCTACATGTGTAGCTGGAGTCCTGGCTCCTTCCATATGTACTCTTTGGTGGTTTAGTCCCTGGGTGGTCAGGTTAGTTGATATTCTTGTTCTTCCTATGGGGTTGCAAAGGTTCAGCTCCTTTAGTCCTTCCCCCAACTTTTCCATTGGAATTCCCAGGCTCAGTCTGATGGTTGGCTGTGAGTATCTACATCTGTATTTGTCAGGCACTTGCAGAACCTCTCAGGAGACAGCTATACCAAGCTCCTGCCAGCAAGCACCTCTTAGCATCAATAATAGTGTCAGGGTTTGACGTCTGCTCATGGGATGAATCCCAAGTTGGGCTGGTCTCTGGATGGCCTTTCCTTCACTCTCTGCTCTATTTCTTGTCCCTGCATTTACTCTAGATAGAACCAATTCTGCATCAAAGATTTTGCAATGAGTGGGTGGCCCCATCCCTCAAATGGGGCCATATCTATCTAATGGAGGTTATCTATTCAGCTTCCATCTCCCCACTGTTAGCATTTTGGCTAATATAATTCTGATTGGGTCCTGGGAGCCTCTCTTATCCCTGGTATGTGGTGCTTTTTAGTGGTTCTTTCAGTACCCCAGCCCAGACTGCTGCATATTTTCCTGTCCCCCTGGTCTTCTCCCTGCCCCAATACCTGCTGTAGCTGGGACTTCCCACAGAGCTCAGCAGTTTTAATACTTTTTAACTTGTTTGAGTTTTCTGTGATTATACTGGGTTTTATTAGCAAGAAGAAGATGGGGAAAGAAAGAATAACACATTATTAAAAGTCATACAGTTGGCTGCTTAGTGCTATAATGTTTCCATAAGCCTAGAGATCTGAAGCCAGAGCTTTTTCTCACTCGAGAATGTGATATGTTTTTGAGGGACAGATGTCATTGACTAGTTTGATGTAACCTTCAGGTTCTCACACACACATATATATGCTAACCACAATATATTAATTAAATACTCAATTTTCTTCATAAACTTTGGAACTAGAAGCTGTGAAAATTATAATCAGTTTTATGATTATAAGATAAATGCTCTCCCCATCTGTTCTGTGAATCTATATAGAATGACATTGTTTTTTAAACTATAATAATATCTTAAACCATATTGCCTATGAGTTGATTTAACAGATACTTATTAATGATATTTGTTTGAACTTTATTACTTTATTAATTACTTTTGTCATTGCTTGTTTAAAAAGTTTACAAGAAATTTTAAGGCAGAAGAGTTTTTTTTTTTTTTCAGGCTCACAATTTTGAGGGATAACTCCTTCATCAAAGAGAAAGCATAATGAAAGGCAGAGGAGACAGGTTATTAGGAGCAGAGGTCAATTACTACATTGCATTACCCTCAGGAAATGTAGAATGAATAGGTAGTATAGTCAGATTACACATTCTAAATTTACCACATTAACAGTGTACTCCCTTCAATGAGACTCTATATCCTAAGCTTCCAAAGTCTCCCCAAACAATGCTACCATGTTGAAATCAAATGTATCCTTGTCAAGCAGATTAAAAAATAACATTATTAAACTACTATCTTTCTTCTCTTAATATCTCTAAGATTTCTTGTTAAAATCGCAATGCAAAATACTGTATGATTTTAAAAGTCCCAAAGTCTTTTAAAAATGCTAAAAGTCTTTAAAAGTCCAAGGTTGGTTTTTGTTTGGTTGGTTGTTGTTTGTTTGCAGGTGTTGTTGCTGATGATAATTTGTTGCTGTTGTTGTTGTTTTGTTCTGTTGTTTTGTTTTCTCTAAAGCTTCTTCACCAGGGGATCCTATAAAATGCAAAATGAACAGCATGCTTCTTGTTTTCTTCTTCCATGAGGGATGAACCAGAATATAGTGCAATCAAATAAAATCATTAATCAAAATCCAATAATATAAATGATTCAATAATTAATATATGTAACTCACTCCCAATTATATTTGCTCCAGAGATTGGGCAGCTTCACTTCTCCACCTCTGCCATCCACAGGACACTTAGTTTACCTCATAGCCTCAGGCGGGTTCCTATTCCACACCCGCTGTTCTGGTGATCATTTCCATGCTGCAAAATCTCCAGTATTCTAGGTCTTTATGGTAACTGAGGGTGTACCCTCACTAATGGCCTCCTGGTCACTTTTCTGGGAGCCCCTACCACATATTGCCAAGCCTCAGAATCATTCTATGCCTATCAGTTCTGGGGGCTCCACTACAAATGAGGCTTCAATTTTTCCCTGGCCATTCCTAACGTTTTGCACTATCAAGCTTCAGCTGCACTCAAGGACACCTGCATAGGTTCAATACCAGTAATATATGAGAGACAATTAATCATGTCTTATTGGCTTCCAGCCTGTAATGCAACTTTAGAGCCATGCCCCAAATTGGAATCATAGTGTCTGTGCTGATGATGCTAAAGGTTTTGTGTAAATGATGTTAGTATTGTTAATCATAGCTAATTTTCATGCTCAGCTATAAATTGTCCCAGTAAAGCAAATGCTTTACTTCAATGGTGCTTTTATTATTGATCACAGTTGATTCCCCAGTCCCAGATGACCAGAAATGACAGAATCTTTTTCAAAAGTACCAGAGAAATGCCTCTGATAGAGTCCTTGCTTTCCTCTGAAACATCACAATTCAGGTTTTCCAACATCAACATTTAATTTTATATTATCTGTGGGAAGCCACATGTGCCGTTGCAGGGTGGCGCTGGCCACCACTGGCCACCACACATACATAGGCAGTAAAGTTTTTTCTGCCAAGATGAGGTTTTGAGAATTAACCAAAATTAACCAATCAGATGAGAGAGAAGTTAACCAATCAGATGAGAGAGAAGTTAACCAATCAGATGAGAGAGAAGTTAACCAATCAGATGTAGGCATGCAAATGAGGTGGTAAGCATAACCCATGCACAACCAATCCGGATGTGAGACACGCCTCTCCTAGGCCTATATAAGCAGCACCAGTTCTCGGCTTGGGGTCTCTTCGCCTCTGCAATCAAGCTCTCCCAATAAATGTGTGCAGAAGTATCCTGTTGCAGCGTCATTCTTGCTGGTGAGTCAGGGCGCGTGCAAAAATTATCATCTTTGTCCTCACATGACCCGACTAAGTTTCTTTTATAGCCTAAATCTCTAAAGTACTCCATCTTGCTTCCACAAAATATTCTGTCATGAAACCTGCATGGTCAGGTCCACCTCATGGGTGGTACCAATTTCTGTGTTAGCATCTGTCATGGTAAAGCACTGACTGAATGAAACTTGGAAGAAAGGATTTATCTCATATCATAGTCCATCACTGACCAGAACATAAGCTTGAACCTGGAGACAAGAACCAAAATAAGACCATGGAGGGTAACTATTCAATGGTTTGCTTTTTACTCAAATTCCACTCAGCTTGCTTACTTTTATAGTCCAGCACACTGTGTTCGGGAGTGCCTTGGCCTTGAAGGCATCATCTATGGTGGCCTTGCCCTTAAAAGGAGAGGAGCCTGAGGAAAAGAAATTCCAGCAACAGGCCCAAAGTGGTATCAAGCTCAAGGGGAGGTCCCAAGGCCTGACACTATTACTGAGGCTATGGGACCTAGCATGACTGCCCTCCGAAAGACCCAACAAACAGCTAAAAGAGTCGGATCCAGATATCTGCACCCAACAAATGGACAGAAGCAGCTAACCCCTGTTTTTGAATTAGGGAAGGCTAAAAGAAACTGAGGAAAAGGGAGATCCTATAGGAGAACCAGCAGTTTCAATTAATCTGGACACCCAAGATCTCTCACACACTAGACCACCAAACAGGGTGCATATACCAGCTGATATGAGGCTCCCAACACACATACAGTAGAGGACTGCTAGGTCTGTGTTCATTAAAAAATGTGTTCATTCACCTTACTCTCAAGAGACTAGAGTTCTCAGGGAGTTTAGAGGTCAGGTGGAGTGGGGGTAGGGACATCCATGTGGAGACAGTGTGTAAGAAGGAGGTATGGGATGTGGAACAGTCAGAGGGTAGATTGTAGAGGAATAAAATGTGGAGTTTAAAAAAATAAATTAATTAAAATAAAAATTTTTAAAAATGAAAAAACAAAACAAAACAAGAAAAGGAAATATCCAACATTTCCACAAGTCATTTTGCTGGAAGTAATTCTTCATTTGAGGTTCCTTCTTTCCTGGTGAATTTAATTAATTATTCATTTAAAAAATTAGCCATTATTCCATTTTTTTATTAGATATTTTCTTTATTTACATTTCAAATGTTTTTCCCCTTCCAGGTCTCCCCACTGGAACCTCCCTAACCCATTCCACTCCCACTCCCCCATGAAGATGCTTCCTCAACCACCCACCAACTCCTGCCTTCCAGCCCTGGCATTCTACACTGGGGTATGGAACCCCCTCAGGCTGTTCCTTCCACTGGTGTCCACAAAAGACATCTTCTACCACTTATGTGGCTGGAGCCATGGGACCCTCCATGAGAACTCTTTGGTTGGTGGTCCAGTCCCTAGGAGCTGCGGTTGGACTGAGCATGGGCTCCCCAATAGGGGAGTTGGAGAAGGAACTGAATGAGTTGAGGGGGTTTACAGCCCCATGGGAGGGAGGAACAATGTCAACCACCTCTGTATTTGTCAGGTTCTGGCACAGCCTCTCAGAAGACAGGCATATCAAGTTCCCATCATGAGCCTTTGTGGAATATTTTTGCATTCAAAACACAACAATAATACATTTATAAGATGGTTTACAACTACATTCAGTTTAAGTTATAAATACAGTAAATATGTTATCTATTCTGAATGTCTGTTTCAGAAGATAACCATACTAAATGTATCATTTGTTTGTAAATGTCAATTGTCATGGAAGTTTTGAGTGCAAACAGAACATAAGGAAAATCATAAGCTTCATTACATGCGGTAAAATTTATGTAAAATGCACTAACTACTATTTTAAGATGCTACAAGAATTAGAATATATGAATTTCAAAATAATGCTTTAGTCTTGTATCTATTGTTATCACTAAACTATTGCTATTATCATCATCATCATCATGACAGTGGCATGCTCTCTATACTACAGGTTGGCCTCAAACTCATAATAGTCTTTCTACTTCAGCCTTCTGAGTGCTGAGATTACAGACATATGGCACCATACTTGTCTTTTAAAGTAATATTCTTAAACATAAAATAAAATGCCATATAAATTAATTTCAAGCCATATGTTTTTAATGTTATAATACTGTGAGTAACAATATCATTTATTTTAAAAAGTCATTCAAAGCATTCTAGTCATTTTTTTAAAATATAAAAAACTGAATTTTGCATTATCCAGCAACCTGGTCGGTGTTTTTATGACTATTGAGCTGAAACATGCTATATTTATAAAAGGGGAAAAATTCTAGAAAGTGAATGTTTTCAAAATCATATGAAACTTGTTACTATGCACAGGTTTCTAGGATTCACAACGAAAACTTTTGATCCAACTGTCTAGAATGGGTCAGAAAATATACATATCTAACAAGTTTAAATGGCTGATAGTGATAGTTCCTACTCCACTGAAAACTACAAGTCTACTTAATAAGGTAACTCACTCTTATAGGGGATCTTGGTCTGGAGAAATGTTACAATGGGTAACATGCTTTAAATTCAAGAACAAATTTAGATACTCAGAAGAAAACATGAAGAATGAAAAGAAAAGTTATGGTAAGGAGAGACAGCTGATCAGTGAGGATCACCTGTTGCTTTTTCAGGGGACTAAAGTAAGATTCCCAGGATCCATGTCAGGAATGTTACTGCCACCTCTAAGTCTAGCTCCATGGGCTTTTCCATCCTCTTCTGCACTCTGCAGGTACTTGTGTTCATGTGCACATATTCACATATAGGCAAACATGTGTATGCATCATTTCAAGTAATAAACATCAATCATTTACAAATAAGTGGATTTGGTGGCACACCTGTAATCCCAGTGCTTGGGAGACAGAAAGAAGATCTGCATGGCGATATCCATTCTCTCAAGTCAGACTTAGCTAAGAGGATAAAGCTCTGTCTCAGCAAGAGACCCAGCCTCAATACACAAGCAGAGATGGACTGACCAACAAAATCAGTAGTAACATCAAGACTTCATAAGCATATGTACACATATGCACCTACAGAGACATATGTGTCTACACACATGCAAACACTCATATAACACACATGCATATGACAGTCACAACACATACACATGTCCAAAGCAAAAGAGAAGAGATCAGTTCTTATAGGGAATGTTTTTTAGGGTATAATTTAAGTATATGTTTCAATGGAGAAAATTGGAGTCACTGAATCGGAAAGACTTTGTGAAATTAAAATTACTTATCTTTTCGATGCCTATAAAATATATGTGAAAATACCATGTTCCAATACCATATTACAATAGCACTTTATATTATGAGGGTTTTGAAGAAATGTTCAACAAAGTAGATGAAACTTTAGATGATGGCAATATAAAAAAATGAGGAAATTGATAAGTCAATATACTTATAATGTGTCTTCATTTTTTTGTTTTGAGTTATTAAATGATTTGAATTCATTTCTCAATCTCCTGTTGGAGTGAAGATTTCAATCATTTCTGTAAGGTTTATTATTTCTTTTGGAGATTTTGGTCATGTTTAGTTTAATTTTTCAGCAGGGGCTCACTCTATATAGAACGGCTTATTGTACAGCACAAACATAGAGTGTTCCTCCTGCCTCTACATCAGTAGTGATGATGGGATGACGATTATAAGTCACCATGAAGGGCTGATGATTTTTTTAAAAGTGAATATCTACATTGGTTTTCATAGCATTTGAGCAAAAAATACTGGATGTTTTTGTACTATAAAGCTGTATATTTTCATATACCCATTTTAACAAGTATGCCTTCAGGTATCAAAGCAATTTCTAAAGGTCCTCATCACATATTCATTTCAACTAAAAAGCTAAGTGAATCTACAGTGGAACAACAAGATGGAGTCGACACTAAGATGCAATTTCTCAAACTAAGTCCAATTCTCATTCAAACACTAGATATGAAATCTCACCTTGAAAATGTACAGTATTTTCAGTGAAATCTGAATTCTAGAATAAATTATAGTTTATATTGGTATAGCTGCCTAATGGATTTAGCTTTAGTAAGTATGAATAACACTTCATAGGTTATCTGTATGGAAATGCTTGGTCTTTATCCAACCATTCTCCTTTAATGATATTGATCCAATTAGAAATAATTATAAGTTTACAATTAATTTAAACTAAGTTGAAATCATAGGCATAGAAATATGTCTGATGTTTAAATTATATTTTAATCAAAAGCTTTATTTGTATTATGACAGTATTATGTGAATTAGAAAAAGTTAAAATTCCTATGAAAAGGCAAAGCACCTAAACCTTGGTCTCCTGAGCACACAACAAGTGCAGGCAGTGTATCAATATTTGGCTTTAAATTATATGATAAAGCCAGAAGGGAAAAACCATCATGTTACTGACATAAACATCAGATCCTAACAGCAACATAATAGAGAAAAGGTTTGTGTTGGTTACATTTTGTCAACTTGACACAAGCCGAGGTCATCTGTGAAGATAAAATGTCAACTGAGAAAATGCCTCTATTACATTGCTCCATAGTCAACTGTGAGACATTTTCTTGATTAGTTATTGATGGGAGAGATCCTAGCCCACTGTGGGGGTGCCACCATCTTGGTGATACTGTGGCAAAGAAGGTGGCTGCTTTCTGCCCTTGTTCTAAAAGTTTCCCTTAGGCTAAATTTTTGAAAATACACTATTTCTGTGGTCTAGATATCAAGCCAACCTAAAATTGATTCTGCCTTTTACTCATCAGTCATCACTTATGCAGGTCATGGAGAAAATGAGCAAGATGGACAAGAAGAAACACAAAATATACAGTTTGAAGAGAAAAAGACAAACAAGTCAGTTTAAATTAGCATCCCCCCCCCCCCCCAGAGCTGTGTCTCCAGCTGCAGATGTAGCAGAGGATGGCCAAGTCAGCCATCAATGGGAGGAGAGGCCCTTAGTCTTATCATAAGCCCCAGTACAGGGGAATGCCAGGGCCAGGAAGCAGGAATGGGGGGTGGGTGGCGAGCAAGGCGTGGGAGGGTTTATAGAGGGCTTTGGGGATAGCATTTGAAATGTAAATGAAGAAAATATCTAATAAAAATTCCTTAAAATAAATATTAAAGCACAAAAAATAATAAAATAGTATCTAAGGTTGTACTAAGCCATAATGAGATTACAAGGCACATCCATATGTAGCAGAGGATTGCCTAGTTGGTCATCAATGGAAGGAGAGGCCCTTGGTCCTATAAAGGCTCTATGCCTGGTGTAGGGGAATGCCAGTACCAGGAAGCAGGAGTGGGTGGGTTGGTGAACAGGAGGAAGGGGGAGGGCCTAGGGCATTTTTGGAGGGGAAACCAGGAAAGGGGATAACATTTGAAATGTAAATAACAAAAATATCTAAAAAACAACTAAAACCGGCACATCAAAATTAGCATAAACAGAGGGATAGTCTCAGGGCAAGTCTCCATCCAGCTCAGCTGACAACTTGTGAAAAGGAAAGGCTTATACATTTTTTTGCCTCTAAAAGGTAACAACAAATAAAAGCTAATTAAAATATAACTCAACAGCCCAGGCTGAAATCCAAGAGAACAGCTGAATTTGGCAGTGTTATCCATAGTCATGATGGCTTCAAAGCCATGAAAGATATACAAGGGAAGGAGTTGTGGAAACCTCTTCTATCATTAAAGAGAGCTGCTGAGCCCAAGCATGTGACAATGGTGTTCCTTAGTAGAGAATCTCAGAGGCCATAACAAGAAGCTATGAAAATGAAGTCTGGATTATATTGTAGCCTCCATTATATTAAAGGTGTCAGAGTTGTGGGATGTCTGCCAAGAAGAGCTTCAGGCGGGACATGTAAGCAGGCCAGGAGATAGAAGTGTGACCCATGCAGTAAAGCTGGAAGGGAAGGGCCATCTCTAAGCCCTTTCCCAGCAGACATGAAACTATTGCATGTGGAGCTTGCTCTGCTGTGTTTCTGTCTTCCTTGGATTCATCCAGTATTGAGTGACCTTGAACCAGTATCTTCCTCCAGGATTGGTTGTATAATTTCTCTGGCATTACATATTAGAAGTATGCTATTTGTCATTCTTTCTTTTTAAATTTATAGAGAGTTGCAATTAAGATATTCCCTGCATTGTTGGAAGAGAATATAGCTTTGGATTTTTAAATAATGTTGACACACTGGCTCAGAATCTACCATGAAGATCAGTAGAGGAAGATGCCTGATAGTAACCTCAGGCTCAAAGCAACAATATGCATTATTGAGTGATTCTGCATATATGAGTTCATGGCTTTACATATCACACATACACACACACACACACACACACACACACACACACACACACACACACACATACACACACACACACACACACTCAATTATAATCTTCTCAGAATCAAGAAGTTTAAAACCTCTCAACCCATTATGAAAAATTTAAAACTGTTGTGATGGTTTGAATGAAAGTGGCCCCATAGGCTCATGTGTTTGAATGGTTGGTGATAACTAGTTATTAGACCTGCTTGACAAAGATTATGAATTTTGGCTTTATTGAAGCAACTAGCTGTGGAGTGTTGGAGGAAGTGTGTCACTGAGGGTGTGCTTTGAAGTTTCAAAAACGTCTCTCTGCATGCAACTTGGCAATCAGATGTTAGCTCTCAGCTACTTCTTCAGCACCATAGCTGCCTATCTGCTACTATGCTTCCTGCCATGATGATAATGAACTAGCCCTCTGAAACTGTAATCAGGCCCCAGAAGAACGTATTCTTCTATAAGTTGCTTGGTCATGGTGTCTTTTTATAGCATTAGAATAGTAACTAAAACATTCATGACATATATTTTATTTGTTTGTAAATCACTGAAATTAAATTATCAATATTGAAAATTACCAGTAAGAAATATTCTTACTTTTTCATAAAATAGATGAACAAATGAAATATATTTTGTGGTATATGATGTGTTGTTTGAAATACATTTATCAAAACCAAATATAAGTAAATGTAAATCATTTGCATTTTTTACATTTTGTTTTGCTGTACAGAAATGGCAGGGATAATTAAAGAGGAATGTGTGAGAGTGTGTAGTTATTCCTGGTGATGCTGGCAAGCAGAGGGTTAGGGAATCAACACAGAAGAACAATGCAACATTGTCCATTTGCCAAAATTACACTATAGCATTTCATTCCTCAAATTCTTCCATAATGTACTGCTGTAGCAATGAGGGTACTGGTCCTTATTCTGTTCCCAAGATCTTGAGTAGAAACTGTGCCACACGGTTATCATCATCATTTTCTATATTTTGACTCCTAAGTATGTCCTACAGGTTGTGTTCAAAATGACAAACCCAAATGATGATGTTGGTAGAAAAAGAAGGAATCCATAGTTATTCCTTTTACCTTGTAGATGGCTTTCTTCAAAGCACTCCATGCCTGCACATCATGTGTGGAATTTTAGAAATCTAGTAAAAAATCAAAGCAGTCTTTTTTTTTCAAGTGAAATACCTCTGTGGTTTTAAAATATTCATCAGTCAGAAAGTCCTTCTTGTATTTGTCTTCTGATTTTAAAACAAAGGTAAATGCTGCTGTGGAGTTATTTTAGGAAAAAAAATACAAACTATTCAAAGTATTTGAGCATATAAATAGCTATCTTATTTCTCCATGGATTTATGGTTTATGATACAGATGGGTTATATCAGGGTAAACAGTCTAAAAATCTTAGCATAATCCCAAACTACTACTGATTCGTGAACAATTTTAAGTGAGATCTTCATTACAACATAGTAATATTCAGGTTTATTAAATTTAGTAGTGAATAGAAATTATATATAAAATTCCCTATGAAGTAGCATAGAATCCTTTTATACTAATCAAATGGCAAGTTTACTAAAGGATTACTGACATGGAAGGTGAAGATTCCAATGAAAATTATGGGTGGTAAAATGCCAGCATACCAGCAACACTGGCCTGTTTCCACCCAGCAGCAAAAGAAAACTGTGACAGCAGTGTCACAGAGAGCTGATGTCATTATATGTGTCTGTGTGGAACTGCTCTTTTAAGGGATGTGAGTAGGTTTAGACACTGATGCAGAGAGAAAACATCCATACTGGCCGTTGCCAACCTAACCTTCTCAATGTTTACACATTTATTAGGTCACAGGTCGGTAAAAATAATGTCTGGGAAGGAATCTTCACAAAGCTCAGCCTGGAAGGACACAGTAGAGAAAGGGAGACAGATCTAAGGAAAGCCCATAGAATTAACCAAGTGTGATTTTTTCATAATTGATAAATGCACAATGAACTCCAGAGTATGTACTCAGTAGCTCAATACACACAGTATCTGATGTTAATCTACTATTTTTCCATTACAGAGCTTTGGGCTGTACATTTTTCCAAACCTCAGTGGGCCACTGATAGGATCAGTCAATCAGTACCATTAAATTGCTTCGTCAACATTTCCTTCTGTAACAACTCTGTGAAGTTTTTTAAGATCCACTTTATCTCCACAACATAGAAAGTACAATGTTTTTGCATGGGTTTCTTTGAAGTCCGAGCATTAGAGGATGAAGGGATGCTAGGAGCTATACCAAACACATGCCCTCAAGCATTCAGAAGTAACCAAATGTTTAGGAGGCAGGCAGACACAAATACCTTAGGCTCAGGCATCAGTACTTGTGAATTTTTTTCATGATAAGGGAATGACTTGATAGTTTGTGGCAGCAGCAGATGCTGAAGATTATGCTCATGGCAACAGCTTAGACATTTCTGGGGTATGCTGGACACTGTCCTCACTGGAGTAGTGAATGGAGAGACAATGGTGACCTCTGCCAATTATTCAAAGTAGATTTTGGGCATGATTCCTAGAAATCTCGCCTCAAGCACATTTCTTCAGCCCTTCAGATATTTCAGCAGACAATCCCTTTTCTGTATAATCTTCCTTTTATAGATTTTCATATTCTTCATCATCCTCAAGTTTGCTTGAGAGAAGCATAAGTTGAAGAGCATTGCTTTCTAGAAGGGACTTATGTACATGCTTACAAGCCTTAAGCACTCCAGAATAAGTATAAATGTGAGTTTATGATGGGGTTTCCCATCATATGTGCACATGTGTATGCCCTTCGTTATCAATGCCATTGATTTTCTGTTGCACGATATACAGAGAGACACATTACAAACTCACATGCTTAACTGTTTTAACAGAATCAATTATGAATTGGAAATCAAGTAATTCTAAACAAAATGATTGCAGGCGTGAAGGCAAATTTGTCCTCATTAAGAATTGAGCACCTGTTAAAAATAAATATAAGCTTTAGTCAGGTAATGCACTCTCCTCTTTCATGCCTTATTATAATAACAATTTTTTGGAAACAGTACTTTCCTATGTCCTATATATATACCCAGGTGGTAATATGATAGACTGATGAAATAATAAGCATAAAACTTAAGACAGAAATACATCATTTTATTTATATATAAATATGCCAGTTTGTGTAGGAACAAACAGGCGATTCAAAAGAGAAACTGAAAACTCTAGAGATATGTCACAACTATCAATTTTATCTTAATTTCCTTATATGTCAGAATTATTTTAAATCACTATTTACTCATCTAGTATAAGTAGGGAAACTATAAGTAGTCTTTTGGTTTAGTGTATAGAAATTATGATCTAATTTTCTTTAACTAAATATATACTGTATAGCCTTCTCCTAGAAACCTTATTGCGCCTGCTAGGGAATGAAGGAAAAGTAGAAACACTGATGTATGCACAGAAAAGCTGGGATCTTGTGGGCCAGGCTCACTGAGACAGAAGAACACCAATAACTCAAAAATCCACAACCTCAGTACTTTTATGATGTGCAGCACGAAAAGGAGGGGGTCCAGTCAGTGTAGGAGGCTTTGCAGGAAAGCAGTCTTAGGTTACAGGCACACTGAAGGAGGAACCTGCCACTGCCCATTTTTGCCCACATCGTCAACATCACTATTTGGGTCAAAGGAAGGCTTTGCCATTGCTCCTTAGCCTTATCCAAGGAAGGCTTCTCAATTCCTCTGAGACTTGGCTCTGCCTACCTGACAACACAAATTCACTCAAAACTGCATCCAGTCTTCATACATTCACTCACAGATTCCTTGGTTCCCTACAATAATCACATAAAAAAAATATCAAGATGAGACTATAAAGCTTACAAAAGTGGGACTGGGTTGCATTAAGTTAGGTTGTTGGCTGATCAGGTCCCAAGAAGATCCCTAATCATCCTAGAATGATGTTCAGATATCAGATTGCCCTCTGAAAACTGGTATCAGGGTCTCATTGCCAAGGACAACTTCCTGCCAGCCCATTGAAGGTAGAAGTGTCACTTCTTTGTTCTAGTCTCCTTGGTACATACTATGCAGACTACAAAGAGAAAAACCTGGATAGCAACCCAGTCACAATCTGTCTTACCTGCTAGATATGTGGGGACAATTTTGGTGCACAGCTTGTGGGAATGATCAATTAACGGCTTTAAGTTGAGTTTATTTAAGTTGAGGCCCACTCTACAAGAGGAATCTGATGACAGGCAATGTTTGGATGGGCAGAAACCAGAGATTGGATATCTCAGAGACTTAAGGTAGAACAAAACACAACTGGTCTTTTAAAAAAATCAAAAAAAAAAAAAAAAAGATTCCCAGTGATATCCTGCTGTGCTCATAGATGTGTGCCGTGTACAGTCTTTGTCAGAGAGGTTTTCCTCCAGTAGGTGGGTGCAGAGTCCTACAGTTAAACATTATGAGGACAGGGTAAATTAAAAATGTCCATTGGTTTCCTCCCAGGAGATAGGAGAATAGGGAAAGGAAATATTGTAGATGAATGATAAAGGAAAGAAAAAGAAAATGACAAGATTATTCCTAACTATAGATAAAGTCTATAGTAGATAAAAGGGAAATCATAGCCAAAGGCAGAGACATTTGAGAGAGTCCAGAGTGGACAAAACCCCGAGTCACGTGATGAGAGGGGAAGGGGAGATGGGAGAGGAGCCTCTTACCAAGAAAGTCAGCCTAAGCCAAGATATGGTCCAAGAGATTGGCATAACCAAAACGGCTGGATTATATAGGGGGAAGGTCAATTAAGCCCTAGGTTTGAGAAATTTGTGGTAGGTGATAGAGCATGCCAGTCCTACCCTGTAACATGTAGTAACTAAAGGGTGCTAGGAGAAACTGGTGACCATGTCTGTTTGGAGTAAATAGCTCTCACTCTCAGCTATTTGACCTAAGTTTGAGATTTAATAGTAGAAGTCAGAGGGGATAGAGGTCATCTGGAGGACATGGCCCACTGAATCAACTATGCAGGGCTCATGTGGGCTCATAAAGTCTGAAGCAGCTATCGAGAGACCTGCATTGGTCTGCATCAGGTCCTCTGCATATATTTTATGACAGTTAGCTTGGTGTTATTGTGAGACCTGCTCTTACCTGCTCTTGAATCCTTTCCTCCTTTGGGTTACTTTGTCTAGCCTCAATATGAGAGCTTTCACCTTGTCTAATTGTATCATGTTTTGTCCTTTTGGTTGTCATCTTTGGAGGTTTGCTATTTTTTAAAAAAGGAAATGGAAGAGGAGGGCATCTGTGGGATTGGAGAGGTAGGGGGAGCTAGGAGGAGTATAGGGAGGAAAACCATGGTTGGAATGCTTTGTATAAGAGGAAAATCTATTTTCAACTAAAAATTTATAAAACTTATCAGAATACATTTAAAGTTATATAATTACAATACTTCCTAATTATCCATATTTCTTTATTAAGGTTTACCAATTTTTATTAGATAAATACTGTTATTTATATCCTTGGAAAATGACTAATGTAATCAAGTAGATTATTCCATGCATCGACTGGCTTATTAATATACTAGGTTTCAAGGTGATTACATCTTTAATAGTTCAGTAGTTTTAATATAATCTCAGTATTTCTTATCTATCCTGAACTCCACTGAAGTTTCACATTTTGGTTAAAATGATCATTTATAGTCTCAGCCAACCCAAATGCATGGGGGGGGGGGGGAAAGAAGAATTCCCATTTATTTGGCCTCCTGCTTTAGTGATAGGCCTCTCTTACCAACTTTTCACTGATGGTGGAGGAAAGCACACCTGGCATTCTAACAGTGTCTTCCTGATTTTTACTTTCAATGATATGGGATGAGAGCTGCAGTAGAAGAATGCTGGTGGCTTGCCCTGCCTAAGGAGTCACTATATCCTTCATGTGCAAGCTAAGAGGAGGGTAACACACAAAGTTTTGGGCAATCTACTTTGTATGGATTCTATCATGCTTAGCAAGGGGACATGAGGGAATCTAAGTCTGTGGTTAAGCACTGTAGATTATTGGCAAGCTTACTGAGAGTTAGCATGTTTTCTTTAGAAATATAGAGACAAATATCTCTATATTTGTCTTTTGCCTAAAAGCAATTTCTAGACTGCTTTTTTTTTACCTTTGTTTAGTCATTCACTTATTCACTCATTAATTTATTCCTTTCACCTGTATGCATGTTTTGCCTGAATGGTTGTGCAATTAGTATTCTCAGACCAGGAGAGAGTGTCAGATTTCTGGAGTTACAGGTAATAGCAAGTTACTGTGTTGTGACTCAATCTCAGGTTGTCATTAAGAATAGCTGGTGCTCTTACCACCCCGAAGCATCTCTCCAGTCCTGAAGTTACTTGTTTTAATAGTTTATTGTAGGTATAATGTTATTGTGCCCTATGTAAAGATTATCCTTGTCTTAATCAAATACTGCTTTTTGTGGCCCCATATTTGCTTACAGTCCTTATTCTGAGAATCTCCTGCCTCAATGTGGTATATCCACAAGAGTGTCTGGGTTTGAAATCTGTGTATGGGGTGGATCCCAAGGTGTACAGTCCCTCAACAGCCTTTCCTTCAGTCTATACCCCACATTTTGTCTCTGTATCTCCTGCCATAGTGTTTTGTTTCCCTTTGAAAGGACCAAAGTATCCACACTTTGGTATTCCTTTTTCTTGAGTTTCATGTCTTTTGCGAATTGGATCTTGGATATTCCTAGCTTCTGGGATAATATCCACTTATCAATGAATGCATATCATGTGAGTTCCTTTGTGATTGGGTTAATTCACTCAGGATGATATTTTCTAGTTCCATCCATTTAAGAATTTTACAAAATCATTGTTTTTACTATCTGAGTAGTACTCCATTTTGTAAATGTACCACATTTTCTGTATCTATTTCTCTGTTGAGGGACATCTGTGTTGTTTCCAGCTTCTGGCTTTATATTTAAAAAAAAAAAGACTGCTATGAACATAGTGGAGCATGTGTCCTTATTACATGTTGGAGCACATTCTATCTATATGCCCAGGAGTAGCATTTCTGGATACTACAGTAGTAATATGTACAATTTTCTGAGTAACTTCCAAACTGATTTCCAGATTGGTTGTACCCGCTTACAATCCCACCAGCAATGGAAGAGTGAGTGTTCTTCTTTTTTTACATCCTTGACAGCATCTGTTGTCACCTGAGATTTTGATCTTAGCCATACTGGCTAGTGTGAGGTGAAATCTCAGGGTTGTTTCTATTAGCATTTCCCTGATAACTGAGGATGTTGAACACTTTTTTAGGTGCTTCTCAACCATTCAGTATTCCTCACTTGAGAATTCTTTGTTTAGATCTGTATGCCATTTTTAATAGGGTTATTTCATTCTCTGGAGTGGAACTTCTTGAGTTCTTTGTATATATGGGATACCCTATACCCAAGGAGCTAAAGGGATCTGCAACCCTATAGGTGGAACAACATTATGAACTAACCAGTACCCCGGAGCTCTTGACTCTAGCTGCATATGTATCAAAAGATGACCTAGTCGGCCATCACTGGAAAGAGAGGCCCATTGGACACGCAAACTTTATATGTCCCAGTACAGGGGAACGCCAGGGCCAAAAAGCGGGAGTGGGTGGGTAGGGGAGTGGGGGTGGGTGGGTATGGGGAACTTTTGGTATAGCATTGGAAATGTAAATGAGCTAAATACCTAATAAAAAATGGAAAAAAAATAAAGATCTTTTCTCACTCTGTTGGCTATCTTTTTATCTTATTAACAGTGTCCTTTGTTTTACAAAAGCGTTTCAATTTTATGAGGTCCAGTTTCAGTGTGTCTGTTTTTGTGTGGAGATCCTTGATACACTTGGACTTGAGCTTTATATAAGGAGATAAGGATGGATAGATTTGCATTCTTCTACAGGCTGACTGCCAGTTGAGCCAGTACCATTTGTTGAAACTGCTGTCTTTTTCCCACTGGGTGGATTTAGCTCCTTTGATAGATATGTGAATTCATTGCTGGGTCTTCAGTTCTCTTCCATTGATCTACCTGCCTGTCACTGTACCAATACCATGCAGTTTTAATCACAATTGCTCTGTATTATAGCTTGAGGTCAGGCATGGAGATTCCCCCAGAGGTTCTTTTATTGTTGAGAATAGTTTTTGCTATCCTAGATTATTTTTTATTCCAGATGAATTTGCAAATTGCGCTTTCTAACTCTGTGAAGAATTGAGTTGGAATTTTGATGGGGATTCCATTGAATCTGTAGATTGCTTTTGGTAGGATAGCCATTTTGACTATATAAATCCTGCCAACCCATGAGCATGGGAGATCTTTCCATCTTCTAAGATCTTCTTTGATTTCTTTCTTCAGAGACTTGAAATTCTTATCATACAGATCTTTCTCTGACTTAGAGTCATACCAAGATATTTTATATTATTTGTGACTATTGTGAAGGGTTTTGTTTCCCTAATTTCTTTCTCAGCCTGGTTATCCTTTGTGTGAAAGAAGCCCAATGATTTATTTGAGTTAATTTTATATCCAACTACTTTAATGAAGTTGTTTATCAGGTTTAGGAGTTCTTGGTGGGATTTTTAGGGTCACATAATTATACTATCATGTCATCTGCAAATAGTGATACTTTGACTTCCTTTCCAATTTGTATCCCTTTGATATCCATTTGTTGTCTAATTACTCTGGCTAGGACTTCAAGTACTATATTGAATAGATAGACAAAGAGTGGGCAACCTTGTTTAGTCCCTGATTTTAGAGGGATTTCTTCAAGTTTCTCTCCATTTAATTTGAGGTTGGCTATAGGTTTCCTGTATATTTCTTTTTCTGTATTTAAGTATGGGTCTTGAATACCTGATATTTCCAAGACTTTTATAATGAATAGGTGTTGGATTTTGTCAAATGATTTCTCAGCATCTCTTGAGATAATCATATGGCTTTTTTCTTTGAGTTTGTCTATATAGTGGATTATGTTGATGGATTTACGTACATTGAACCATGCCTGCATCTCTGGGATGAAGCCTACTTGACCATGATGGATAAACATTTTGACATGTTCTTGGATTCCGTTTGTGAGAATTTTATTGAGCATTTTTGAGTTGATATTCTTAAGGGAAATTGGTTTGAAGTTCTCTTTCTATTGGTTCTTTGTGTGGTTTATGTATCAGAGTAATTGTGACTTCATTGTACGAATTGGAAATTGGGTAGAGTATCTTCTCTTTTCTATTTTGTGGAATAGTTTGAGGAGTATTGGTATTAGGTCTTCTTTGAAGGTTGTTGAGCATTGGGCTATGCAAAGACAGTGTGGTCTCCAGTCGAGCTGAGGTTTGAATCCCGGGACCTGGTGGTTATAATTCATTTACATGGGACAGAAGGAGTTCCCTCATGCTCCTGGAACCCTGGCTCCTGTCGAAGTTCCTGTCCCCCTCAGCCTCCACAGGAGAAGTGCATGGCTAGCAGTCATGTAGGCAATGTCCCAAGCTTCTTACCTTCAGGCTAAACTCCTCCCCAGTTACCTAGCAACAGAAAAGATAGCAGCATACCACAAAAAGGGGCTGTTTGGCCCCTCTGTGCTCTCTTACTCCTCACCTTTACCCTTTCACTTCTCTCTATTTGTCTTCTCCTCTTCTCTTTCCTCTATCTTCCTCTTATTCTCCAGCCTTCTCTCTCTCTCTCTCTCTCTCTCTCTCTCTCTCTCTCTCTCTCTCTCTCTCTCTCTCTCTCTTTCCCCCTGCATTTCTACAAATAAAGCTCTAAAACCATAAACTGTCTCAGTTCAGCTACTCAGACGCTCGCCTGTGTGGGAACCTCTCTTCCCTAACCCCGGGGCTACAGGGTGTAACCCTGGGGCCCCTTTTGGTTTCAGGGGCTACGACTTGGATGCCCACCCAGGGCTGAGTGGAAAGGGTCTGGCAGCTCTCCTGCATCTGCCTGTCCAGAGCATAGGTGGAACTCTGGCTGGATGTGGGCTATCCTCCCTTCCCCTTCCTTCCCCTAAGCTCCTTTTAGTTCCCACAGAAGGTCTGATAGAACTCTTCTTTAACCCATCTGGACCTGGACTTATTTTGGTTGGGAGACTATTAACGACTGTTTCTATTTCTTTAGGGAATATGGAACTGTTTAGATAGTTAATCTGATCTTGATTTAACTTTCGTACCTGGTATCGGTCTAGAAAGTTGTCCATTTCATCCAGGTTTTCCAATAGTTTTGAGTATAGGCTTTTGTTGTAGGAACTCATGATTTTTTGGATTTCCTCAGTTTCTGTTGTGATATCTCCCTTTTCATTTCTGATTTTGTTAATTAGGATACTGCCTCTGTGTCTTCTAGTTAGTCTGGATATGGGTTTATCTATTTTCCTGATTTTCTCAAAGAAACAGCTCCTGATTTGGTTGATTCTTTGTATACTTCTTTTTGTTTCTACTTGGTTGATTTCAGCCCTGAGTTTGATTATTTCCTTTAGTCTACTCCTCTTGCATGGATTTGCTTCCCTTTGTTCTATAGCTTCTAGGTGTGCTGTCAGACTGCTACTGCATTCTCTCTCCAGTTTCTTTTTGGAGGCACTCAGGGTTCTGAGTTTTCCTTTTAGGACCACCTTCATTGTGTCCCATAAGTCTGGGTATGTTGTGGATTCATTTTCATTAAACTTTAAAACGTCTTTAATTTCATTCTTTATTTCTTCTTTGACCAAGTTATCACTGAGTAGAGTATTGTTTAGCTTCCATGTATAAGTTGGCTTTCTATTATTTATGTTGTTATTGAAGTTCAGTCTCAGTTCGTGTTGGTCATATAGAATTCATGGGATTATTGCAATTTTCTTGTATCTGTTAAGGCCTGTTTTATGACCAATTATATAGTAAATTTTGGAGAAGGTACCATGAGGTACTGAGAAGAAAGTATATCATTCTGTTTTAGGATAAAATGTTCTATAGATATCTGTTAAATCCATTTGTTTCATAACTTCCATTAGTTTCACTGTGTCTTTGTTCAGTTTCCGATTCTATGGTTTGTCCATTGATGTGAGAGTGGTGTTAAAGTCTCCCACTATTATTGTGTTGGGTGCAATGTGTGGCTTGAGCTTTAGTAAAGTTTCTTTTTTGAATGTGGGTGTCCTTGCATTTGGAGCATAGATGTTCAGAATTGAAAGTTCATTTTGGTAAATTTTACCTTTAATGAGTAAGAAGTATTCCTACTTATCTTTTTTGATAACTTTAGGTTGAAATTTGATTTTATTTGATATTAAAATGGCTACTCCAGCTTGTTTCTTGGGACCATTTGCTTGAAAAATTGTTTCCAGCCTTTCACTCTGAGGTAGTGTCTGTCTTTGTCCCTGAGGTCTGTTTCCTGTATGCAGCAGAATGTTGGGTCCTGTTTACATAACCAGTCTATTAGTCTATGTCTTTTTATTGGGGAATTGAGTCCATTGATATTAAGAGATATTAAAGAAAAGTAATTGTTGCTTCCTGTAATTTCTGTTGTTAGACATGGAATCCTGTTCATGTGGCTATCTTCTTTTAGGTTTGTTGAAAAATTATTTTCTTCCTTTTTCTCCAGCTTAGTTTACCCCTTTGTTTTGGAGTTTTCCCTTTATTATCCTTTAAAGGGCTGGATTTGTGGAATGATATTGTATAAATTTGGTTTTGTTATGTAATATCTTGTTTTCCCCATCTATTGTAATTGATAGTTTTGCTGGGAATAGTAGCCTAGGCTGGCATTTGTGTTCTCTTAGGGTCTGTTTGATGTCTTCCCAAGATTTTCTGGCTTTCATAGTCTCTGGCAAGAAGTTTGGTATAATTCTGATAGCTCTGCCTTTATGTTTTGCTTGTTTTTTTTTCCCCTTACTGCTTTTAATATTCTTTATTTATTTTGGGCATTTGGTGTTTTGATTATTATGTGATAGGGGGAATTTCTTTTCTGGTCCAAACTATTTGGAGTTCTCTAGACTTCTTATATATTCATGTGCATCTCTTTCTTTAGCTTAGGGAAGTTTGCTTGTATAATTTTGTTGACGCTATTTACTGGTTCTTTAAGCTGGAAATCTTCACTCTCTTCTATACCTATTTTCTTTAGGTTTGGTCTTCTCATTGTGTCCTGGATTTCCTGGATGTTTTAGGTTAGGATCTTTTTGCATTTTCTTTGACTGTTGTGTCCATGTTTTCTATGTTATCTTCTGCACTTGATATTCTCTATTCTATCTCTTGTATTCTGTTGGTGATGCTTGCATCTATGGCTCCTGACTTCTTTTGTGAGTTTTCTATCTCCAGAGTTGTCTCTCTTTGTGATTTCTTTATTGTTTCTACTTCCATTTTTTGATCCTGGATAATTTTGTTCAATTCCTTCACCTGCTTGGCTGTGTTTTCCTGTAATTCTTTAAGGGATTTTTGTGTTTCTTCTTTAAGGGCTTCTACCTTTTTTCCTATATTCTCCTGCATTTTTGTGTTTCCTTTTTAAGGACTTCTACCTATTTAGCTATGTTCTCCTATATTTCTTTAAAGGAGTTATTAATGTCCTTCTTAAAATCCTCTATCAGCATGATGAGATATGATTTTAAATCTGAATTTTGCTTTTCTGGTGTGTTGGATTATCTAGGATTTGATGTGTTGGGAGTACAGGGTTCTGATGATGCCAAGTAGTCTTGGTTTCTGTTAGTATGATTCTTGTGTTTGCCTTTCACCATCTGGTAATCTCTAGTGTTAAATGTTCTTGCTGTCTCTGGCTGGATCTTGCTCCTCCTGTGGGCCTGTAAACCTGTGTCAGCACTCCTGGGAGACCATCTCTCTCTTAGCAAGACCAGTACATAGAGGGCTAAGTAACAGCCCCATGTCCTGGGTGCAGAAAGAGACAGGAAGGACCCTGACCCAACAGTTCTTCTGCTTCTGTGGCCTGTCTAGAAGGTATTTTCTTATTCCTTTTGATATACCTTACATTTTTGGTAATGTCAGAAATTTAATTTTGGATAGTAAATGCTGAAGAAATGTTCTTTATAGAAAATTATGGCCTCCCCCTTTTCATTAGGCCTTTTGTAAAAAGTCTGATTCACCTAGTTCATTACTTTCAATATTGTTAGCATTATCCTATGCCTACCACAAATTATATTTCTAATTGTGCATGGTTCACAAGGGTTTTGATTCTCCTTGTTTACCCTTTTTATTAACGTGTTTCTTTGCAATGTTAGAAACACGTCATCCGTAGATAACACTCAATAAAAGTAATAGATGGGTGAATTAAGAAAAAAGAAGGAAGAGATGAAACAGAGGAGAGAAAGAGGGTTGATTTTTAAAAAATAGGCAAAAAATTCTGTCTGTATAATAGCTTTAGTCACTACTCTTTTTCTTTTATTTATTTTCTTATTTACTTATTTTAAACTACAGATTTTATTTTCCTCCTGGTCTACCCTCTGACTGTTCCCCAACACATACCTCCTTCCAACCTCCTGTCTCCACAAGGATATCCCCACCACCCACAACTCACCCAACCAGACCTCTAAACTTCCTTGGGCCTCCATTCTATTGAGGATTAAGTTCATCTTTTCTGACTGAACCCAGTCTCCACAGTCCTCTGCTGTATGTGTGTTGGGGGTCTCATATCAGCTGGTGTATGCTGCCCGGTTCATGGTCCAATGTTTGAGAGATCTGGGGGGCAGGCATTCAGGTTAATTGAGACTGCTGGTCCTCCTACAGGGTCTCCCTCCTCAGATTCTTCCAGCTTTTCTGTAATTCAAACACAGGGGTCAGCAGCTTCTGTCCATTGGTTGGGTACAAATCTTACTCTTTCAGCTGTTTTTTTGAGTCTTTTGGACAGCAATCATGATAGGTCCCTTTTTGTGAGTGCTCCATATTCTCAGTGATAGTGTCAGACCTTGGTACCTCCCTTTGAGCTGGACCCCACTTTGAGCATGTTGCTTGACCTTCTTTTCCTCAGATGCCTCTCAATTTCCATCCCTGCATTTCTTTCAGACAGGAACAATTATGTGTCAGAGTTTTGACTGTGGAATGGCAATCCCCCTCCCTCACTTGATGCCCGGTCTTATTGCTAGAGGTGGGCTCTGTAAGTTCCCTCTCCTTACTGTCAGGCACTTCTTCATCTAAGGTCCCTCTCTTTGAGTCTAGAGAGATTCTTAACTTCCAGGTCTCTGGTGCATTTGGGAAGGTCCACCAAACTCCCTCCTCCTGAAATTGCCTGTTTCCATTCTTTCTGCTGGCCCTCAGGGCTTCAGTCCTATTCCCTAACCGAATACCAGATCAGGTTCCCTTTTTCCTGCCTCAGTTACCAAATACCTGAGAAAAGCAACACAGGAGAGGAGATCTGGGGTATGGTTTTCCTTTTGTTGTTGCTGTTGTTCTTTTTGTTTTGTTTTGTTTGGTTTGGTTTGTTTGTTTTGTTTCTGTTTGGTATCTTTGTTGTTTTGTCTTTTGTGTGTTTCAACAATTAATGTTTTCATTCAATTTATACCCATACAACAGCCCCCTCCCTCTTCTCCTTCCAGTCCTACCCCTACAAATTCCTTACCCCATTGTTCCCTTTCCTCAGAGAAGGGGATCTCCTAACCCTTCCATACCATCCAACCATGAGACATTGAGGCCTGTCAAAGCAGTGTTTATCCTCTCCCTCTGAGGCCCAGCCAGGCAATCTAGGTAGTGGGAAAGGGGAGGCAAGGGAGGAAGCAGAGTCAGAGACAGCACCTGCTCTGCTTGTTAGAGGCTCACATAAAGACCAAGCTTCATATTGATTACAAATGAGTACGAGGCCTACATCCAGCTCAAGCATCCTCTTGTTTCTTTTTTGAGCTTGACTGGCTGGCTTCACCCCATTTCTTCCTCCTCCTCTTCTTCTTCTTCTTCCTCCTCCTCCTCCTCCTTTTCTTCTTACTTTTCTTCTTCTTCTTCTTCTTCTTCTTCTTCTTCTTCTTCTTCTTCTTCTTCTTCTTCTTCTTCTTCTTCTTCTTCCTTCTTCTTCTTCTTCTTCTTCTTCTTCTTCTTCTTCTTCTTCTTCTTCTTCTTCTTCTTCTTCTTCTTCTTCTTCTTCTTCTTCTTCTTCTTCTTCTCCCCCCCCCCTTGCTCCCTCTCTCTGTCTTTCTCTCTTTCCCTTTCAAAATTTTTATCAGAACAAGCCACTTTATCTGGAGATTATCATAACTTAATTTTCTACAACAACATTTCTTTTTTGTTTATTATATGAGTTTCAAATTTTAGTAAACATGAATATATAACTACATTGTCTGAGGAAGAAAAGCCTCATATCACCTTTGAAGATGGACAAAGTGCTAACACTCATCTAGTTTGGGTAACCACTAATCTCTGATTGCCTCAACACCACCATCATTAGGGGTTCAAATGCATATCTCAACATTGTGTTTTTTAAGTAGTGTTGGGTATCAGAATTTGAGACCACATGTTGCATAATGTCATATGCTTTATCCAGTGACCTATACCATTCTCCATTTATTTTCACATTTTACACAGGATCCTGCTATGTACTAGACTTCAGATGATGTAGTACAGCATGACATTATATTCTCAATGATTTGCCCTCTAGAGTTATAGGGATGAACCCTCATCCTGCCTCCTCCAGCTGAGGTTATAAGAATGATCCATCATCCTGCTTATCTCTAGATGTAATTTTTCACAAGGCTGCTAATACTGATCTTATTATCTGCTGTTTTTTTTTAATCTCCATTACTGGAAATTGATCACAAGTTTTCATGTAAAATAAGCAATCCTACAAATACCGAGCTGTATCTTCAACCTAGAATTTAACTGGTATTTAAAGGATATGTCAATTCCATTTTACTGAACAATAACAATGTATTTTTCATTCTGATTTTCATGAACATCGGTTTATTCTCTACCAGAAAGAGAGTCAGGTAACAAACAAAGCTCTCATGCCTCTTCTCTTTTTGTGGAAGACTTCCTTCCCTGCCTGGACTGTATTCAGCTGCAGGTCTCTATCACCTGAGAGCCTCCAGATGAAATCTGCTTGCTTATCCTTGGTAATCTTTGCATGAAGATTTTAACCAAAATTTTCAACTTTGATTCAAATGTTGTGTTAGTCTTTTATTTGCTCTGTTGGAAAGGCCTTTATGTTTCTTATTCAGAACATGCCAATTATTGAGTTTTGATTAAAACTAATGAAACTTTGATAATGGATTTGCCACCTACAATGCTCAATGTAATAGACTGGAGGAAAAACATCAATGGTTTCTGGACAGTATTATAAATGGTAATCAATATCACAGTGCCATGTTTCTATGAGTAGAGCAGTTGTCCATTTTTTGTAGTGACAACTTAAAGATCACTGGCAATGGGATTTCAGATGCACATAGGTTGTTTTTCATGTGGGTGCAGGTTATCTAAACTCACTGGAACACTTATGTGGCAAGTCTTTTACCAATGGACCCACACCCTCTGCTTTTCTTATTATTTTTGATGCAGAGATAATTGTCATGTTCTCAATTAGAAACATATACAAGAACTCTGATCTACACAAGCTGTCATGGGTCACATTAGTGGAGATCATTAGTTAAGTTAAATTGCAATATTACTGATAGAAGAGCTTAAGCTTCTTATGAGTTGACAGAGAAAACTTACAAAGGAGTGTGTAAGGCCACAATAAATGCATCCAATATATTTTGTTTACAAATATTCTTTTAGGCAATGGGATAAGTAGCATTATTTTATTTTATATTTTTTCTAGATACATAAACTTGCTCTTAATCAAAATGTTCATATTCATTTAATTCATTTTTATTTGAGAATACATGTATGAATATTGTATTTAAATAATTTTTACCCATCTCACTCTTTTCTCTAACACCTCCAACTCCCTATCATATCACCTCCAAACTCTCACATAAGTGTAAGGGTGAGTTTAGATATCCTGTACCCACATGAAAAAACCTGTGTGCATCTGAAATCCCATTGCCAGTGATCTTTAAGTTATCACAACAAGAAGTAGACAACTGCTCTCCTCATAGAAACATGAAACTGTGATATTGATTATTATTTATAATAGTTATGAATTTTCATAAGCACTTCTTTGGTTATTGTTGTAACATATATACAAATGCTAATATGCATGCATATGGAACTACAAACTGAGGAGTCTCTAATATTGATTTATGCTGTATGTTTTTACAGATGTACATGTGGAATTAGATAACATTTCAGGGTATTCATCCATGGAGAAGACTGATTCTTCCTCTCTGAGCAGCCATTGATTACCCATGCCAATTCATGTAGAAGTAGTGCCTTGTGAGATTTCTCCCTCCATGCTGGCATGTGAACCAGTAATATCACTGTTTCCATCTTGTTTTGGTGACCATAGGCTAAGATTCTATAGGCACACTTGCCTTTCCTTATTTAACATCTTCTTGATCTTCTGGCTATTAGAGTCTACCTTTCACCTATTCAACAATGTACTCTTATTTAGAAGTAAGGGTTATGCACTCATAAATACATAAACACAGACACACACATTCACACACCTCACGCTGGTGTAGCAATTCTAACATCCAATAAAATACACTTTCAACAAATTTATCAAAAGAGATGGGGAAGGGTACATTACATTCAGAGAAAAAATCCACAAAGTTAAACTCTCAATTCTGGATATGTACAGTCAAATTACAAAAGTCCCATATTTATAAAAGAAACTTCACTAAAGCTCAAAATGCACATTGAACCTCAGACAACAATAGTGGGAGACTTCAACACCCCACTTTCATCAATAGGCAGGTCATTAAAAGAGAAACTAAATAGAGACAGACATGGTGAAATTAATAGAGGTTATAAAGCAAATGGATTTAACAGATAGATACAAAATATTTTACCCTAAAACAAAACGGTGGTGGCACATGCCTTTAATCCCAGTACTTGGGAGGCAGAGGCAGGCAGATTTCTGAAATCCAGGCCAGCCTGGTCGACAACATGAGATCCAAGACAGCCAGGGTTATACAGAGAAATCCTGTCTCAAAAAAGAAAACAAAACAAAACCAAAAACAAACAAAGAAAAGAATATACCTGCTCAGCTCCTCATGTTAACTTCTCCAAAATTGACCATATAATCAGACACAAACAAGACTTCACAGATACAAAAATATTGAGATAATTTCATGCATTCTATCAGATCTCAACAGACAAAGGCTGGTCTTTAGTAATAACAAACACAATAGAAAGTCCACATAGTCACGAAAAGTAAACAACTTTCTTTTTTTTTTCCAAAATTTTATTAGATATTTTCTTCATTTACATTTCAAGTACTATCCCAGAAGTCCCCTATAACCTCCCTGCGCCCTGCACCACTACCCACCCACTCCCAATTCTTACTGCTGGCATTCCCCTGTAATGGGGCATATAAAGTTTGCAAGACCAAGGGGCTTCTCTTCCCAATGATGGCCCACTAGACCATCTTCTGCTATATATGCAGCTAGAGCCACAAGCTCTGGGGGGGGGGGTACTGGTTAGTTCCTATTTTTGACCCACCTAGAGGGTTGCAGACCCTTTTAGCTCCTTAGGTATTTTATCTAGTTCCTCCATTGGGGACCTTGTGCTCCATCCAATAGCTGACTGTGGGCCTCCACTTCTGTGTGTGCCAGGCACTGTCAGAGCCTCACAAGAGACAGCTACATCAGGGTCCTTTCAACAAAACCTTGCTGGCATATGAAATGGTGTCTGTGTTAGGTGGCTGATTATGGGATGGATCCCGAGATGGGGAAGTCTCTGGATGGTCAGTCCTTTCGTCTTACATCCAAACTTTGTCTCTGTAATTCTGTCCATGGGTATTTAGTTCCCTATTATAAGGAGGAATGAATTATCCAGCATTGGTCTTCCTTCTTCTTGATTTTCTTTTGTTTTTCAAATATATCCTGTATATTCTAAGTTTCTGGGCTAATATCCACTTATCAGTGAGTGCATACCATGTGTGCTCTTTTGTGATTGGGTTACCTCACTCAAGATGATATCCTCCAGATGCATCTATTTGCCTAAGAATTTCATAAATTTATTGTTTTTAATAGATAAGTAGTACTCCATTGTGAAAATGTACCACATTTTCTATATCCATTCCTCTGTTGTGGGACATCTGGTTTCTTTCCAGGTACTGGCTATTATAAATAAGGCTGCTATGAACATAGTGGAGCATATGTCCTTATTACCAGTTGGAACATCTTCTAGGTATATGCCCAGGAAAGGTATTACTGGATTTTCCAGTACTACTATGTCCAATTTTCTGATGAACCACCAGACTGATTACCAGACTGGTTGTACAAGCTTGCAATCCCACCAACAGTGGAGGAGTGTTCCTCTTTTTCCACATCCTAGCCAGCATCTGCTGTCACCTGAATTTTTATCTTAGCCATTTGGAATGGTGTGAGGTGGAATCTCAGGGTTGTTTTGATTTTCATTTCCCTGATGATTAAGGATGTTGAACATTTTTTCAAGTGCTTCCCAGCACTTTAGTATTCCTCAGTTGAGAATTCCTTGTTTAGCTCTGTACCCCATTTTTAATGGGGTTATTTGAATTTATGGAGTCCAGTTTCTTGTGCTATTTGTATATATTAGGTATTAGTCCCCTATCAGATTTAGGATTGGTAAAATTCCTTTCCCAATCTGTTGGTGGCCTTTTTGTCTTATTGACAGAATCTTTTGCTTTACAGAAGCTTTGCAATTTTATGAGGTACCATTTGTTGATTATTAATCTTACAGCACAAAAATTTTTATGAATTTTTCCCCTGTGACCATGTCTTTGAGGCTTTTCCCCACTTTCTCCTCTATAAGTTTCAGTGTCTCTGGTTTTATATGGAGTTATTTGATCCACTTTGACTTAAGCTTTGTACTTGGAGATAAGAATGGATCAATTTGCCTTCTTCTACATGATAACTGCCAGTTGTGCCAGCACCATTTTTTGAAAATGCTTTTTTCCCACTGGATGGTTTTAGCTCTCTTGTCAAAGATCAAGTGACTATAGGTGTGTGGGTTCATTTCTGGGTCTTCAATTCTATTCAACTGATCTACCTGTCTGTTGCTGTACCAGTACCATGGAGTTTTTATCACAATTGCTCTGTAGTACAGCTTGAGGTCAGGCATGGTGATTCCACCAGAGGTTCTTTTATTGTTGAGAATAGTGTTTGCTTTCCTAGGGTTTTTTTTTTTTTTTTTTTTTTTTTATTCCAGGTGGATTTGAAAATTGCCCTTTCTAACTGAGTGAAGAAATGAGTTGGAATTTTGATGGTAATTCCATTTAATCTGTAGATGGCTGTCAACAGGATAGCCATTTTTACTACATTAATCCTGCCAATCCATGAGCATAGGGGATCTTTACATCTTTTGAGATCTTCTTCAACTTCTTTTTGAAGTTCTTGTCATACAGATCTTTTTTTTTTTTAATTTTTTTTAACTAACTTTAAAATTAGGTATTTTCCTCGTTTACATTTCCAATGCTATCCCAAAAGTCCCCCATACCCATCCCCCCAATCCCCTACCCACCCACTCCCCCTTTTTGGCCCTGGCGTTCCCCTGTACTGGGGCATATAAAGTTTGCAAGTCCAAAGGGCCTCTCTTTCCAGTGATGGCTGACTAGGCCATCTTTTTATACATATGCAGCTAGAGACAAGAGCTCCTGGGTACTGGTTAGTTCATATTGTTGTTCCACATATAGGGTTGCAGTTCCCTTTAGCTCCTTGGGTACTTTCTCTAGCTCCTCCAATGGGGGCCGTGTGACCCATCCAATAGCCGACTGTGAGCATCCACTTCTGTGTTTGCTAGGCCCCAGCATAGTCTCACAAGAGACAGCTGTATCTGGGTCCTTACAGCAAAATCTTGCTAGTGTATGCAATGGTGTCAGCATTTGGAAGCTGATTATGTGATGGATCCCTGCATATGGCAATCAATAGATGGTCCATCCTTTCAACACAGCTCCAAATTTTGTCTCTGTAACTCCTTCCATGGGTGTTTTGTTCCCATTTCTAGGAAGGGGCAAAGTGTCCACACTTTGGTCTTCGTTCTCCTTGAGTTTCAAGCGTTTAGCAAATTGTATCTTATATCTTGTGCATCCTAAGTTTCTGGGCTAATATCCACTTATCAGTGAGTACCTATTGTGAGAGTTCTTTTGTGATTGGGTTACCTCACTCAGGATGATGCCCTCCAGGTCCATCCATTTGCCTAGGAATTTCATAAATTCATTCTTTTTAATAGCTGAGTAGTACTCCATTGTGTAAATGTACCACATTTTTTTGTATCCATTCCTCTGTTGAGGGGCATCTGGGTTCTTTCCAGCTTCTGTCTATTATAAATAAGGCTGCTATGAACATAGTGGAGCATGTGTCCTTCTTACTGGTTGGGACATCTTCTGGATATATGCCCAGGAGAGGTACTGCGGGATCCTCCAGTAGTACTATGTCCAATTTTCTGAGGAACCACCAGACTGATTTCCAGAGTGGTTGTACAAGCTTGCAATCCCACCGACAATGGAGGAGTGTTCCTCTTTCTCCACATCCTCGCCAGCATTTGCTGTAACCTGAATTTTTGATCTTAGCCATTCTGACTGGTGTGAGGTGGAATCTCAGGGTTGTTTTGATTTGCATTTCCCTAATGATTAAGGATGCTGAACATTTTTTCAGGTGCTTCTCTGTCATTCGGTATTCCTCAGTTGAGAATTCTTTGTTCAGCTCTGAGCCCCAATTTTTAATGGGGTTATTCGATTTTCTGGAGCCCACCTTCTTGAGTTCTTTTTATATATTGGATATTAGTCCCCTATCTGATTTGGGATAGGTAAAGATCCTTTCCCAATCTGTTGGTGGTCTCTTTGTCTTATTGACATTGTCTTTTGCCTTGCAGAAGCTTTGCAATTTTATGAGGTCCCATCTATCAATTCTTGATCTTACAGCACAAGCCATTGCTGTTCTATTCAGGAATTTTCCCCCTGTACCCATATCTTCGAGGCTTTTCCCTTCTTTGTCCTCTATAAGTTTCAGTGTCTCTGGTTTTATGTGGAGTTTCTTAATCCACTTAGATTTGACCTTAGTACAAGGAGATAAAAATGGATCAATTCTCATTCTTCTACATGATATCCGCTAGTTGTGCCAGCACCATTTGTTGAAAATGCTGTCTTTTTTCCACTGGATGGTTTTAGCTCCCTTGTAAAAGATCAAGTGACCATTGGTTTGTGGGTTCATCTCTGGGTCTTCATTTCTGTTCCATTGGATTACTTGTCTGTCACTATACCAGTACAATGCAGTTTTTATCACAATTGCTCTGTAGTACAGCTTTAGGTCAGGCATGGTGATTCTACCAGAGGTGCTTTTGTTCTTGAGAAGAGTTTTTGCTATCCTAGGTGTTTTGTTATTCAAGATGAATCTGCTGATTGCCCTTTCTAATTCGTTGAAGAATTGAGTTGGAATTTTGATGGGGATTGCTTTGAATCTGTAGAGTGCTTTTGGCAAGATAGCCATTTTTACTATATTGATCATGCCAATCCATGAGCATGGGATTTCTTTCCATCTTCTGAGATCTTCTTTAATTTCTTTTTCAGAGACTTATCATACAGATCTTTCAATTCCTTAGTTAGAGTCAAGCCAAGGTATTTCTTTTATTTCCTTAGTTAGAGTCACACCAATGTATTTTATATTGTTTGTGACTATTGTGGAAGACGTTGTTTCTCTAATTTTTTTATCAGCCTGTTTATCCTTATTGTAAAGAAAGGCCAGTGATTTGTTTGAGTTAATTTTTTATCTGGCTACTTCACTGAAGCTGTTTATCAGGTTTAGGAGTTCTCTGGTGGAATTTTTAGGATCACTTATATATACTATCATATAATCTGCAAATAGTGATATTTTGACTTCTTCCTTTTTTCCAATTTGTACCCCTCTTGATCACCTTTTGTTGTGGAATTGCTCTGGCTAGGACTTCAAGTACTATATTGAATAGGTAGTGAGAAAGTGTGCAGCCTCGTCTTGTTCCTGATTTTAGTGGGATTGCTTTGAGTTTCTCTCCATTTAGTTTGATGATGGCTGCTGGTTTGCTGTATATTGCTTTTATTATGTTTAGGTATGGGCCTTGAATTCCTGACCTTTTCATGACTTTTTTCATGAACAGGTGCTGGATTTTGACAAATGATTTCATGTGATTTTTGTCTTTGAGTTTGTTTATATAGTGCATTACATTGATGGTTTTCTGTATATTAAATCATCTGTGCATCCCTGGGATGAAGCCTACTTGGTCATGATGGATGATCATTTTGATGTGTTGTGTTATTGGATTCAATTTGTGAGGATTTTATTGATTTTTTTTTGCATTGATAATCATAAGGGAAATTGGTTTGAAGTTCTCAAACTTAGGGCTGAAATCAACCAAGTGGAAACAAAAAGAGCTATTCAAAGAATCAACCAAACCAGGATCTGATTCTTTGAGAAAATCAACAAGATAGATAAACCCTTAGCCAGACTAACTAGAAGGCACAGGGGCAATATCCTAATTATGAAAATCAGAAATGAAAAAGGAGAAATAACAACAAAACCTGAAGAAATCCAAAACATCGTCAAATCCTACTATAAAAGGCTATACTCAACAAAACTGGAAAACCTGGATCAAATGGATAACTTCCTAGATAGATACCAGGTACCAAAGTTAAATCAGGATCAGATTAATGATCTAAACAGTCCCATTTTCTCTAAAGAAATAGAAGGAGTCCTTAATAGTCTCCCAACCAAAAAAAGCCCAGGACCAGATGGGTTTAGTGCACAGTTCTATCAGACCTTCAAAGAAGACCTTATTCCAAATCTCCTCAAACTATTCCGCAAAATAGAAACAGAAGAACAGAAGGTACTCTACCCAATTCACCTTTTTTAAGGGTATTCTAACTTTCTTTTTTTTTTTTCTTTTTTTTTTTTTTTTATGAAGCCACAAGAATTCTTATATTGAAACCACACAAAGATCCAACAAAGAGTAAACAACTTTCTACTCAATAATTACTTGGTCAGGGAAGAAATAAATAAATTAATTAAAGACTTTTTAAGAATTTAATGAAAATGAAGTTATGGCATATCCAAACTTAGGGAACACAATGATAGCAGTTTTAAGGGGAAAATTCAGAGCACTAAGTGCCTTCATAAAGAAATTTACAGATATATTACAGTGAAATCTCTAGAAGAAAAAGAAATAAACATACCTAAAATGAACACAAGACAGGAAATACTCAAACTCAGAGCTAAAATCAACTAATTAGAAACAAAGAGAATCAACAAAACCAAAAGCATTTTATTTCTTTGAGAAAATGAACATGATAGATGAAACCTTAGCCAAACTAATTAAAGGGTCCAGAGAGAGAGTATCCAAAATGACAAAGTCAGAAATGAAAAGGGAACAACGGAAACTCAGAAAATTCAAAAAAATATTATCAGATCTTTCTACAATGGCTATACTCAACAAAACTGAAAAATCTAGATGAAATGGATGATATTCTAGATAAATACCTCATACCAAAGTTAAATCAGTATCATATAAACTATGTTAACAGCCCCATAAACCCTAAGGAAATAGAAGCAGTCATTAAAGATCTCCCAACCAAAAGATGCCCAGGGCAAGATGGTTTTAGAGGAGAATTCTATCAGACCTTCAAAGAAGACCTAATACAAATACTCCCCAAAGTATTTCATAAATTAGAAAAAGAAGGAACATACTTCATTCATTCTAGGTAGCCAAAGTTACTCTGATACCTCAAACACACCAGACTCATTTAAGAAAGATAACTTTAGATGAATTTTCCTTATGAATATTGGTGCAAAACTACTCAATAAAATTCTCAAAAACTAAATCCAAAAACACACCAAAATGATCATTAACCACAATTAAGTAGGCTTCATCCTAGGGATGCAGGGATTGTTCAATATATGAAAATCCATGAATTTAATTCATTATATAAACAAATTCAAAGAAAAATTAACATGATCATCTTACTAGATGCTGAAAAAATTCTTGAAAAAAATACAACACCCCTTTATGTTAATAAGGCTTTGAGAGATCTGGAATTCAAATCACATATCTACAAATAATAAAAGCAATATATAGCAAGCAAATACCCAACATCAAATTAAATGCGGAGAAAATTGATGCAACCCCACTAAAATTGGACAAGGCAAATTGTCTACTCTTTCCTTTTTCATTTAATATAGAACTTGAATTTCTAGCTAGAGCAATTAGAAAGCAAAGGAAGTTAAAGGGATTTACACAGCTAAAATTTAGTGTACACAGCTAAAATTTCTACCATAGAACTACTACATTGTGATAACTTCATCAAAGTTGCAGGATATAAAATTAATTTTAAATTTTAATTTTTTTATATTTTACTTTTTAATATTTTTTGTGTTTTATAGACAGGGTTTCTCTGTTTAGCCCTGGCTGTCCTGGGAACTCACTCTGTAGACCAGGCTGTCCTCAAATTCAGAAATCTGCCTACCTTTGTCTCCCAAGTGCTGGGATTAAAGGCATCCACCACCTCTGCCATGCAAAATATAATATAAATGAAACAAGTCAGTAGCATTCCTCTATATAAGGAATAAATATGCTGATAAAGAAATTAGGAAAACAACACCCTTCACAATAGTCACAGATAATATAAAATATCTTGAGGTAACTCTAACCAAGCAAGTGAAAGATCTCTATAACAAGAACTTCAAGTCTCTGAAGAAAGAAATCAAAGAAAACCTCAGAAGATAGAAAGATCTCCATGTGCATAGATTAGTAGAATTGACATAGTAAAAATGGCCATTTTACTAAATGCAACCTAAAGATTCAATGCAGGCCTCATCAAAATTCCAACTCAATTCTTCACAGACATAGAAGGAGCAGTTTTCTTTTTTTTTTCCATTTTTTATTAGGTATTTAGCTCATTTGCATTTCCAATGCTATACCAAAAGTCCCCCATACCCACCCACCCCCACTCCCCTACCCACCCACTCCCCCTTTTTGGCCCTGGCGTTCCCCTGTACTGGGGCATATAAAGTTTGCAAGTCCAATGGGCCTCTCTTTGCAGTGATGGCCGACTAGGCCATCTTTTGATACATATGCAGCTAGAGTCAAGAGCTCCGGGATACTGGTTAGTTCATAATGTTGTTCCACCTATAGGGTTGCAGTTCCCTTTAGCTCCTTGGGTACTTTCTCTAGCTCCTCCATTGGGAGCCCTGTGATCCATCCATTAGCTGACTGTGAGCATCCACTTCTGTGTTTGCTAGGCCCCGGCATAGTATCACAAGAGACAGCTACATCTGGGTAGAAGGAGCAATTTTCAACTTCATATGGAATAACAAAAAATCCATAAGAGCAAAATAATTCTCAACTATAAAGGCACTTTTTGGGGAATCACCATCCCTGATTTCAAGGTCTATTAAAGAGCAATAGTGGTAAAAATCATATGGTATTGGGAGTACAGAGATAGAGAGATCGATCGATAGAATAGAATTGAAAATCCAGAAATAAACCCACACATCTATGGTCACCTAATTTTGACAAAGAAGCCAAAACCATACAGTGATAAAAGAATCAACAAGTGGTGCTGGCTTAACTGGCAGTCAGTAAGTAGAAGAAGGCTAATTAATCTATTTTTATCTCCTTGTACAAAACTCAAGTCCAAGTGGATCAAGGACCTCCACATAAAACCAGATTTGCTGAATCTAATCGAAGAGAAAGTGGGAAAGAGCCTTGACTATATTGACATAGGGGAAATTTTCCTGGACCGAACAAAAATTGGTTCAGGATCTAAGATCAACAATTAACAAATGGGAACTCATTTAACTGAAAAGCTTTTGTAAGGCAAAGGACCCTGTCAATAGGACAAAATAGCAGTCTGCAGATAAGGGAAAGATTTTTACTAACCCTACATCCTGCAGAGGACTAATATGCAAAATATAAAAAGAACTCAAGCACTCAGACTCCAGAAAACTAAATAAATCCAATTTAAAAATGGGCTATAGAGCTAAACAGAGAATTCTCAACTGAGGAATCTCGAATGGCCTAGAGGCACCTAAGAAAAGTATTCAACATTCTTAGTCATTAGGGAAGTACAAATCAAATAGACTTTGAGAATCCACTTTAAATCAATCAGAATAAGTTAAAAACCTCAGGCAACAGCAGATCCTGGCAAGGATGTGGAGAGAGAGGAATGCTACTTCATTGTTGATGGAATGTCAAATTGGTACAGCCACTCTAGAAATCCTCAGAAAATTAGAAACTGTTCTACCTGAATACCTGGCTATACCACTACTGAGCATATACCCAAAAGATGCTCTAATGTACCATAAGGCCCCATGCTCCACCAAATTCATAGCAGCCTTTTTTTTAATAGCCAGAAGCTGTTAACAATCCAAATACAACTCAACAGAGGAATGGATATAGAAAATGTGGTACATTTACACAATGGAGTACTACTCAGCTATTTAAAATGAGGACATCACACATTTTGGAGGCAAATTGATGGAACTAGAAGTTTCTTCCTGAGTGAGGTAACCTAGTCTCAAAAGGACATACATGGTATATATACTCACTCATAAGTGGATATTAGAGAAAACGTTCAGAATACCCATGATACAACTCACAGACCATATGAAGGAAGGCTTCAACCCCACTTTGGGGGAACAAAATAATCACAGGAGGCAGAGGGAGAGGTGTACTTGGGTGAGATAGAAGAGGGGAAGATACAAAGGGGAAAGGATCTAGTAGGGAGTTACACAGGAGAGAAGTCCAGAGGGCCAGGAGAATGAATGAAATATGTAGCAGTATAGGATAGCAAATGGGATGAACTGTTCAAAATCCCACACCCAAGTGATGTGGGAGGCACCCAGGACCCAATGGGGTTGACATTAGCCAAAATGCCCAACAGTGAGGAGATTGAACTTGAAGAGACTACCTCTAGTAGACCGACATTGCCCTCAGTTGATAGACGGGGCAATCTACCAACTACCCATCTCAAAATTTTTGAGCCAGGATTAGTTCTGTCTAAAAGAAATGCATGGACAAAACCAAAATGGACTAAAGACTAAAGGAAAGGCCATCCAGAGACTGCCCCCTTAGGATCTATCCCATGCACAAACACCAAACCCTGACACTATTGCTGGTGCCAAGATGTGCTCACAAACAGGAGCCAGGTATGGCTATTTGCTGAGAGGCTCTATCAGCACCTGACAGAGACTGATGTACATGCTTACAGCCAACCATTGGACTGATCCCAGGGATGCCAATGGAAGAGTTAGGGAAAGAACTGAAGGAGCTGAAGCAGGTTGCATCCCCATAGGAAGAACAGCAGGATCAATTGACCAGACCCCTCAGAGCTCCCAGGGACTAAGCCATCACCAAAGAACATACATGGGCTGGGTTGAGGCCCGTGCTGCATATGTAGCAGAGGGCTGCCTTGTCTGACCTCAGTGGGAGGGGATGTGCTTGGTCCTGTGGAAGCTTGATGCTCCATAGAAGGGGGATGCTAGAAGGGTGAAGTGGGATAGAGGCTCATGGAAGGGGAAACAACATTTGAAACATAAATAAATAGAATAACTAACTTTAAAAATCTGTGTACAGTGGCAAGACATGCCTATAATCCAAGCAGTAGGGTAATTAAAGCAACTTGATCCTGAGAATTTGCTAACCATTTGTTATATGCCCTCATTGTCATGCTTGGGTCAAATGAGAGATGTGTCTCAAAAACAAAAATTAATTGAATAACAAATTAAGAAGACCACAAGTCTTATTCTCTCTCTTTTATAGACACATGCACACACATACTTCTCCCAACATATACAAATGTGGGTGTATACATGAATAAATTATAATATCTCTGTGAACAGTAAGGTCCACAAATCAACTATAGAAACTCAAATAGGCAGAAGGTTTTTCTCTTAATTTTCTGTTTTATTAAATTGGAAAGTGAATGAAGGACAATGACTGACAATAACCAGAGAAAAGCTATCACAAATCATATAGTCATGGATATGTATGCATGTGGGTTGCTGCATCAGACAACTTAGGCTCCAGCCTCCTACTACGGCAAGAAGGAGAAATGAAGGAACTGCAATAGAGAGAATAGAAGCAAAGCACATGTGCACTGTTACTTTCTTTCATCCCCACTTTCAAGTAAGGGTGAAAGAAAAAAGAAGGTTCGATTTCTTAGATTTACATCAGTGACATTTTCTAATCTCCCTTTTCTTGGTATAATGAATTGCCTTTTGTCTCCGGGAACAACTGGCCTCTGGCTTTTGCCATTCCATTGCCATCTGGGCAGCCTCCTATAAATCTGAGCTATTGTACCCAACGTTAACCTGTAGCTTATTATGACCATGAAGGCTGTGATCTTAGCCTGGAGCCCTCACTAGTCTTTCAGAATTAGAAGGATTCTGGTTAAAGTTAGGTGACAAAAATGTTCAAATCAAGACAGAGTTGGTAAAATATAGGACAGAAAAAGAACTTTGGGTTAGAGCATCTTTCTTTCTCCTTCCTTTTAGTAGTGTGCTGCTTTGCTAAAATAAGCTTTTACAGTTCCCATAAAATATTTTATTTTGGTTTTCAAAATTACCTCCTTACGTTCTTTGAGTTCCCTTCTGGTATGGGACAGGGTCACTCCTTAGTGAATTCCTATGAACTTTAACATCTGTGAGTTTCTATGACATTTTTTTGATTTAATTTAGTATGTTTTTAATTATTCACTTTACATCCAGCTCACTCCCCCCCCCCAATACAGATATGAACTCCCACAATCCTGTGACAGTTTTTAATTTCAGAGACACACATTGTATTGACTAGGGCTTTTTTAAAATTTTGTTTATTTGCTGTTATCAGTTTCACATATTTTGAATCATCTGAGAGAAGAGAACCTCAACCTAAAAAGTGACTCCAAGTTGTAAGGCTGGAGGCAAGCCTATGGGACACTGTTTTTCTTCGGTGATAGATGTGAGAAGGACCGGCATGGGGCTGGTTGTCCTGTAGCTGTGGAAAGCAGATTGAAGGAGCTATCATGAACTAGGCAGCCAGCAGGTTCTCCCATGATCTTTGTTTCAGCTCCTGTCTGCAGGAATCTGACCTGCTTGAGTTACTACCCTGACTTTCTTCAGGGATTAACTGTTACATGGAACTCGAAGCAAAAGGAAACTTTCCTCTCAATGTTGCTTTTGTGTGTGTTGGCTCATCACAGCAATATTGTGCCTAACTCAGACTCACCTCATTCCTGCTTCATTGTACGTACTACAGAGTAAAAATTCCCTTTAACTGCTTCCTTTTCAGACAGGTAACATTTTCACATATTTACATCCATCTTTTAACGTTTAAATGTTAGACACTCAACCCAAACTCCTGGATTACTTCTACTTAAATCACTCTTCCCTGTGGACATCATTGATCCCACAAACAGAACAGTGGAGAGAGGAAACGTTCTTGCCACTGCAGTCAGATTATTCCTTCTGCGGACCAGCACGCACTTCAGAAAGGATTCATGTCACTTAAATGAATTTCTTAATCTCAAGGGAGGTAATTGGTTTGTACTTTATATAAACTGTACAGTATACTCCCCAGTGGGATATCGATTATTAAGTGAAGACAGACTTTCAGCTAATCATTTTATCCACCCTACTTTGTGTTCACAATACAAATCTCAGAGATTTCCATATATCACAACATCAGCGTTTCCAGGCGAAACCTCTGAAATAGGGTCACATCCTAGAGAGATAATAAATTTATACAAAGCATACAAACTACTGTTCTAGTAGTAAGGATAAGAAAAATAACAACAGAAATAAACTGATTCAAAATATATCACTGTGCTTGACACAGTAAAAATAAAAGTCTGATTTTACTCTAGAGGACAAACCTATGTTCAATAACAAATAATTATTCTGGGCTTATTTTTCTGAGGGAAGAGAACACATAGCTAACACTTCATTCTGTATTAATACAAACACATCATGCCAGATGGCACAATTCAATATATTCAGCAAATAACAGTGTTACTGCAAGAAAATGGAACTGAGACAAAGTTCAGAACATCATGGCTTGTATGTAGAAATTTAGGTTTGTGTGCCCATACAATCTACATAGCCTAGTAATCAACACACCTCTGCATATTTTTTTTTCAATCTGGGAAAACAATTTTTCCTAGATAGAAAGTTAGGGTACAATTGTCAAGCATTTCATATTAGATTATTCAAGAGTTTATACAGCTGTTAAAATATTATGTACACTTATTGTTTATTTCAGGACAAATAAAGACAATGACATTTTTATAAGCTGACATATTGAATGATTTGATTTTTGTTACAGGTGTATAATTCAAGTGCCACACTATTCATCCTTAAAAATCACAAGCCAGAATGTTAAAGATTTTAGTCTTTTAGCTTTGTGATTATAATATAATTACATAAATTTCCCCTTCCCATTCTCAGTCCCAAATCCTCTCAAATCGCACATGCATGCACACACACACACACACACACACACACACACACACACACACACATATGCACGCACACACACACACACACACACACATATGCACACACACACACACACACATATGCACACACACACACACACACACACACATATGCACGCACACACACACACACTATATCTTTTGGTTTTTTTTTTTGTTGTTGTTGTTGTTGTTGTTGTTGTTGTTTTGTTTTGTTTTTCAAGACAGGGTTTCTCTGTGTAACCCTGGCTGACCTGGAACTCACTTTGTAGACCAGGCTGGCCTCAAATTCAAAAATCCACCTGCCTCTGCCTCCCAAGTGCTGGGATTAAAGGCCTATGCCACCACTGCCCGGCCACACACTATGTCTATTTTTATTCTACATGTATTGTATTCTTTACTATAACCTTCCCAGTCTATATCACGTTACTCTATAATGTGTTTCCACGACACACTACTTGATATTGGTTGAGAAACTGATGCCCTCTGCCCTAAAGAAGATTTTTTTCTACCATTCCTTCTTAGCATCCTTAGTGCTCTATAGCTTTTTGTGTAGGATTGATGCCTTATGGGCCTTCCCTTATCTACTTTGTTATGCCAATAGTTGTTGACTTGCAGAGTTCAGGTTTGGACAGTCATGTTAGTTAGATTTTATGGGCTTAGGTTCTGAGATTCCTTGAACATACAGCCTTACAGCAAACTCACTCATCATCTGGCTCTTAAAATCTTTCACCTGCTTTTCCAAAATGCCCTCTGAGTCTTAAGTGTAGGGTTATTTTATAGATGTTTCTGTTGTGGCCGGACTCAACAACTCTGATTTATAAGGTGTGGGTTTTTGTAGTGGTCTTCATCTGTTATAAAGAGAAGTTTCCTTGATGAGAGATGAGGACTACATGGGGGTATAAAGTCACATATTTATGTGAAGTTCCTTGATCCATTTAGATTTGACCTTAGTACAAGGAGATAGGAATGGATCAATTCCCGTTCTTCTACATGTTAACAAACAGTTGTGCCAGCACCATTTTTTGAAAATGCTTTCTTCCACTTGATGGTTTTAGCTCCCTTGTCAAAGATCAAGTGACCATAGGTGTGTGGGTTCAGTTCTGAGTCTTCAGTTCTATTCCATTGGTCTACTTGTCTGTCATTATACCAGTACCATGCAGTTTTTTATCACAATTGCTCTGTAGTAAAGCTTTAGGTCAGGCATGGTGATTCCAACAGAGGTTCTTTTATCCTTGAGAAGAGTTTTTGCTATCCTAGCTTTTTTGTTATTCCAGATGAATTTGCAGATTGCTCTTTCTAATTCGTTGAAGAATTGAGTTGGAATTTTGATGGGGATTGCATTGAATCTGTAGATTGCTTTTGACAAGATAGCCATTTTTACAAAGTTGATCCTGCCAATCCATGAGCATGGGAGATCTTTCCATCTTCTGAGATCTTCTTTAATTTCTTTCTTCAGAGACTTGAAGTTCTTATCATACAGATCTTTCACTTCCTTAGTTAGAGTCACGCCAAGATATTTTATATTATTTGTGACTATTGAGAAGGGTGTTGTTTCCCTAATTTCTTTCTCAGCCTGTTTATTCTTTGTGTAGAGAAAGGCCATTGGCTTGATTGAGTTAATTTTATAACCAGCTACATACACTAGCAAGATTTTGCTGAAAGGACCCTGATATAGCTGTCTCTTGTAAGACTAGGCCGGGGCCTAGCAAACACATAAGTAGATGCTCACAGTCAGCTATTGGATGGAGCACAGGGCCCCCAATGGAGGAGCTAGAGAAAGTATCGAAGGAGCTAAAGAGATCTGCAACTCTGTAGGTGCAACAACATCATGAACTAACCAGTACCCCGGAGCTCTTGACTCTAGCTGCATATGTATCAAAAGATGGCCTAGTCGGCCATCACTGGAAAGAGAGGCCCATTGGACACGCAAACTGTATATGCCCCAGTACAGGAGAACGCCAGGGCCAAAAAAAAAAAAAAAAAAAAAATGGGAATGAGTGGGTAGGGAAGTGGTGGGGGAGGGTATGGGGGACTTTTGGGATAGCATTGGAAATGTAATTGAGGAAAATATGTAATAAAAAAATAAATAAATAAAAAATAAAAAAAATAAAAAACAACATTTCACTCAAACCTTGTATGTATAGGGATGTGTACTCTTGCTTGTATTCCAGAGGTTTTCTAGCTGAATTAGGTGGTTTCTTGTGACCTTTTCATTAATCCTCGCTGTTATTTTACCCCCCCCCCTTTTCCTCCTTCTGTATAAATCTCCCCCTCTCTCCCTAAATGAATGCTTCTGTTTTAATTCATTCACTCAGCCCTGTTGCCTGCACTCATTATTTTCATCTCTATTGCTGTCTAGAGCCCTTCTTCTGGCAATACTTCCTTTTTGCTTTACTTTCAGTAATGATTCTAAGATATATACTCACATCTGAAGATTAGAATTTCAGATCCTTTATTGAGAGAGAACCTGTGGCATTTGTTTATCTGAGGATGGGTTACCATACCCAGTATAATCTTATTTTTTTACTTCTATTTATTTACCCATAAAATTCGTGATTTCATTTTTCTTTACAGCTGTACATTATTCCATAATGCATATGTACACATTACCATTACCCATTTGTTGATGAAAGGCATTAGGTTTTATTTCACTTCTTTTCCTTGTAAACAGGGCAGCAATAAACACAACAGAATTTTTTTGTGACATAGTCCTGTGTCCATATGCCAAGGAGTAGTTAATATTTGGCATTGTTGTTAAGGTAAGATGAAATTTTTAAGTTGTTTTGATTTTCATTTTTCTAATTATGGAAATTGTTATGGAGCATAAATATTTTGGAGATTTTTTTTTTAATTACTTTATTTTCTTTTAAGAATGCTGTTCAAGTCCAAGGATGATTGTTTGAATAAGTCCTCTCTCTCTCTTCCTTGTCTCTTTCTCCTTTTGAGTACTTTATATATACTAGATACTAGTAATCTGTGAGATGTATATCTAGCAAACATTTTCTCCTATATTGTGAAATTCTCTTTAATAATTTGATTATTTCTTTTCCTGTACAAGCTTTTGAGTTTAGAAAAAGTCCCACTTATCACTTCTTGGCCTTTTGGCTAAGATCAAGTGTAAAAAAAGTCTCACTTGTCAATTGTTTGTCTTAGTTCTTGAGCAAATGAAGACATATACATTAAGTTCTTTCATACAGCTATATCTAGAGTAGCATATTGTTCTTCTCTATAATATGCATTAAGATCTGGAATGGCAATGAATGCCTATGAATTATTTTGATATTTAGGATGCATTATAGTTGCATAAGAATTTTAGAATAGTTATATTTTACTATTTCTGTGAAGAGAGTAATAGAGATTTTTATTGGAATTTCATTAAATCTGTAAATGGGATTTAGTAAAGTTGTCTTTTTTCACCATATTGATTCTACAAATCTCTGACCACTTTATCTGTCTTTCTTTATCTCCTTTTTCAGGGGTTTGGTTTTCATTTGTGTTCCTTCATTCTGTAGCTAGGTTTACTCCAAGATATTTTAGTTTAATTATTATGAGGCTGCTGTAAATGAGAGTATGTCAATGATCTTTTTCTCTTTATGTGAAAAAGATACAAGTTTAATAAGTTCAAGTTGATTCTTTACCTTGTTAACTTGTGGAATTTGAATATATTTCTAGACTATTTTGGCTAGAAACTTGAGGATCTGTAATGTATAGATTCATGATCTACAATTAAAGATAATTTGATTTATTTCCCTATTTGAATTTTTCATAGTCACAATGAAATTTTATTTATTTTAAAATTAATTAATTAGTTATTTTACATCCCAATTGCTCTCTTTCCTCCTGCCACTCCCACACACACATAGGGTCCCTCCTCTAATGTTCCCTCCCCTTCTAATTTGAGATGGTAGAACCTCCCTGGGTATCCCTCTCCCCTGTCATATCAAGTCTCTCTAGGATTAGATACTGTCCCACTGAGACTAAACAAGGCAGCAGCTTGTTGGGAAATGGATTCTGAGACAGGCAACAGCTTTAAGGACAGCCCCTGCTCCCCACATGAAGACTGAGCTGGTCATCTACTATATATGCGCTAAGAGCCTTTGTCCAGCTCTTGTATGTTCTTTGGTTGCTGGCTCAGTCTATGAGAGCTCCTAAGGGTCCATCTTAATTTACTCTGTTGATCTTCCTATGGTGTTGCTATCCCCTTCAGATCCTGCAATCCTTGCCCAAACTCTTCCATAATAGTTCCAGACTTGTGTCCAATGTTTGGCTGTGGGTATCTACATCTATTTCAATCAGTAGCTAAATAGAATCTCTCAGAAGATAGTTATGCTAGGCTCCTTTCTGCAAGCATAACAGAGTGTCAATAATAATGTCATGGAATGGTCTTTGCTCATGGAATGGGTCTCAAGTTGCATTTGGTGAGGCTCCCAAGAGTCATTGCTGGTGACCTTAGATTAGAATCATAACAATGGAGATATGAAACCTTAAAAACCCACTTCCTGTAGCCAGGCATGAACACCAGTGGAGGGAAAAGGAAACCAACCTGGGCACAAAGCATTCAGTCCATTTTTTTTTCTGTCAAAAGAAATGCAGCAAAAACCATGGAGCAGAGACTGAAGGAATGGCCAGCCAATAACTAGTCCTATTTGTATTTTAACAATTTTTTCTCTTGCCTTATGGCTCTAGCAAGCACTTCAAGAAAAATATTAAAAAGACAATGGATAGTGGACATTGCTGTCATGTTTTTACAGGTTGCTTCAAGCTTTCTCTATTTAGAATAATGATGGTTGTAGATTTCTTTCTCTCTCTCTCTCTCTCTCTCTCTCTCTCTCTCTCTCTCTCTCTCTCACACACACACACACACACACACACAAATATATATATGACACTCCTTCTTTCTCTAGGTATTTTATCATTATAGTATGTTGGACTTTGTTGAAAGGTTCTTCCTTCATTTATTGATATGATCATGTGAGTTCTGTTTGTATGACTTTCTACATTTATTGACTTCTACATATTGACCCATCACTATATGTCAGAGATAAATCCAGGTTAGTTATCTGTATAATCTCTTTTATATGTCGTATTCTATTAATAATATTTTATTAAGCATTTTGAAACCATGTCCATGAGAAATATTAACCTATAGTTTCCTTTTCTGTCATGTTGATTCTTTACTTAGTTTTGGTATTTAAGCAATATTGGCTTTGAAGAAAGAGTTGGAGAGTGCTATATTCCCTGTCTTACTGCTTTTTAAAAAACTTTGTTTTTGTAGCAAACTCCACTGAGATCCTGTAGAGTGTATATATTTTATGATTTACAACTTTTGTTAAGTTTAATGAAATTTAGAGGAATGAAGAGATAGTTTTGCATTTATGACCATGCTATAGAATATAGTTATAACCAACCCTATATTTTTCTCAATTAGAGTTAAATTATGATACTCTTTGCTGCTCCATTTTTATATATTCTGCATGGTTGATCTCAGTCTTTTATTTTCATACTACTTATTTTCAACCTTTAGTTCATAGCAAATACTCACATTCCTTATCTTACAAATTGGTGATATATATATATATATATATATATATATATATATATATATATATATGGTCCCCAAATATCAAAAAATTGAAAATATTTTTAAAAGAATATGGCATGTAGTAAACCTACCTCAACAGACATCGGAGCTTAAGGTATAGAACACTGGAGAATACCTATCTTTGTGATTTGGTTGTTGATGGGGAGCCATTATTTGTGCCTATTTCCCAACACTGCAGAAGAATATCACACAAGCTTTGATAAAGATTCAGTTAAGTAATACAAATTATTGGTCCTACTAAACTTCTGTCAACTTTGCACAAGTATTAAGTTGAAAACTCAAAAGTTCATGTGCTACAATATAACTTCCTATAATTTCCCCTCCCTTATATCTCCCAGATTTTTGGATCCCCAGCCGATTCAAATCCACAGTTTTTAAAAACATTTCTTTAGAAAACAAGCAGGCAAGTGAAAAACTGGTTAGCTCCACCCTTAGTGAGATACTGTGTCTGAAAACTAAGGCAGGGTGCAACAGAAGAGAGAAGTAGAGAAGTAAAGTTTCTGCTGGTCCCATTATGCACATGCACATAAAGAGCACTGTATACACATATTATATGCACACTTAATATAACCATTAGACTTTTTCAGAGAAGTTACTAGAGAAATAACAAACAAACAAAGAAAATGACAAGTACTCAGTAGCCTAGGAAAGTATAAGCAAAATAAACAATAATGAAAAAGTTGCCCTTCTAAATTTTATAATATATTAGAGAGCAATCGTAACAAAAACAACATAATATTGACCAAAACATCTATGTATACAAATGGAATAATATACACAAATATGAGTATAAATAATTGTACTCATCTGCTATAAAAATAGAAAGATATAAAAATACACACTGGAGGATAGACAACATCTTCAACAAACAGTGCAGTGAAAACTGTATGCCCATATGTAGAAGAATGAAATGAGACCTGTATTTATCACCGAGTGCCCATTCACGCACATATGTACGCATGCACACACACACACACACACACACACACACACACACACACACAAATCAACTCCAATGCACACACACACACAAATCAACTCCAATAATGTAAAATCTCAATGTAAAACCCAATAATTTATACAATTCTGTGTAGAAAAGGAGTTTCTGACTAGAATCATGTTTGCCAATAAATTAAGACCAATGAAGGACAAAGTCTATTCTTAAAATTCCAACCTTACTCAGTTAAAGAAAAGAATGATATTAAGGAAATAATATCATGAAAAGGGTTTTTAATAGAGTTTACGATTTTAGCTTACTTCAACTGAATTATTATTTAAGTTACATTTGAATATTATAATGTAATAATCAAAATATTAAGTTTATAGAAATATTCAATTCATAATAATTGAAAATAAATAATATATTAAATAACTTTAGTAATACTATCCTTGAATATTTTTCATGACTCATATTTTACTTAATATAAACAATAGTAAATAAAATGAGGATACAGGTGGCATCCTATGATTAGATGGTTATATTGTTTTATTCATTTGATTTAGTTATCTATGAAATATTTATATGAAATTTATTTACTTATTTATTCATTTAAAAGTATTCTTTAGATATTAAATCATTCTAATTATGTCATATCACCCTAATTGCATGATTAAAATTGATACTTGGTAGAAGTATGTGTTACTTTATATTTTAAAAAATGTGACCCCTAATTCATGGATATAGTTTTCAGCTGTGAATTGGCTTCTTGCTGGTGTACTTCCTATTGATAGCAACACTTATATCAAAGAAATATATATATATATATTTATATACTAAAATATTTTTAGTCACAGGTACTAGAAAATAATAATTAGTTTCATTTCCTCCCTTTTACTTTGTTCTTTACCTTAAAATTGTCTGGCGCTCAACTTGTCGAATCTTTGCATAGTTATATACATAAATACAATTATAAAGAGATGTTGAATATTGTGGGTTCACTGTTTTACAGGTTATGACTGTGTTGAGTCATACAGCTAGTCTGCTGAGTATTTAAGCAAGCAAACACCCTACCTGGAGCAGTTTTGAGTCACTCTTTATGGTCCAGGGACACTGGAAAACAAGCATCTGTTCTTTAGCTCATCCAAGCCCTGAAAGAAGTCTTCTTTCTTGTGCTACAGCCACCAATCTTTTCTGTAAATTTCCAAATAGTAAGCATTTTAAGCACATCAAGTGATGTAGCACTCTTATTACACATTTCTGCTGTTACAGATATAGCTGGTATGCAAATGAATGGGTGGAGCTGTGTTGAAGTAAACCTTACCTTAAAAACCAGATGAAGGCAGCCTGAATTTGCCCTATGTCACAGCTGCTGAACATACTCTCAAGTTTAATCTGCATAAACCCTCTAACTTTTAGCTTTCATTTTTATTTGAATAATTAATTTAGAGCAGAAAGATATATGTATATACAATTGTAGGTCTTTTGTTACCTAAACTATATATTTTGTTTTGTTAAAATTAGACATATTTACAGGGTTTCTTCAGGTTTTAGAGAAAGACTCTGTTGAGAGAGAGGAGCAGAATGAGAAGTTACACATTCAGGACCTTTTTTCACTTTGTTGCTCAATGTCATGATTTCAGATTGCTTAGGGAAAATATCTGTATGACATCTAAATACTACCTTCTAATGTCTACCCACTGATTTACCCTTGGTTATATAAATGTATTCACACTCATCTCTTAGAGGCCTCAGTTGGGAACATAATTGAGTTCGGAATATTGGTGCTGCAGGAATCTTTTGACAAACTCTGGGCAACACAAAATGGATTATGTGCCCATTTCCCCCCTTGGCATAGCCACTGCTAGTCTGTCATCACTACAACAGCTTAGGCCTGAGAGAACGTGTGTACCCAGAGGCATGCCCCGTTCCTCCTTCATTTTGTGAGACTCCATAATACCTTCACAAGTATGTCAGTATGCACCTTTGAAGTCAGAGCATCCCTCAGCCTCAGTTTTATACTTGCACTGCTTTATCTGCTACACTGCACCTGCGGGACTAATTTAATTTGAAATTGTAATGCATCATCTTACCAGCACACATGTTGCAGCCTGCCAATCCTGACAGACAGTGGGTTTTTTTTTTTTTTTTTTTTTTATGGTGAAGTGCATCAAATGCTTCCCTACGTTTGGAAATGTAGAAAGGAAAACATGTACTGAGAATGATTAAGCAGAAAGAGCTCTTGTCTCAGCCACAGTGTGCATGAGCTTCTTGTCCAGGCCCTGCTGACCCAAAGGTCGCTTCTGCTCCGGGTAAATATAACCCAAACACATGCAGAAAAATATGCATATTTACCAGTGACACAGATACCTTACAGTAACTTGTGTGCTGTAGAATTCTGCACATTTTACATTAGAAACCCATAAAGAACAGGGGTCTATATTAACAGAAACTTACAAGTTTCTTTTTGCTATGCCAACAAACTACAGTCTCTAATTATAATTGCTGGTTTGGATGGTGGAATCCCATTGTTATGCTCACTGGCCTCAGATTCGCTGAGAAACTTTTCCTAAACCAGTGAAATGGCTAAGTGCAATGTAATGTGTTGTTGCTCACTGGCTGTTCCAGATCTCATTTCCAGACATGTCCTCCAAAACACATTTAAAAAAAATGAAAAATAATATTGAATATTAGAGAAGAAATAAATATTTTAATTAAAATAATATTCCACATTTATGTTTTATTGGTCACAATTATTGAACCAGAATGTAGAAAATGAAGCAGGACCACCATCCTGTTTGTGTTTTTAATTAATGTAAAAAGTAATAAATATTCTATGGTATTTCTATACAAATATTTTTCTTTGATTCACTTTTCCCTATTTTCTTCCCTGTCTTTACCCTTCCATCTCAATTAGTCTGTGTTCAGTTGGCATGTCAAATATTCTCCTGTTTTGTTGGTTTTTTTCTACTTCCTCATAACCACTTTTTGCTTTTTCCACCATCGTCATTCTAGGACCATGACCTATATCCATAAATACACTAACATATATACACATATGAAGCTGAAAAGCTCACATCTCAGTAGAAATATGATATCTTTTTTTTTTCTGGGTCTCAGTTACCTTATGTGGAATAATTTTCTACATCCATTGATTTTGAACTTGATTATTTATTTTTCTTTATGGCTGTATAAAAATCCATTGTGCATGCACACTGTGTGTTTAGTGTTCACTCACCTGTTATTGGTTGCCAGGACTGTTTCTATTCCATTGTTTTATCATCCCTGATTTCAAGCTAACATTCTCCACTGTTGCAAAACCCTTTTATTATCTCATAAGTGCACAATCATTACTCACAAATATTTCTTTCTATTGCTGCAAGCCAATTTTCCTTTCTTTCTCCATGAACCTATAATTACAAATTTCTATACTATAAAAGTATAATCATATCAGTGAAGATTAAATTATATTAAAGTTTTATATACTATATATGTGTGTGTGTGTGTGTATATATATATATATATATATATATATATATATATATATATATATAAAATTGCAGATGGCACAGCCTTAATATAAAATTATATATATATATATATCACATTTTGAAATCTTGTTAGTTTTTTGATAGCAGCATTGGCAAACATACTTATTGATGCAATACATATTGATACAATTGTCACTATACAACACTTTGTTCTAGCAACAGGATTTCAACTTACAGTTGATGATTTTCTTTATAATCTCCTCAAAGAACAAAATATACAGCATTGTAAGTATAATTGTAAGGGACTTGCCCTAGGAACTCATTTTTTGGTGTGTGTGTGTGTGTATCACACAGGGCTAGAAATGGTTCTTGATAAAATTGTGGATTGTGCATTTTCTTTCTTGTTTTAATGTAGGTTTTGGTAGTTTGTAACTGCTTTCAAAGTTCTTTGGAAAGATGCATTAAGAAATTTCCCTGGTTTTCTTTTGGAAAAGTTATTTTTCCTAGACTAGTTTTAGTTTCTTGTTTCACCAAACCATAAGGGCCTAATGCTGCACCCTTTGTTTTTGAAGCTCTTGGAATGCTAAGAAGAGAAAAATTTGAGTTTGAAGGTAGTTACTAAAATAGATTTCAAGTAACAGAGAAGGTATAAAATACTTAGTAAGACGTTGCTTCAAATATTAAACCAGAAGAAAAAGCAAATAAAATACATCTGAGTGTACACAGATTTTCTACACACTCCCTGTCTTCCACCATGTCTATGTATATTGAATATACCTTTGTTACAGTAAATTAAATTGAAATGGATATATGGTTTTTTATTATTTTTACCTTATTTTTTACACTCCAGATTTTATTCCCCTCCTGGTCCACCCTCCCTCTGACTGTTCCATGCCCTATACCTCCCCAACTGGCCCCCTGGTTCCATGAAGATGTCCCTACTCCATTCCCACCCTACCAGACCTTCAAACTCCCTAGGGCTTCCATTCTCCTCAAAGTCAGGTACATCCTCTCTGACCAAACCCAGACCAGACAATCCTCTGATATATATGTGTTGGGGGCCTCATATCAGCTGGTGTTTGCTTCCTGGTTAGTGACCCAGTGTCTGAGACAGTCTAAGTTAACTGAGACTGCTGGTCCTCCTACAGGGTTGCCCCTGCTCCTCAGCTTCCTCCAGCCTCTCCCCAATTCAATCACATGGGTCAGCAGCTTCTCTCCATTGGTTGGGTGTAAATATATGCATCTGACTCTTTCAGCTGCTTGTTGGGTCTTTTGGAGGGCAGTTATGATAGGTTCCTTTTCGTCAGCGCCCCATAGCTTCAGCTTCAGTAATATTGTCAGGTCTTGAGGTCTCCCCTTATGCTGCATCCCACTTTGGGCCTGTCGCTGGATCTTCTTTTCCTCTTATTACAGAAAGTTTCAAGCTTTCATAAGACTTCAGTCTTCCTTTGTGTACTCTGCAGTTTTGGCAATTGTGTAGTTGTTTATTTTTTTCCATTCTATTATTACCATGATTTTACTATCCAGAGGTTTCTTGATGTTTATTTTTCATATTACATTCTCAAAAACTTCTTGAAAATATTGACTTACAGTCTCCCTCATTTTGTCATATCTAGAATATGCTATCCTATACAATATTAAGCTCTTTAAATTTGATTTCTTCCATAGGAATTTACATTACGTTTATTTAATTTATTCTTGTATTAAAGAGAAAGAATCCCATAAATATTACTTTTGAGGGTTATGATGGGTGATCTTCGTAATTTATTTGATGTACCTAACAAGCAGCATCTTGTGGTTATGACTGTGAAATATTTTCATGATTTCTACTTGATACAGAATGTTCTACTATATTATGGGCAAATGCCTTGGCAAATGGACCTTGTATGTATAAGATTTTTAGCTGTGCCTGGACATGGTAATGCACATCTTTAATTCAGAACTTAAAAGTGAGAGGCAGGCAGTTTCTGAGTTTGAGGATCACCTGAGATACACAGTGGAACATCATATAGAAAAATTGCAAAAAAAAAAAAAGATAAATATACGTATGAAAGTAAGCCATTAAGCAGCATCTCTCAATGGTTTCTACTTCAGTTTCTGCCTTCAGTCCCTTCCTTGAATCTGTGGTGGTTCAATAAGATTGCCCTTATAGGGTCATATAGTTGAATGGTTATTCATCAGGGCATGAGGAGGGTTTATTTGAGGAGGGTTAGGAGGTATGATCTTATTAAGGTAGATGTGGTCTTGGTGGAGGAAATGTGTTACAAGGGGGGTGAGATTTCAAAGAGACAATCCTTGCCCAGTGCCTCTCTTTTCTGCTGCTTGAGTATTCAGATATAGAATTCTCACAGTCTTCTTCAACACCATGTCTCATGTGTGCTGCCATGCTCCTTGTCATGACAATAATGGACTAATCCTCTGAAACTTTATGGTAGCCAGCCCTTTTAAAATGCTCCCTTTTTACAAGTATTTTTGGTCTTGGTGTATAGAACACTGGCTAAGACAAGTCCTTACCATGACTTCCCTCAGCCAGATTTTAACTGATAAGCCAAGTAAACCTTTTTCCATATTTTTCAATACACAACAGAAAGTAAACTAGAATATAAAGCAGTATTAGGAGCACAGTGTGTGTCTGTGATAGACATGACCGTATTTATTTGGAGAAGAATTATAACTACAATGAACTTCTTTCACATAATGCTACAAATACTAGCAACCATTATTACTATATTTGTTTTGTATATTTCCTCATAATGCTGTGTCTAAAGTTTCTAATATAAGTTTTTTATAATATCAACTTCTATGTCACAAGCATCTGTTCTGTTTCCTTTCCAGCTCCCTTGCTTCCCACAATTCCCCACACATATTGTTTAAGATACACTTGAGAGACAGAAATGATCCATTCAGCTTTATCTTAATTTTTACAAAACTTGGAAACTTCTTCCTAGAATTGAAGTTTCAGATATTCTTCTAGAGGATGACTTTCCTAAAATTGCTTAATTGATACTTTGTTTCATATATGTGTGTGTGTGTGTGTGTGTGTGTGTGTGTGTGTGTGTGTGTGTTATTGGATAATTTCTTTATTTACATTTTAAATGTTATTCCAGATCTCCCCTATGGAAACCCCATATTCCCTCATACCTCCCCTTGCCTCAATAAGGGTGCTCCTCCACCCACCCACCCACTCCTGCCTTCCTGTCCTGTCATTCCCCTACACTGGAGCATCAACACCCTCAGACCCAAGGGCAACTCCTCCCACTGATGTCAAACAAGGCCACATATTCAGCAAGAGCCATGGTTCCCTCCATGGTTTCCTCCGCCTACACTTTGGTTGGTGGTCAGTCCCTAGGAGATCCGGAGGGTCTGGCCTGTTGACACTGTTGCTCCTTCTATGGTGCTTCAAGCCCCCTCAGCTCCTTCATTCCCTTCTCCAACTCCTCCATCAGGAACCCTGCTCTCAATTCAATGATTGGCTGCTAGAATCCACTTCAGTATTTGTCGGGCTTTGGCAGCTTCTCTCAGGAGACAGCCATATCAGGTTCCCATCAGCAAGTACTTCCCAGGATCCACAGTAGTGTCTGGGTTTGGCTACTATATATAGGATGGATCCCTAGATGGGGAAATCTCTGAATGTCCTTTCCTTCAGTCTCTGCTCCACACTTTGTCTCCATATTCCCTCCTGTGAGTATTTTGTTCTCCATTCTAAGAAGCATTAAATCACACACACTTTGGTCTTTCCTCTTCTTGAGCTTCATATGGTCTGTGAATTGTATCTTGAGTATTCAGAAATTTGGGGCTAAAATGCACTTATCAGTGAGTGCATACCGTGTGTGTTCTTTTGTGACTGGGTTATCTCACTCAGGATGATAATTTTCAAGTTCCATCCACTTGCCTGAGAATTTTATGAAATCATTGTTTTTAAAAGCTGAGTGGTATTCCATGGTGTAAAAGCAACATATTTTCTTTATCCATTCCTCGATTGGGGGACATTTGTGTTGTTTCCAGCTTCTGGCTATTATAAGTAAGGCTGCTATGAGCATAAAGGAGCATTTTTCCTTATTAATGTTGGAGCATCTTTTGGTGCATGCCCAGGAGTGCTAAGGCTGGGTCTTCAGTTAGTACTATGTCCAATTTTCTGAGGAACCCTCAGACTGATTTCCAGAGTGGTTGTACTGGCTTACAATCCCCCCAGCAATGGAGGAGTGTTCCTCATTCTCCATATCCTTGGCAGCATCTGTTATCAACTGAGTTTTTGATCTTAGCTGTTCTGACTGGTGTGAGGTGGAGTCTCAGGGTTGTTTTGTTTTGCATTTCCCTGATGACTAAAAATGTTGAACATTTCTTTTTTTATTCTTAGATATTTTCTTTATTTACATTTCAAATGTTAACCCCTGTCCTCATTTCCCCTCTGAAAACCCCTTATCCTGTTCCCTCTTGCCCTGCTCACCAACCCACCCACACCTGCTTCCCTGTCCTGGCATTGCCCTACAGTGGGGTATTGAGCCTTTTCAGGACCAGGGAGCTCTCGTCTCATTGATGTCTGGTAGACCATCCTCTGCTACATATGTGCCCGGAGCCATGGGTCCCTCCATGTGCATTCTTTGGTTGGTGGTTTAATGTCTGGGATCTCTGGGTGTACTGGTTGGTTCATATTGCTGTTCCTTCTATAGGGTTGTAACCCCCTTCAGCTCCTTGGGTCCTTTCTCTAACTCCTCCATTGGGGACCCTGTGCTCAGTCCAATGGTTGTGTGAGATTATCCACCTCTGTATTTGTCAGGCACTGACAGAGCCTCTCAGGAGTCAGCTATATCAAGCTCCTTTCAGCAAGCACTTGTTGGTATCCACAACTGTGTCTGTGTTTAGGAACAGTACATGGGATGGATCCCCAGGTGGGGCACTCTCTGGATGGTCAGTCCTTCAGTCTCTGCTCCACACTTTATCTCTGTAACTCCTTCCATGGTGATTTTTCCTTCCTTCTAAGAATTATCCAAATATTCACACTTTGGCAAATCTTTTTCTTGAGCTGCTTGGGGTCTGTGATTGTATCTTGGGTATTCCAAGCGTCTGGGCTAATATCTATTTATGAGGGAGTGCATACCATGTGTGCTCTTTTGTGGTTATGTTACCTGACTCAGTGTGATATTTTCTGGTTACATCTACTTGCCTAAGAACTTCATGTATTCATTGTTCTTAAGAGCTGATTAGTACTCCATTGCATAAGTGCACCACATTTTCTGTATCTATTCCTCTGTTGAGGGACATCTAAGATGTTTCCAGCTTCTGGCTATTACAAATAACGCTGCTATGAACATAGTTTCATGGAGTATGTATCCTTTTTACATGTTGAAGCATCTTCTGGGTATATGCCCAGGAGTGGTATAGCTGGGTTCTCAGGCAGTGCTATGTCCAAAATATCTGAAGAAACTTGACAAACTGAATTCAAGAGTTTGCAGTTTGGTTGAGTATAGGCTTTTTAAATATGATTTTTTTTAATTTCCTCATTTTTTCTTGTTAGATTTCCCTTTTCATTTCTGATTTTGTTAATGTGGATACTGTATCTGTGCCCTCTGGTTATTCTGGCTAAGGGTTTATCTGTCTTGTTGATTTTCTCAAAGAACCAGCTCCTGGTTTTGTTGATTCTTTGTGTAGTTCTTTTGTCTCTACTTTAGTTTGGTTGATTTCAGCCCTGAGTTTGATTATTTCCTGCCATCATATTCTTCTTGAGTGTATTTGCTTCTTTTTGTTCTAGAGCTTTCAGGTGTGCTGTTAAGCTTCTAGTGTATGCTGCTACTTTGTTTCTTGCACAGTACATCAAATCTATTCTAAAGTTTGTTATTTAAAAATCATCCTTTCTGAACCACTTCTGTTCATATTATGAAAGTTTCAGTTTTGAGGGTTTTCTTACATACATTCTAATATATTGAAGAATGGAGAATAATAAAGAAAAATACTTTCAAAATTCATGCTATTACAATTTGGCTGATTTTGAAAAGAAGAAATATTACATCTTTCCAGCTAATTACTTGGGTGCAGGGAAGTTTAGAAGGCCAAAGAAAAAGGAGAGTACAACTTGCATGGAGAATGCATAGAGTTGTTGGAAGTGCAGTGTGATTGAGGAAACTATGTTACAGAGAAAAGAAACCTGCGAGTTTTAATTTGCAAGTCTAAAAATGAAAATAGAACAAAGGCAAATAGAAAATAAAATGAGGAAATATTCATTAAAATATAGTGTGCATGAGGTGATTCTAGTAGCTTTCAAGCTGCAAATGTCAAGGTTTGGGGCACTGTACTTGAAAGTGTCTACCATTGTGACTTAAAGTAGGCATACAATTCAGTTCTGGTCAGAAATTTATAAAGAAGGGTTGTATTATGGCAGGACTTACAGCCATACAAAATTGACAAAACGTGGCTCTTGATATAATTATCTAACCTTTATGAAGGTTTTTTACTTCTGTAAAATACAATGGAAGTAACTGTGGCATTAAAGAAAGACCACTTGAGTCTATGAAAGGATTCTTTTTAATCAAAGAAAAAATGGTATTAATTGAAATGATTCAGAAGTGAATAGAACAATTGGACACTTCATCTAGATATTAATATGTTTTTCTATTTAACTGAACAATGATGTGTATGTACCATGACCTACAAAAAGTAAGAAAATCGTATTAATTATAAGCCCTGAATTTATGTGGAGTGTAATTTAGGTATTCATAAAATAAGCCTTAATTATATATATGAAGGATATTTGAATTTATATTTTATTTTTAGTGCATAATACGTTCGTCATACATTCTTACAAAAAGGGAACATGAATTTTTTGACGTTTTGTCCAGCTTTAAATGTAGATAAAACCTGACTGATACATGCTTTAAAAAGTTCTAGAAGAATATCTTACTTCTACATTATAGTTCAATTCTCATGAAGTCTTAGACATATTCTTTTGCCGGTAGTAAAGTATGTTTATAATAGATTATGTTTTGAATCCTGTGAATTGTGATTATTTTTTTGGCAAAAAGTAACAGCTTTGACCTTTTTAAAGGTTTGTGTCATTCTAAAACATGTTTTGGTTTTATAAAACTGATGGATAAATACTTTGAAAATCCATCCATTAAAAATGTTATTTATTCACTTTACACAGCTTCCTCTCCCTTCTCTTCCTTAGAGTCCTTCCTTGACACCCTTCTGTCCCCAAAAGGGGAGGCCTCCCATGGATGACAACCAGTCCATCATATTGGCTCATCCTTTTCTACTGAGGCTAAACAAGGCAGCCCAGTTAGAGAAAAGGGATCCAAACACAGGCAATGTACTGTAAGACAGTCCATGTTCCCACTTTAGGAGTCCCACACAAAGACCCAACTGCACAATGACTACATATATTCACAGGTCCTAGATCAGTGTCATTCATGCTCTCCAGCTGGCAGTTCAGTCTCCCTGAGGCCCCAGGATGCCAGGTTAGTTGACTCCGTAGGTTTCCTTGTGGTATCATTGACCTCTCCGTCTACCTTAATTTTTCTTCTTCCTCTTCCACAGAATTCACCAAGCACCACTCAATGTTTGGCTGTACAGTGCCGCATCAGTTTCTATCAGTTGCTGGATGAAGTACCTCTGACAACATTTATGCCAGCCCCCTGTCTACTAGTATACCAGAATATAATCAAAAGGGTCAAGGGTGGAGTCACCCTCACAGATTCCTCAGAGTTTCTATTGTCCTAGGTTTCTAAATCATTGAAAATATGCCTTGCCAATCCATTTGTTTCTGTTAGTACTCCTTCCCTCAGTTTCCCCTGTCCTCATGCTCCCTGTTCCCATTACCACCCCTTCACCCATACAGTCTCCTCCTTATATACATAAGTTAATGTCTAATCTGTTTTTTCTTCTCAATGAGAATCAAGCATGCTCCCCTGGGTCCTCCTTGTTACATAGATTCTTTAGGTCTCAGGCTTGTAGCATGGTTATCATGTATGTTATAACTAAAATCTACTTAAAAATGAGTACATGCCATGTTTTTCTTTCTGTGTCTAGGCTTCCTCACTCAGGATGATATTTTCTAGTTCCAGCCATGTGCCTGCATATCTTACAATTTCATTATTTGAAATTATTGAGTAATAATCCTTGTAAATATAACACCTTTTCATTATCCATTCTTCAGTTGAGTGAAATCTAGATTGTATCTAGCTTCTTACTGTTACTAATGAAACTGCTATAAACATAATTGAGCAAGCGCCCATGTTAATATAACATGTTATAATACAACATATTTTTGTATATTCCCAGGAGTGTTATGGCTGAGTCTTGAGTAAGATTTATTCCCAATTTTCTGAGAAACTGAAATGTTGATTTCTAAAGAGATTGTACAAGTTTTCACTCCCACTAGTGATGGAGAAATGTTCATCTTACACCACATTCTTGCGAGTATGAGTTGTTCCTTGAGTTTTTGATCTTACCATTTCTGACAGGGATGAAATGGTAATACATCCAAAAGTATTTTTACTGTATAGGATTGTGTTTGATAGTTTGGTTTTTCTTTTCTTTTTTTCTTTTCTTTTTTTTTCTTTTCTTTTCTTCTTTTTTCTTTTGGATTTCCATAAGAAGTTGAGCATTGTTTTCTAAAGGTATGTGAAGAATCATGCTGGAATTTTTTTTAGGAATTGCATTGAATCTGTAGATTGTTTTTGGTAGGACTGACATTTTCACTATTCCTACTGATTCATAAGCATGGGAGGTCTTTCCTTCTTCAGATATGTTCCTCAATTTCTCCTCTAAAGATTTGATGTTCTTGCCATATAAGACTTTTTCTTGCTTAGAAGTGCAACAAGCTATTATTTGTGGTTATTGTAAAGTATATTGATGAGACAGAATGAGGCAGAAAATGAGAATCTAGAAGATTAAAAAACAATATTCCCAAAGTGAGTAAGAGACCAAGTAGTAGAAATCAGTCAGATGGCAAAGAGAAGTCAGAATGAACTGATGAGAGATTGAATTTTCCAAGATAGTCATCTTGGAAAATTAGATTGTAATAATGCTAGATGCTTCTAGGCCTAAGTCTAGGGATAGTTAAAGAAATGCTCTTGCATCAGCTAAGCAGTTTATTCACACAGTTTGAGTATTATTCTCATCTCACCCCTACATTTGAGAAAATAAATGTGATTTTTTTCATTATTTACCTATGACAATCTTTCATTTTCTTTGGAATCACATTTTATCCCTTCTGAAGCACCTGCCTCTTACCTTATATTTTCACAATTTTATGTTGCTCTATAAATATGTCACAGAGGTTATTTATATACATTGAGAGAGCTTTTGTATTCAGAACCAACATGATAACTGATCCACTACAGATGAACAAGGAAGAAAGTGAGATGGTTTTACTTAGTAATAAACATATTTTTAAGTATGGGCATGTTCTAGAATTCTGTGTTTTGACTATTTATTAATATATATGTGTTTTATTTTCAAGATGAAAATGCTTAGAAGTCCATAGTATACCTAGTTCTCAGGAATATTAGACATACTACTGGCAGAAGTAAATGGACCCTATGGCTATGACAAAACCACATTATAAATATCACAGTTTGTCTAGCCTCATTCAAGCATAGAAATCATGTAGTTTTCCCTTGACCTATATGAAATTCTTACATGCACAGACACACATACTCACATACACACATACACAGACTCACAGACACTCACACACACACACACACACACACACACACACACACACACACCATTATAACAGGAATTACAGGAAAACATGATGATTATTAGTAGAACCTATTTCACTGATAGAAGCTATTCAAATAGGTTAATCAGTGAATGATATTATATGGAGCACTGGAGAGGGAAAATGTATGTCTGAACAAGGTAGTTCACACAGATCAGCAATGTAGAAGCCAGGAAAATTAAACCAGCAGACATCCTTCAAAGGAAAGAAATGTTGAACCCGTCCTCCTTTTAGAAAGATGGGAATGGATATAGTTAAACAACCTGCTGATCCTTTGCTGTGAGATTTACCAGGCTCTGCTTGTATCTAGCAGAATGTTTGCTTTACTTACCCCAGACCCTTTCATCCTACAACCTTGATCATTATTTCTAGACCATAAATTCTTCCTTCTGATGTATGTCAACCATTCTTTACAACAACCTAAGTGATTTCTATACTATATAAGGCTCAGCATGTTTACTTCAGCCATTTTCCCTATACCTTTATCTTGAGCATTATTTCTAGGTCAACAAGGACCCATCTCATAGACAAATCTATAGGTAATTAGTAAACAGCTCAGTGTAAACATGTATTAAATTTTTTTGTACTCATGGGGATATCATAATTTTTATCTGAAAACATTTTCCCAAAATTTTTGATATGGTTAAATATGACAAAAACGAATGTGCTGATATCAGCCTCTAGAAGTACTGTCCACCATCTGTAATAAAACTGAGTGGAACTGAGCTGCACTCCTGTTTTTTCATGGTTTCCATGCAGGGACCCTCAGAATTTTAAGATATGAATCAAGCCATTAATGCCTACATGAAAAGAATTATTTGGAATTTAATTTGATTTTGAACACATTATTAGAAAAAATGAGGCATAGAAGGAAACAGAGGCAATCTCATCAGGATATGGATAGCATCATCCATGGCAAGTTCTTAAAGAGTGTATAAGTCCCAGATGCCAGGAAAGCAAGAGGCTCCTAGGACCCAATGGGGATGGCATTAGCTGAAATACCCAACAAAGGGGAAAGTGAAACTGTTGAGACCATATCCAGCACTTAGGCAGGGCCTCTGTTGAGGAATGGGGCTATCCACTCATCTCCAAATTTTTAACCCGCAATTGCTTCTGTCTAAAGGAAATATGGCGACAAAGTATGGAGCAGAGATGGAAGGAAAAGCCATCCAGAGACTGCCCCATCTGGGTATCCATCCCATACACAGACACCAAACCTGGACACTATTGCTGATGCCAAGAAATGCTTGAAACAGGAGTTTGAGATAGCTGTCTCGTGAGAGGCTCTGCCAGAACCTGACAAATATAGATGCACATGCTTGCAGTCAACCATTGGACTGAGCACTAGGGGAAGGACTAAAGGAACTTAAGGGGTTTGTGACTCCATAGGAAGAACAACAGTATCAACCAGCCAGAACCCCCAGAGCTCCCAGGGACTAAACCACCAAACAGAATACACATGGAGGGACTCTTGGCTGCAGCTGCATATGTAGCAGAGGATGGTCTTATTGGGCATTAAATAGGAGGAGAAGCCCTTGGTCCTGTGAAGACTGAATAGTAGGGGAATGGTAGGGTGGTGAGGCTAGAGTGATTGATTGGGTGTGGAGGTGAGCACCCTCATAGAAGCATGGGGAAGGAGGGTGGTATAGGACATTTCCAGAGGAAAAACAGGGAAGGGGACATTTGCAATGTAAATAAATAAAATATTTAATTGAAAAAAGAAATAAAAAAAGAAAAGAAAAAAGAAAACAAATTGAGTAAGTCAGGGGAAGTAAAACAGTAAAAACTATACTCCCATGGCTTCACATTCAATTCCTGTCCCTGAGTTCTACCTTGAATTTCTGCCTTATTTTTATTCAGTGAATACTGATCTGGGATGGGATATATAAGCCAAATAAACCTTTTCCTCTCCCATGTGGTTTTGACTATGGTTTTACCAGAATAGTAGAAATATTAATAAAGACAGGTGGCAGAAAATAAGAGTATCAATTTTGTGTGGAATTGTTTGATTCATATCTAAAACTCAAATCAAAATGTTTTCAGTCTTAAATTATTCCAAAATCATCTCTTGTGAAAATGGCATAGGCCACTGTAGCACCACAAAGTCTGAAACCTTTTTCTAATATGCTGAAAGACACTCAGTAAGTAAATAAATTTGATTATGTGCAAACCAACAAAATTTGCTTCTTTTTATTTTAGAATTAATACAGAAAGGTGAGAAGTGAAGAAAATAGTGAGCTATAAGTTAATATGAAACATTGACCAACAAAGAATGGAATGAGAAGCCCCTCTTTGATGTCTGACTTGTTATATTAAGCTCTAAATTTTTTCAGCAATGATTTGAAAGCCACTTCAGATCTCAAATTGAATGTAGGTCAATTTTTGAAAACTGTAGATATTATATAAAGAACATCAAAATGTAAATGATATAAAATGATAGTAGCTTTAACACAGAGCTTAGATGGGGAAAATATCAATTCTCTCTCTCTCTCTCTCTCTCTCTCTCTCTCTCTCTCTCTCTCTCTCTCTCTCTGTGTGTGTGTGTGTGTGTGTGTGTATGTGTGTGTGTAGTCCAAATTGTATGTTATTTGGTAAATGTATGCATGAATATATAACAAAATAAAAATATGAGTATAGTACTTTTATAGTGACTGTAAAAGCTCAGAGTACGGTCATAATAAAATGCAGCTGAAGAATGTATAAAATTATAGCAAACATTTGCGTGTGGATATGGCTGTAACCCAGCACACTAGGTACAGAAGCAGGAGGGTCACATGCTTGAGAGCAGCTCATGCTACACAGTGAGACTCTGACTTCATGAGAAAATAGATGTATAACAATTAAAGGCTGTGAGAAGCCTGTACTTTTGTTCTTCAGATTGGAAGAGGGAATTATGGTTGGTATAAGATTATCTCCAAAAATAAAATCAAATAAGAAGCCATTCAATCTTGATTTTGTTATGCCTAATTAGACTAAATCCATATCTTCCAATTTCTTTTTCTTTGTCCACTATATCATTGCCCAAATTCAAAACATTTTAAGAAAGTAGTGGCTACCTCACTTTAACCTCTACACTCTAGGAAAATGAATTAAAAAAAAATCCTGAAGTATTAAGATTATATACTGTCATAATTTTTAAAAAGTTAAACGTTATTTCTATGAATAGTCAAGTACTTTATATCATTTGTAAAACACATGATATCATCCATATCCAATTATTCCAAATTGTATGTTATTAGTTAGGTATATGAATGCATGAACACACACATGAATATAAATATATATTTAAGTATTAAATATGAATAAATATTTCATAGAAAAAAATAATAAGAGTGATCAAAATATATTCTAGTGTTAATAATATAGTATAGATTTATATAAAATTTGCTAGCTTAAGTTTCAATCTATATGACTATGTCTTTAATTAAAAACAAGTGACTGATTCACAAATGTAGTAAATTTATTCCCTCTTCCCTGATTCTTTCATTATCTAAAATAAAAAGAAAATCAGAAATGTTCAATAGCATATATTGCTACTGAATATTTCTTGATCCACACAAGATATATGCTTAACAAAGTAACATGTACTTTTTATAAATAATGTTGTTTGCATATTAAATATCCATGCACCTAGATGGAACATTTTCATTATAGTTGAAATTATAGTGAATCCTGTTGCATTTTAAAATAGTATTATTGAGGAGTTAATAATATAAATAAAGTTAAGTCAATCAAAGAGTATTAACCATGTTCACTAGTGTCTTAGGGTTTCTATTCCTGCACAAAAGATAATGACCAAGAAGAGAGATAGGTTGGAAAGAATTTATTCAGCTTACATGTCCACATTGCTGTTCATTACTAAAGAATTCTGGGCAAGGTGTCAAATAGGTCAAGGGGGAGAAGCTGGTTCAGAGACCATAGAGGGATGTTATTGATTGTCTTGCTTTCCCTGCATTGCTCAGCTTGCATTCAGTAGAGGTTCTTAAACATAAGGGGATGTATTTTGTGATGCAAGACAACAAGAGCCAAGTGATTATAAGATTTGTTATGTCTCACACTCAAAAGAGCAATTAAGACCCTCTTTCATCCCACTTCAACCCTGACATCATCAGCACATTGGATCTGATAATCTCATTTATATGGTGATTTAGAATATGAGAGATTAAAACTGAAAAAAATTGATGAAAAGGGTGATGCGAGGAACATGTGGATTCTATTTTCTTTTAAATATTTTATATTGATATAATGTCAAGCTCATCCAACTGCTAAAGTAGCAAAGGCAGCACATACACCTATTTACATGGATGCATATTAATTTTATTTCCAGGGACCACCAGAAGAAACACACCTTTAACACTTTTAACACGTTGTAACCTCATCCCAGTGAGACTAATTTTGTACTTCCAACATGACATTCAAAGTAAAATGATACAAACATACACTCAAGCATTTGACACCATTATTAGATTAGAAGTTTGTTACAGCATCAGTCAATTGATACATATTAAATACTTTATTAAAAGTATGAATGTATACACATATCTCTAATTTAGATTAGATGCATTTTGGGTATACCCATGAGATCATTTTCTGAGTCAAAGTTACATTCTTTCCAATGATCTTCAGTTCTCTGTAATTCTTACAATAGGATTGAGACCTGGGGAGCTTTTCCTTATCTATATAAGCATGTCATATTGAATGATGTTGTTCAGGTCTTGCAATTATTACACACAGTTCAATCATAAGTATAAGGACTAATGACTTTAGTTCTCCAGTAAAAATGAAAACGGTAACTAAATGGATCAAGAAACAAAATCTATCTACCTGTTGTATAAAAGAATCATATTTCAGCATTTAAGATAGGCACAGCAGCACAATAAAAGAATGGAAAAAGGAACTCTGACAAAATGTGTTCAGACAATAAGTAGGACTCATGCCAATATCTGACCAAAAACTTCAAAAAACAATGAATCAGAATGAGTGAAGAGAGACAATTTATTCTAATTAAGAAGGTAGCACTCAAGCAGGTTTTCTGAAGTACACCACATCCTCGGACACAAAATATTTTTTCCATTTAAAAAATATTGAAATACCTCCTTGTATTCTGACTGACCACAGAACAATAAAACTTAAAATTGAGAGCAAACAAATTTCTAGTAAATATGAAATTAAAGATTGAGATTAAACAATGTAATAGTGATTGATTGCTGGATTAAAAAGAATTAAGAATGAAAAGAAAATCTTCCTGGAACTAGATGAAAATGAAAATACAACTAAGCAAAACCTCCAAGACACATTGAAAGCAGTCCTATGTGGAAAATTTATAGTTCCAATTGCCTTCACACTTAAACCTAAAATTGTAATTTTGTTTAACAATGCAACAAAAAATTAAAAAGGAAGAAAGAAAGAAAGAAAGAAAGAAAGAAAGAAAGAAAGAAAGAAAGAAAGAAAGAAAGAAAGAAAGAAAGAAAGAAAGAAAGAAGAAAGAAAGAAATCCAAATCAGAAAATAAGAATTAATCTAGTTGACAGGAAAAAATAAAAGTCTTAGCAGGAATAGAATCAATAAATTTAGGAACAAAGAAAACAACATTAACAAATCAACTAATCTGAAAAATGGGTTTTTAGGATAATAAACAATATTGATAAAATTATTGGTTAAATTAGCCAGTTTAACTGAAAGAAAGAAAACAACAAATTAATATAATTAGAAATTCACAGGTAAACTTTGCAAAAAACACTAAAGCAACTCAGATTATGACTGAATATATTAAAACCCTAGACAGTTTCTCATCCCATTTCTCCTTCCTGTAGTCTTCAAGAGAGGATGCCCGCCATTTCAGGCCTTTCCCCTCCCCCCTTGGGCCTCAAGTCTCCTGAGGGCTAGGCATGTCTTCTCCCACTGAAGCCAGACCAGGCAGAGGGCTGCATGATCATTTATTCTTTGTTAAAAATTTTACATATATAAATAAAAATTTTGATGTAATTAATATTCACTCCTTTCTCAGTCTCTCTCATTCTTTATTTACCTCTGTGTTTATGGCTTTATCAATATGACCCATTTCTTTCATTTCTACATCACTTGTTACTGACATCCACATAATCAATTCTAAATAGAAATGGTCTCTGGCTACAGCTTTTGTTGTCCTGAGGTATATCTTTTCAGCTTGATTATAAGTTTGGCACAGGAACACACATTGCATTTTATCAAATGTTTTCTGTAAGCATACTGAGATAAGTTTTGTCTTGTACCGTGTTAATGTGTGTGTCACGCATATCTGTTTTTATGTATTGATTCATGTGTAACTCAAAGGAGTGGTGCCTATCGGTGGGAAGAATGATTGTCTTCATGCACTGTTGAGTTTGTGTAACTAGTGCTTTGCCTGAGATTTCTGCCTATTTGTTCATCCAGAACAATGGTCTTTCATTTTCTTGTGCTATCCTTGTCTGCTATTTCATATTAAGATAGTGTCAGATTAACAAAATAATTTCAAATTCATTCTCACCCCTTCAATTTGCTGACAAAGCAGGAAGACTGGTTATTCCCAAGTCTTCATTAACTGTTCATAGTGCTCCCCTAAGCCAGACGATCCTCAGTATTTCTTGGTGAGAAATTTTTTTTTTTATATTTGTTCCACTAACTTTGTTGATTAGAGTTTTTCCATATTTTATGACTTTTTAGACATTAGGTTTATATATAAACTACTGTAATACATTGTTAATGGAAACAGAAAGAAAAACAAATTAATGGAAATATCCTGTGTTCTTGGAACACGGGAACTATTGTTTCTAAAATGTTATATTGCCTAAAAGCCTCTACAAATTCAACAGAACAACATAAATCAAAATGTAAATACTATTTTCTTTTATTATTAACACTTTATTTATTTTCTATTTATCAGGTATTTGTGAATGATAGTGAGTGAGAGAGAAAGGGAGAGAGAGAGAGAGAGAGAGAGAGAGAGAGAGAGAGAGAGAAATTGAACCTAGTTGGAAGTATCAAATATATCATAAGCCCATAATCAACAAATAAAATGGTAATAGACATGAAATATTGGCACAAACCCACAATCCCACACTTAGTATTCAAGAGGTTAAGGCAAGAGAATCACAAGTTTGAGGCCAATCTTGGCTACAATGTAAGAACTTTTAAAACACACAAACTGAAAAACAAACCCACCACTTTCCAACCTACTCATGAAACCAGAACCATGAGTTTGTTTTAAAGACACATATGTAGACCAATGGAATAAATGAAAAGATGAAAATAAATACCTATATAGCTAAAAAACTTTTTAAAGAAGTTGATAAAACATATGGAAGAAAAAGTATGTTTCTTTTCAGTAATTCCTATGTGGACAACTTGATGTTCACATTCAAAATATTTAAAATTTGAAGTATATATCGCAATATTCATAAATCAAATGTATTTCAATACTAAGATTGGCCTCAAACTTATGATATATTTGATACTTCCAACTAGGTTCAATTTCTCTCTCTCTCTCTCTCTCTCTCTCTCTCTCTCTCTCTCTCTCTCCCTTTCTCTCTCACTCACTCTCATTCATATTCATAAATCAAATGTATTTCAATACTAAGTAGAAGAGTTGAGACAAGTTTATAAGATTTCTTGAATAAAAAATAGGGTAAATAATTTATTATATAAAATTGGCCAAGAATCAATAGACAAGAACTCAAAATTTAAACAAAAGTGAAGTTTTTATATCAAAAAAACGTTTCGAGTGACACAGTATTAGAAAGAAGACTATGTGGCATGCCACTGTGTGACATGACAGAAAGCATTTGAAAATGAAATGTCTAAACTTTATATTTTCAAAATATATAAGTGACACAGGAAGCTTGATAATAAAACATCATTGATTCAATTAACAAAAAGCATATGACAGACATTTGTCCATTACAAATTGGTAACAGGTTCATGAGAAAAATGCCTGGTACCATGAGTGTGGGTGAGAACACAAAGCAAAACCAGACCATGTCTTTGCTATCAGAGTACATAAGTGATAAACATTTGTGAAGATTAAAAGAAATAGGTTCCATAGTACACACTGATTGCAATCTAAGTGAGTTCCAAAATTCTGGAAAAGGAGATCTGAAAGGAGAAGTGGACACAAACCCATTTCTAACCCTGGAGCAATCTTCAACAGATAAACACTTGCGAATCAAAATTTGGTTTTCTCTAAGGAAGTCTCACTGGGCAAAGAAACTACAAGGATAGGCCTCATGCCCAGCAATATATGCTCAACTAAAAATGAGTTCAATGGCATTTTGGGGGGTTCTTTGTCTCATAATATGTCAGGACCTTTTTTTCTGTATTTTTTAATCATGTCACATACATGATATAATTATATATTTTTTCTCTATCTTTACCCTACATGGTCTTTGAATGCATATATGTTATATGACTTCAGCTTAGTGTTTTTATGGTATTCTTTAGGGTACTGATGACTGCGTCTCTGTTTATTATCCCATCTCTTGGAATTTTTGTTTGTTGTATCCTATTCTGATGTGTTAGTCTTTCTGTTATACTTTATATTGTATTATATATTATAAATTATTGCCACTTAGGAGCCTGTTTCCTTTTTAATGAGAGATAAAATAGGGTGTAGACCTGAATAGGAGAGAAAGTGAGGAGACACTGGTAGGAGAGAGGCGTGGCTTATATCATATATAACAGGACATATTATGTAAAAATTTATTATAATAAAAAGGAAGGTATAATAAAATTAAAAGAAAAAAGAATTGTAGAACACAATATATACATATATATACATATAGATATAGGTATATAGTTATAGATATATATTTCTAAAAGCATTAGAAACAACATCTTCATATTCTGAGGGAAAGGGGAGCCGAAGTTTATATATCCAATTGTTACCTACAGTAACATCATTATTCATATCTAAGACAAAGAGCCAATCCAACTGTCCACTAAAAAGACAATGAATTACAAATACTTCCTATGCATAAGGCAATAGCACTTAACATTAAATGGTTACTACTACTGCTACTGGCAGTATCAAGAATGTATTCATCTGATCTTTCATCTGGTGAGACAAGCTAGACCCAGAAAGACGAATAGCACAAATTCTCAATAGACCCAATCTAAAAATTCTAAGATAATGGAAATGACTGGAATATGGTGATCATTAGAAACTAGGAAATGAAAGAATAGACACGTAAATCCTATTTAAAGGTCACAAATTTTATCGATATTTAAAGAATAAGCTTGTTAGTCCATTTTCTAAGAGGTGATAACAGTTAAGAGTAATATATTGTAAACTTTATAAATACTAAGCAAATTTCAAATGAATCAGAAAAATATTTGAGGGATAAATACATCTCTAAGCTTGATTTAATCACTCCACATTGGATACCTATATTAGAATATCACATGATATCCTGTATTTATAAACATGTTAGTTACACATAATAAGAGTAAAATCATGTTTAAAATACTAATGTGTTATTTTTCTTGCATAATCTGAGATTCTTAAACTATATTACATTATTTTGCTAATATACTAAAATCTGTCAAATAATTTTCAAATATCAAAACATAGTTGTGGATTTCACAATTTTTAATGGTATTTTTTCTTATATTTATGGGATTTCACTTGACATATTATGTTAAAAATTCAATTCATGTACTTTGGTTCATGCTATTAATTACAGCACTCTGTGGGAGCTAGGCAGGATGATGGTGAGTTTGAAGTTTGGTAGGACTGCCAGTGACTATCCTGATACAAATCATGTGAACAGATAAACAAACAAGAGACTTAAGAATGATAACCAACTCCATATGTAACATGCATCCACTCTAATCAGAAGTTTGTGGTGTCAGAAAATTTTTATTTGCTCTCAGAGTACACTTAGCACAATGAAAAGAGTTTTGTATCCAACTACCTTTTAGTTTTTTAAATTGTTATATTTTCATATTTATAAGAAATTTTACCAATGAAGTTATCTCTGTCTTGCTTTTCCTGGTATGAAAAGCAATGTTCCCAATTTTCACCAATGTCAGAGCACTGAGTGGGTACTCATTTGCATGTCTTTCATGGGAGCTTGCTGACCTGTTCTGTTTAGAAATGTTTCATTGTTATTGGTATTGGCAAATCAGTTGAAGTAAACCATCCCTGTCTTTTCCCTATTACCATTAAAGAATATGTGCAAAATGGAATAACAGTTTTTTTTCTGTCTCTATCAACCTCAATAAACTTGGTTTCTACATCATATCTCTGTAGGGGTTCATCAAAGTATCATTTCAGTAAACACCATTTAACTCAAAAAATTTTTATTATTTTAATCATATTTTCATTTTTTAACACTTTTATTTTAATGTACACATATTTTATCTTTGTAAGACTTCTAATGTAGGAATTTAGATGATTTTATTTAAAATTATTCTCATCCTCAATTGTTTCATTTAAGGTTATCAATCCTATTTCTAATATTTTTTAGCTTTGTACCAAACTTTAGAAGAGTTCATTACTACTTCAAATAGCCTCTAAGGTTTTAATCTTATGACGACCAAAGTATTTTAATTTTATTGATATTTAGTTTTAGAGGAGCAAAACAATGCATTCTCATTTTCCCCCTCTTCCACTCCTCCCACGTACTCTCCAGTTCCCTAGATATCAAACTTCATGGTCTTTCTCTCACTCTCTAAACAAAACCAAAAGCAAAAATAAAAACAAACAAACAAATCAAAATGCACAAACAAAAACAGTAAGATAAAAATGTCCTCAACCAAAATGAAACTAAATTAAAAGAAAGGAGTTTCTTTGTGTGGACCAGCTGCTCCTGGGAGTGAGCCCTTCTCAAAGCATAGTATATCTTGTATATCTAGTGTCAGTATATTGGAGAAACAGAGTTTTTTTTGAGATTGGGTATCAGGTGCAAGCAGCTTTTGGTTCAGTGTGTGTAATAGCATGTCCTCTTCTCTTCATGCTGTGACCCAGTCTAGCTTGAGCTGTACCAGGCTTTGTGATTGTTGTTCCCCTTTCTATATTCTCACATGTGCATCAGTTCTGTAGTGTCTGTCTCAGGGACAAGTTACACAGTTTTCTAGGTGGTTGTTAGCTCACATAAGCAACGTTGAAAATCAATCCAGCATAACCCTACAGCCACCAATGAGAAAAGCTAGCATGCAGATTTGCTTCACAAAGTCATTCAGATTTTCTCTCTTCTCAAATTGTCTAGCTCTTGGGGCACTTACTAAAGGGAGTTTCAGTTTTCTCTAGTTAGTTTTGTTGGCTTTCCACATGTATTTTAGAATCACTTACCTTCATGTTTTCTATGCTTTGGTGGTCAAATTTCTCATTATATTTCCTTTGTTTCTGAGACTTTTTTCATGAGTAGCTAACGGATGCTATTGAAACTGTACTCAACCCTGTGGGTTTGTCATACCTCCTCTTGGCCTTTGATTTTAAGTCTCCATCAAACATTTACTTTAAAATTGGTTTCCCTGAAGTTATGTAGATTCTTACTCTTGCTTTGCTGATGCTGAAAATGAACCTTTTAAGTGGGTGCATTAATCATCATTTTTGCAATATACTTGTTTACACCAGTCTGAATAGGCTAAATGCATTTATAGTTATTATAGTTAATTTCAGTGTATAAACTTCATGTATTTATGGGTTTTGTTTGTTTACTTTGTTTTTGAGGGAGGATGTTGAGGTGAGGCCACAATTTTCATAATTTTTCAGTCTTCCAAATTCTGGGATTATCTACATTAAAAAATATACCAAGATATTTATGATTCCCATAATTCTTTTTTAATTTAATTTTATTTGTAATTCATTTTTTTACACTCCATATTCCATTCCCCACCCTTCCCCATCTACCCTCCAACTGCTCCAGATTCCACACCTCCTCCTCGACCCACCTCATCTCCATGTGGATACCCCCACCCCTGACCACACCTGACCTCTAAGCTGCCTGGGACCTCCAGTCTCTTGAGAGACAGGTGCATCATCTCTGAATGAACACAGACCTGGAAGTTATCTACTGTATATGTGTTAGGGGCCTCATATGAGCTTTGTGTATGCTCTCTGGTGTTCCAGTGTTTGAAAGATCTCGGGGGTCCAGATTGATTAAGACTGCTGGTCTTTCTACAAAATCGCCCTTCTCCTCAGCTTCTTTCAGCCTTCCCTAATTCAACAACAATCAGCTGCTTCTGTCCAGTTGGTTGGGTGGAAATAACTGCATCTGACTCTCTCAGCTGCTTTTTGGGTCTTTCGTAGGACAGTCATGATAGATCTCTTTTTGTGAGCATTCCATAACCTCAGTAATAATGTCAGGTCTTGGTACCTCCCCTTGAGCTGGATACCATTTTGGGCCTGTCACTGGAGCTTCTTTTCTTCAGGGTCTTCTCCATTTCCATCCCTGTAATTCTTTTGGACAGAACCAACTATGGGTCAGAGGTGTGACTGTGGGAGTACAAACCCATCCCTCCCTTGATGCCCTGTCTTCCTGCTGGAGGTGGACTCTATAAGTTCCCTCTCCCTACTGTTGGACATTTCATCAAAGGTCCCTCCCCATGAGTCCTGGGACTTTTTCACTTCTCAGATCTCTGCTGCATTCTGGAAGGTTCCCCCAACCTCCTATTTCCTGAGGTTTCCTGTTTCCATTCTTTCTGCTGCCCTCAGGTCTTCAGTCATTTTCTCTCACCCAATACCAGATCAGGCTCCCCTCTACCCCCAACTCCCTCCACACCCCTCCCACCTTCCCTTCCAAGTCCCTCCCTCCGCACTTGTGATTACTACATGAAGACCTAGCTATACCACTCTTGGGAATATACCCAAAAGATGCCCCACCATGCCACAGGGTTATCTGGTCCATTATGTTCATAGCAGCCTTATTTGTGATAGCCAGAAGCTGGAAACAACCTAGATGTTCCATCACCGAAGAATGGGTACAGAAAATGAGGTTCATTTACATAATGGAATTCTACTCAGCTATTAAGAATGAGGACATTTTGACTTTTACAGGCAAATGGATGGAACTAGAAAATATCACCCTGAGTGAGGTAACACAGACTCAAAAGGACATGCATGGTATGTCCTCACTAATACATGGATATTAGCCAGAGAGAGAGAGAGAGAGAGAGGGGGAGAGAGAGAGAGAGAGAGAGAGAGAGAGAGAGAGAGAGAGAGAAAAGAAAAGAAAGGGAAAAACGAAAAAAAGAAAAGAAAGAAAGAAAGAAAGAAAGAAAGAAAGAAAGAAAGAAAGAAAGAAAGAAAAACCATACAGAATACATAAGATAAAGTCCACTGAACTCAAAATGCTCAACAAGCTGAAGTGCCCAAGGGAGGATGCCTCAGTCCTGCTTGGGAGAGAGAAGAAAGCAATTCTATAATTCTTTTCATCTGCCTTATTGTAAGTGAAAATGGCACTTGTTTTCTTTTCTTCACCCATGGCTTTACTAGATAATTATAAAACTTTATTAATTTTTATAGAATTTATAAAAATATTTTTCCTCAGAATATATATGTATATACTTGTATATATATATATATGTATAGTTACATATAAACACACACACACCATATATGTACATATATATGGTGTGTGTGTGTGAGTTTGTGACTGTTTTAAGATTTGTACACATGGGTACAGGCAATTTTGTAGGTGAGAAGTGGGTGTTGGATAACTTAGAGCTGTAGTTACAGTGGGCAATGAGTCACATGACATGGGTACTGTGCCTTCATCCATTACCCATCATGTCTATCTTTTAGTGTAGGGACTTAAAAAAAATTACACTATTTCTGAGACAGTGTTCTCTTCTCTTTCTGAGTTTGGCCTCTCCTGTGGTCTGCCTCTGCTGACTTCATTCTCTCTTGTCTGAGTGTACATGCTCTGGCTTCATATAGAGTATTTTATATTCGTACAATATAAGCTTGGATGACATTTTGTTTAATTGTATATTTGGGGGATAATTTTTATTTTAGCTGTAGAATATTATTACATTAATGACATTAACATTAAAAGCTCAAAATCCTTTAAAGGCAGGAGGATAATAATTAAATTTCCTTTTCACTTAAATTTTAAATTCCTGCAGTCATAGTTTATTGCATGGAGCTGGAAAATATAACTGCTTGCACATATACAATTCAAATATCATTTCAGAGCTGTGCATAATTCATAGGAGCATATATAAAACCCCTATACATTTTCAAGTCTAAACGCTCCCTGTAAATCTTTGGGAAATATGAGAGCTCTATGATATACGCTTGACCCTTCAGTTCAATAAAACTTCTGTGTGAATTTCAGTCAGAATGTTTGTTTGAAATATAGCTGCACTGTGTTTCATGCGTTATATTCTGTCCTCAGATTAAAATGTTATATAGAAATTGTGAAGATCATTGAGTGCTGATTCCTTTCTCATGGGTTACATCACACTCATTTCTACCTGTTTTGGTTAATACCTATTTTTTTGTCTGATTAAAAATATAAGCTAGTATGACTCTATTTACTTTGCTAGTGAGAGTTTGTTTTCTGTTTGTCCGATTTTCCTTACAGACCCCCCCCCTTGTTTGTTTGTAAAACATCTGTAATCCTCTATAAAAAACTAGATTAGTAAAAAGAATGATGATTATCAAACGGACAATATCAAGTCAAGTTTAGATCATCGCTCTTATTGAGTTCTAATTTTTACATAATTTCTGGGTAAAAGAAGTTCAGAAATGAGCATCATGCAGTGCTCAAAAAGAGAAAGCAAAAACATTTAATTCTAACAACTCACAGAGTCACAAATCTAATACTGATAAATGAATAGAGAAAATTGAATTCCTAGTTTTCAAGTTAAAAGATTTAAGTATATTTCAGGGTATGTGAGTGATTCAGAGACTCAAAGTATCACCAGATATATTTGTGAAGGTCATTTATACTTCCAAAAGGCAAAAAAATAAAATATTGACACAAAATTAATTTTTGAATTAGTATAATTCATGTTATCATAGTAATTTTATGTAGAAATAAAAACATTTACATCAAGAATGTTCACCCTAGACATTTGGATACATAAGTCAAAATATGACTGGTTACATACAAAAAAAATACAGACTACAGATAAAATATCTGTAGTTTATCACAAATAAAGTAATTTAGCTTATAATTAAAATATAATCTGAGTAATCTGAATACCAATAATTTTTTTCAATCAGTGTGTTGTACATAAAATACTTCATGCTTTTATTCGTTAAGTAGACTTGGTCTACTGGTATAAGGACTGTGTATTGTATTATATCACACATTCGTTTTCTATTCTGTGCACTCAAAGTGTACTTTAATGGTGTATTATTAAGACTGACAGGAATGTAAACATGTATAAATCTGATGGACATGTTAAAAGCAAATGGAGAGGGTCAGATTATCATTATTTCATACTTTTTCAGTTGGATAAAATAGTCTCACAAGATATCTAGGTGATGTTTTGTAACAAAGTTTAATTGTTGGATATTAGAATATCAACAAATAATCTTATCAATATGCTAAATCAAGATATAGAACAGATGTATTTGCATAAATATACAGCATAAGTTAAAGCAATTAGTGATATTGTTTATACCATTATTATGACTACTTTTACTACCATTATTATTAATAATTATTACTATTATTAATTATTATTATTCATGATTTGTTATATAATCCTGACCTACAATATAAAATCTTCCTATTTCTGCCTCTGACTCCAATGATTACAGGAACATAGTACTATGTATGGATTATTTAGTGATAACGTTTTCCAGTGCATTCACTCGCTTGAAGAAAGACATATGTGTTGTGATTTATGGAAGAAATTTACCAGTGAGAAAATAGTTTCATTTGTTTCCCTTGACAAATCTCAGTTTTTGATAGGCTAGCTGACATCACACTGATCAATCTCTGCTCTGATGCCAGAGAATGCTGTTGAATGATGAAGAATCAGAGATTCACTCAACTCCCAGAGCCACAGACTCCAGAATACACCACATCCTTTTTATTATCCTGGTGTTTATTTTTCTATGTACATTTTTCTTCACACTCGAGGTCACTTAATCCAACCAATCCCCTTCAGCCTGTACTCTTGACTGTTTCTTTAAAGCCAGTACACAGCAGTGTTATGCCAACGACTTACAACTCGGCTTTACATTTACTCATGTTTTCTTACAAACAATAATTGCACAATTACCTCTTTATCTTGGAGACATTTACTTTCACCTCTGTCTTCCTATCTTACTGCACAACCTTTAAGTGGATCCCCTAGTTTTATCAGTTTTTCTACATGAATTGTATCTGGTTACCTTATTTAATTAAGCTTTGTGGAGTGTTAAACCCTTATTCCTTTATTGAGAACAAGCTTTGTTAATCATGATAAACCCATTCAATATCCTTTAACTATGAGATTTGTTGTTGTTGTTGTTGTTACTAGTAATGGTTAAAACATTTGCACCATGAAATATACTACTGGAAATGTGGTCAGGGGTGCATTTCAGCAAATCTATGTGCTTTGACAACTGCAGGTGGCAACCACTACCTATCATCTGAAACATTTTGTTACTTCTCACTGAAACACTGACCATTAAGAATTAACTCCTTATAATCCCTTCTTTCTAGCCCCTATTAATAACCACCAACTTTATCTGATTTCCTGTGAACCTTATAGAAGTTACATATAAAAGGTATTTTTATGATTAGAATATTAGACATAGAAAACGTCTTTAAATTTCACTTGTATTATACATGTTATTTCTGGAGAACCATATTATTTAATGCATGGTATTGGTCTAACCAACTGTATTTATTTATCTGGACATATATGTTTGTTTCTGTCATTGTCTAAATAATGCTTCTTTGAATGATAATTCTAAACAAGTTCCTGGATATAGTGCACAGTCCTACAAGTTGGGAAGTTAAATATCATGATAACTCTGATTTTGCTTTCAGGACATGGATCTGCTATTTTCCACATATTCTACACAGCTACACATTATTATCAGCTAAGTTTACCACTTATTCTACCTACTCAATTTCTATTTTTATTTTTGCCAACACTGTTAAAGATGAATCAAAATATTTTTAATATATATCTTATAATTCCTACAAATATAAGGGCAATTATGTGGCCATCTTACTCTAAATTTTCTAGTCCGCATAAGAACATTCTTAAATTGCTTTTTCAAACATTGTGTTCTTTCTTCCTTTTGGAATCAAATTGGCTTCCCTGTCCTGCATTTATTTGATTGGGGCATGGAAGGCCATAAATTCTTAGCCAGTGGAAGGTTGGATGCACTTTCAGCATACCTTAAAGGTGTTTGCCTCTTTGGCTTGGTTGTTATTAGCACAATGTGTACTGCCAGCAGTCATTGGCACTCACAGAGCACCTACTAACCTAAGTTCAGACTGCTTGGCTGCTGAATGCAGTCAAGCCTAAATTATTCAAACTGGAATCAATTCATAGCAATGTAAAAATAAATTATAAGCCTCTGAACTTGAAACTACTGTAGCATTGGGAATATTAAAGAAAGAATTAATAACACAGTTTTTACCATAATACTTTTGCAGTGTAGTGGCTGTATAAAATCACAATTTATTTAAAATACTAAGGTTGAAAATATTATAGAGCCACTTAAAAATGTAGTAATCGAAAAACCAAAAAAAATGTAGTTATCAATATTTTGTAAAAGTTAATCTATTGGATATTATTGTTCATGCTTCTTTATATAGCTCTAACAAGATCAGTGACTTCATTGTTTACTATAATGTTCTGTTGTGATAAAGAGAAACACTTCATTGCTTATACAACATTTATGAGGTCTCTTTTCATGTTGTTCATATCTTAAAGGTATATTATTTTCAAGAGAATGATTTAAGGAAAATAATGTTCTTTAACTCCCTAGCACATCTATGAGTTGATTTTTTTAAACCACTTTTAAATTAGTCTTTCTGGGAAATGAATGCGATTTGATATTTGCTTAATTACATGAGCCAGGAAGAAGTCATATATGTTGAATATCTACAGTTCCAGCTCTCGGAATGCCAGTAGGGAAGAACTAAGAAATTCAAAACCACCTCAATTAAAACCCAAATCACAAAATAAAAATGATATAGTGAAAGAGTTTTTGTGTAAGCCCTAGAATTAAAAAAATATTCAGCAATTATTAATGTATGCAAAAAAGTCATGGGACCAAAAATTTACATGTTTTAAAATATAATCTAGTGTAAGAGCAATTGTGTTTGAATTCCTATGTCTAGAGAAGACTACACACCAAGGTGTCTTAGGGACAAGAGAGCATGGCAAATCGGAAAGAAATTTTACTCTCAAAAGATTAACTTTCTATTTGGCTATAATGGACAGATAGGTTGGAGTCTCAGTTTGGAAATAAACAGTAAGGAAATGAGGCTGGGAATGCACCCAGTGAAGGTAAACAAAGTATGTGGCTGCATCAGACCCTTCCAGTTATTGAGTAGAGGAGGATAGAACGCTATTGCTTTAGTATTAAACTGTGGTGACCATTAATTAACCTTAGACACCCTGCTTCATTTTTATCAGTGAAGAATTACAGATCAAAGGATCCCACTTGTGTTTAGGGCCAGAGCTAGTCATAGGATTTAGATTTAAGCTTGAATAAGTTTGATCTTTGAAGAAAGGAGATTATAATAATGTAATAATAAAAAAGGAGTAACCACAAGGGAGTTGTCAATGACAGATACGCTTACATAGCAGTTCTAACAGTACAATTATAAGGTCCAAACTTTAACATTTTTTTTTATCATTTTTGTCCCAGAGTGAGACTTTATATATGTAACAATATATAAATACATATACAGACATACACAAAGTTGGCTTCTAATGTTTTACTCAAACTTTCTACTTCTCACATATCATAAATATGTATGATGCATATCTTATTAAAAGATACAACACCATGACAAATATTCTTTTAGAGCACTATATTATTTAGGAGGGTAAATCAAAATGTCACTTTGATTTAAACTCTGTCACTTGGATACTATGATTAAATAATATTTGCCCTAGATTATTCAAATATCAAGTAGAATTTTAAGTACATACTGAATTCCCTAACCAGTACAACTCAGGTGAAAATAAATTTTTCAATTTTACCTTTAAGTGCTCAATGTCTCCCCTTGCTGGATGCCATAAAACACTGAGTTTTATCTGTGATGAAAGCAAGCAGGAGAGCAAAAATTCAAAATGTCACCATATAATCTGATATACAAGATACAGTAAGAAATGAGTAATGGTTTACAAATTTTGAAAGCTAGTTTAAATTTATTTTTTTAAATGATGAGAAATGATATTATATTTTTCTATCTTAGTTATGTTTTTATTGTTGAGAAGAGACACCACGAGTATGGCAATTCTTATAAAGGAACATATTTAATTGGTGAAGGCTTACAGCTCAGAGGTTTAGTTCATTATCATAATGGCAAGAAGCATGGTGATGTGCTGGAGATATAGCTGAGGATGCTACATCTGTATCAGCAGACAGCAGAAAAAAAATGTCACACTGGGCTTGGCTTAAGTACCTAAGACCTCAAAGCTTACCTTCGGTGATGTACTTCCTCTAACAAGACTGCCTGCATCTCCTCATACCACCATTCACTCTGTGCCTGTGGAGGCCATTTTCAGTCAAACTACCACACCTCTTTGTATTCCAATGCTGATCAGGACTCTCCTTTACTTCCTTATCCCTTTAAGCACCAGTCTTGACTCCAGCATTAAATTTCCTGCCCCCCCCCCCCTTCTCGCTATACTGCTCACTCTTCTCATTGTACATCTGCATAAGTGTGATGGATAACATCCATGTGACAGGGTCAATATAAATCTATATTGAAATCTCTTCCACAAAATAAACGAGTCCACTAGTTTCTAATTTATCTTCAAGTAAATTCTTCGGAAGGGTTCAGAAAGAAGCTACATTCTTTACCAAACTATCATAAGAATGATCTTTACCAAAGTTGGTAATATCAATTTCCTCTAAAATGTTTTGGGCTTGGCTTTCATAGTCCACATTGCTCTAAGCTTTACTCTCTTCCAATATCTAGGATGGTCTGTTAAGCCCTGTGTACACAACCTCTTTTGTTGGTATGAAGTGCCAGTCTTCCACATTCCTCCCCAAAACATTACGGTCAGTTATATCAGAGCAATAACCTACTCCTTGGTACTAAATCCTGTCTTAATTACTTTTATATTGCTATGAAAAAAAACAAACAAAAAAACAAAAACAAAAAAAAATACTATAACCAAAGTATCTTATAAAAGAAAGAGTGTAATTGGGCTTATACTTTCCATGATAGAACAAACATATGCTGCCAGGCGTAGTTGAGAGTACACATCTTGACTACAAATAGGAGAAAGTCAAAGAAAATTGGAAATGGCATACATGTTTTATAACCTCAAAGCCTACTTCCAATGACACACTTTTGTTTTTTTTGAAACAAAATCTTAGTCATTCAGTTTTACCAAATGAAGATTCAGGAGCCAGATCCTGGGGTAAAAGCCTGCTAGCTCAGAAAGGCAGAAAAGCACACAGCTCAATGGACATCTCAGAAGAAAAGAACCTATTTTCCTTCTCCACACTGTCTTAGAAACCCTTCAAACTGAATGTCCCTTCTTCCTACTTCCTGTGACTCTCTATCCTTCTGCCTGATTTCTTCACACTCTTGTAAGTTTTTTTTTCCTTTATTCACTCCCTGTCAACTGATTGCTTGCTCTGCCTCTTGACCTATGGCTGACTTTATTTAATCCTGTTTACAATAATGAGAAAGCTCTTAGATTAAAGGTGTGTTCTAGAGTTGAGCTACACCATAATGAGAACTAGAATTATTTTCCAGTAAATAACACAATATCAGGGTTCTCAGTATGATCAAATGTCCTGCAATATTTCTCTTTTTTTTTGTTTAAATAAAAAGGAAATATTTTGACTCTAATACAGTAAAACTATTTAAAATAATGAAGCCATGTCTGCCAATCTTTCTACAATGTTTAGCTTGGTTATATTATCAGTTTTAGGATTAAATATTTTTGAGTTCAAATTTCTGTAAAATGTTCATGTCACTCTCACATTTCACCAATTTTAATGTCCTGAGAAGTTTGTAGTCAAAGCTGATCTTTGGTTGTTGTTAGCTTAGTGGCAATCCTGGCTAGGTAGAGCAAAGCATTTAACTCAAAGTTGTCCATTGGTGGCACAAGAGGCACAAGTCAGTTTTACCCAGCGGTTAAGTGTTACCATAATCCATGTGGATTCATCATTGCAGTGCCCCGTCATCTTCTTGGAGAGCTCAAATGTTTTTGTTAGGAATGGTAGAAAACTTAAACATTTTAAATGCCATATTTAGCAGATCTCAGAAATGTTTGAGGACCACAATCTATTAAGTTCATCTAAAGTTCACAAGCCATTCTTAGTTACCTGCTTCAGACTCAAACCTGAAAACACAAACATGAGCCTGGATGAACCTTATTTCTAGAATTAGTAAGTGCTGTATAACAACATAACAACTAGTATCATAACAAAAAGTTTATACATACATCATAATCTTAAAGATTTTGAGATATTTATACTTTAAATGTTTTTAAAAGTCAGATGAAACCAAAAAATTATGGTAGTGGCTATAGAATAGTCCTTTTTTTTTTTTTTTCCTCTGTCCCATACCAAGTGACTCTTTTGATATAAGACAGGGACCTTTCTCTTCATGGATGTCCCTGGAAGAAAAAGCCCTGATCTTATATTTTAAACCAAAATGTAATAAAATGTTATTTATCACATTGGATTAATTTTTACAAAGTTGTAAAGTGTGTCAACACATGAAGCTTGTAAACAACATATAAACGTATAAATGAAAAAAAAAACTGATTCTTTTTGGCACTACTAGTCAGCCTTACCAGATCCATTATGCTAGTTGCCACTGTTATTCACAGAGAAAATTAAAACTCTAAGAAATATGTGAAGAGGGAAGAGATGAGAAAGAAACAAACAAAGTTTGATTAGATTTTTTTTCCAGAAAATTCTACTGGAAACCTTGTGAATCCATTAGAATATTAATGTTTTATCACAAAGGAAGAGGGACGAGATATTATATGTGTACAAGAGAAGTTGTATTAGAATCAAAAGATCTAGCAATAGATGAAAGTAAAACAAGTGTGAAATACAGGTAAAACCTGTGGGGCAAGAAATAACTACTATAGACAGTAAGGACAAAGTGACCATAGTGCAAACTATAGATGCTCACACATATTACCATGAGAAGACACATTAGAAAAAAAGAAAATATAAAATTTAAAACATCAGGACCAAGACTTAAGAAATGATAAGTAGCATGGCTTGTGGCTCAGCATGAGAGAGAGGCAGACTTCAAGCAAAGAGATAAGGGTCTCTGAGAGGAGAAGATACTTCCCATTCATGTACTTTTATTACAAATATAACTATTGAATCAGACTAAATTGTTAATGATGAATTTCACATGGCTTCCCCAGTAAAAAGATGTCCAGACACCTCCAAGATCAAGAAGTTAAACACAAGGTAGCCCAAACTAGACTGTAGTTTTGGTTACTGAAGTAGGATGAAAAACAATTGATCTAATAAATGTGAGAATAAAAAGACTAGTGTATAATGGACAGTCACCAAGTAATTGCAAGTCCTATGGATCAATAGGTGGCAGTCGAGGTTGGCAAATTAGTGTCAAATATGAAAAGATGTATTCTTCAACAACCCTAATAGAGTGACAAAACATGACCAAGCCATGCTTGGGCCAAGAACTGGGCAAGGAATTTTGAAATCACACTTGTATTGGTTCAGTTTATGCCACAAGTCATATAAACAAAATAAAAATCCTAGACAGTTCTTTTCTCTCTTGTAAACTCCTCCCACTCTTAGGAGTTTCTTCCAAATTTTTAAATTTCTCTTAATAAAATTTGCTTCTGTGCAACTAACACACACACACACACACACACACACACACACACATCTTTAATCTTCACTAGTATGAACCAACAAATTTGAGAGCAACTGTTTCATGTTGACTGTTTTGGGGTCTGATGAGTCACTTTCTCCCATCTTCACCCCTAGATCAGGATCAATTTGGTTGAGAAGAGTCCTGAGGTTTGCAAAATTGCATTACCAACACTGAAGAAAAAAATAATGATAATAAAGAAGAGTTTAGTGTGGGATGTAACAGAAAAAAAGGTAGAAAGCTACAAACCTTCTCCCCAAACTTAGTCATCTAAATATACATGTTTTGATAGAGTAAGAGAAAGAATTGTTAGTGAGCAAGATATCTGAAAAACAAAAATAAAAAAGTTCTCAATTTTTCTAAGAAATGTAAAACCACTACCTAATTTTATAATTTGATGAAACCACAGAGAGTAGGAATCTTACTTATCAGAAAAGCTACAGCCAATGATAAAGTAGAAGAGTTATGTAAGCATCATTAGACAGAATGCAGTATTGTCCCTCTACCCTTTACCCTGTTTAGGACATGGGAACAAAGCCATGAATGGAAGTCTACCATACAATATGCAAAGGCCATAAATAAACATGACACTCATATCTTGCATCGAATCCTACTTGAACTTGTTTCTTACCATCAAATAATTCCAAAAGTGATGACAAATTAAGTAAAGATGGGACAAAGGCATTATAAATACTCTGGGCAATATAAGTCACTATTATAGTTTACCCATTAGAATGGGATTTGAGTGCACAGCAAAACTGAATCTGAGGAGCAAGGAGCAATGTAGCACCTAAGATAAATGGGAAATCAAAATATAGTGTATGCTCAAACAGCAATTTAATTTAAATTTTACTTTCCCACTTAAATAATTAGAGATATTTTGTAAAAGGGTCATTAAAATGAGCAAATAAGATAATGTTCAAGGTTATACACAAATAAGGGGAAAGGAGTGATTATCAGAAGTAAACAAAGAGACAGTAAAAGGGAGGGAAATGTGAATAGATGAGGAAGACAATGAAATAGCAAGAGAAATACATATAGACAAGGGCTCCAGACATAAAATTTAAAGTGCACCTTATATTTACTAATTTCTGCTAAAATGTCATGGTTTGTATCTTCTTGTGGAGTCATTGGGATAAAAATAGCTAGAATGAGTAAAACAGAATGTGTGACTAAGAAGGAAGACAGTGATTCACATTGGCCCTCAGGCTTCCCTTAATGCACTATGACTGTGTAATCAACATAACTGTGCTAGCAGTCAGCCATCTATTACTGTGTTCCAGGAACTAAAGAAAGCAACAGAAAAGACAAAGAAAATAAAACTTAAATTCTCTTGGAACTCATAATTTTGTGGGTAGCTAATGCAGCAAGGTAGACTAATAAATATCATTTAATGTATAACGTTTTATTCTGGCTTTAGGGAACATGGCTCACTGGGGACATGAAGAAGAACATTATAAGTTCAATCCAATTAAGTATTCTTTTGCCTACAAAAGTAAGTGATGAATAAAGTGTATTTTATCTGCTGCCAAATTATATTTTGGACTAGGCTGTTAACTGTTGATCTGTTCAGAAGGCCTATATTTCTTTTAATTTTGAATGCATTTTTCTAATCTGCCTACTAATATTGTGATATTAAAGAATTATTATATGCCCCAGTACAGGGGAACGCCAGGGCCAAAAAATGGGAATGGGTGGGTAGGGGAGTGGGGGGGGGGCTTTTGGGATAGCATTGGAAATGTAATTGAAGAAAATACGTAATAAAAAAAGAAAAAAAAAGAATTATTAGATTGTATATATACCATATGTATATATATATGCTATGTAATATTCATTTTTTCTTTTCTGAACATCTATATTGTTTTCTTGCTTCTTCACTAAATGATACTTGCCTGCATCTATGTTCAACGGTTAAGAGAAACCTTTATTAGACACAGTATAAAAATAGTATTTTATTAATATTTTCAAATGTAAGATTATGAGATATATTTTTAAAATTGTTTTTGAGATAATTTTTGCAAAGAAATGAATTATTCATACCTCAATATATAGATACATTTAATAAATAAAATTTTCTTTCATGTTAAGCTATCACAAAACTAACTCAAATTATATATATATATATATAATATATATATATATAATTTAAAGCAAGGTATTTCAAAAATATTTAGTGAGAAGCATAAAAAAGAACATTGGAAGTATTGATGTCATTTATCTATAAGATATACTGAAATTAGTTGGACAGAAAGCACACAAAGGACTTGTCATATTAATACTAAATGCAGTTGGTATGGCTGACGGCGTATCTCAGTGGTATAACACTTGCTTAATGTTTCAGTGCCTATGTCCCATCAGAAACACAGCAAAATTACATGTGATTTTTAAATGGTATCCAGCTCCAAGTTTTCTTAGGCAGGAGGAGGGTCTACTGAGAATACTCATCCAACGAGGTTGATGACTTATTCAGAGGAAGCCACAGTTGTCATTAGAATAATGATGTTTCCTCTAAAATTTTACAGGAAACTTTGTCAATAATGTTGATTCCAGAGTAGAATTTGCCAGATTAGAAGATTTATGGATGATCAAACTATAAGTATTACGTCAAAATAAATGAAATTAGAAGATTATAAATTTCTAACCTAATTAAGATCTTGTGTTCTCCTTTTTTTCATTTAAGAGCAAAGAGCCTTCTCTCTAGAGAGCATGTCATTAAGTGTAGAACTGCGGAAGTATACTATGCCTTCAGCAGATGAAGAAATCCCTGAATTCCTATTTTAAAATTGTTTCTTTTATTTTTCTCAGATTATAATATAATGCCTTTTTCTTTTCCTCCTTCTAAATTCTCGAACACATCCCTTATTTCTCTTTTAAAAAGTCATGGCCTCTTTTAAATTGTTTTTACATTATATATATATATATATATATATATATATATATATATATATATATATATATATATGTGTGTGTGTGTGTGTGTGTGTGTGTGTGTGTGTGTGTTTGTGTGTGTGTGTGTGTATGTGTGTGTGTGCGTGTATGTGTGTGTGCGTGTGTGTGTGTATTTGCATGTATATCCCTAAATACATAAATAAAGCCTATTTAGTCTCTATAATGGTACTTGCATGTATGTTGTCAGGAATGCCAACCAGTGTGTAATAAATAGTTGGTGTGACCTTCTCTGTAGAAGACTAGTCCTTCAGCCATCAGGACTTGAAGCACCTTCTCCATGATAACATGTCTACTGCTTTTGCTCAAACATTATCTACTCTTTTACCACCTGCTAGAACTGTGATTAAACATGTTTCTTATTGAAGGTTGAAAAACCAAGCCCCTCAGACAAAATGGACATGGAAACTACTTCTAAGCAGGAGAGTGTCCCAAACAGGAACATTTTATAGAAAGATTTGCAATTGAAGCTGTACATTTGTTTTATTTATTAGCAAACTATTATGCTTAAGAATTAATTTTCTGCATATATAAGCAAAGAATAATAAACTGCATGAACCCTGTGAAGTCTCTGTAATTTCCTGGTAAAGTTAAGCCTATAATCAGAAAGATGATACTTGTAGTGAAAATTGAACAACAAAAAAAAAAAAAAATAGAAGGAGTGACAACTGGGTCCATGAATCCATTCTGTGTAACTGGATAACCATAGGTTAGAGTTTTGTTTATTTGTCTTTAAAATAGAACATGAGAGGTTGAACAAATTCCAAATCTTTTGTTTGCTGAACACAACAATTTGAGACACTATTTCAGTAACTTAGGTGAAAATAACAGCAAAGTTCCATTACCGAGGGCATGGAAAGCTATGGGTAAATTTAGACATTACTTAGAAGTTCACATGATAACACTTTGAATCAAGTACTTGGAGGAATGACTAACAGTTAATAAAATTCTCCAATTCTTAATTCCAAAAAGCATTAGAATGCTGATAATATTCGAAGAGATGTGGAAGATAAGCACCATTTGGACACAAAATTAATTTATATTTATGGACATGATGGAAAGTCAAACACAAATGTCTAAGAGGCATGTGAGGACTGATCTTTTTTTTTCCAATTTTTTTAATTAGGTATTTTCATCATTTACATTTCCAATGCTATCTCAAAAGTCCCCCATACCATCCCCCCTCCCACTCCCCTACTCACCCACTCCCACTTCTTGGCCATGGCGTTCCACTGTACTGAGGCATATAAAGTTTGCAAGACCAATGGGCCTCTCTTTCCAATGATGGCCGACTAGGGCATATTCTGATACATATACAGCTGGAGACACGAGATCTGGGGGTTACTGGTTAGTTCATATTGTTGTTCCACCTATAGGGTTGCAGAACACATTAGCTCCTTGGGTACTTTCCTAGGTCCTCCATTGGGGGCCCTGTGATCCATCCAATAGCTGACTGTGGGCATCCACTTCTGTGTTTGCTAGGCCCTAGCATAGCCTCACAAGAGACAGCTATATCTGGTCCTTTCAGCAAAATGTTGCTAGTATATGCAATAGAGTCAGAGTTTGGAGGCTGATTACGGAATGGATCCCCAGATATGGTAACCTATAGATGGTCCATCCTTTAATCTCAGCTCCAAACTTTGTAACTCCTTCCATGGGTGTTTTGATCCCAATTCTAAGAAGAGGCAAAGTGTCCACACTTTGGTCTTCATACTTCTTGAGTTTCATGTGTTTTGCAAATTGTATCTTGGGTATTCTAAGTTTCTGGGCTAATATCCACTTATTAGTGAGTACATATCATGTGAGTTCTTTTGTGATTGGGTTACCTCACTAAGGATGATGCCTTCCAGGTCCATCCAATTGCCTAGGAATTTCATAAATTCAATTTTTTAATAGCTGAGTAGTACTCCATTGTGTAAATGTACCACATTTTCTGTATCCTTTCCTCTGTTGAGGGACATCTGGGTTCTTACCAGCTTCTGGCTATAATAAATAAGGCTGCTATGAACATAGTGGAGCATGTGTCCTTCTTACCAGTTCAGACATCTTCTGGATATATGTCCAGGAGAGGTATTATTGGATCTTCTGGTAATACTATGGTCAATTTTGGGAAGAACCGCCAGACTGAATTTCAGATTGGTTGTACAAGCTTGCAATCCCACCAAAAATGGAAGAGTGTTCCTCTTTCTCCACATCCTCGCCAGCATCTGCTGTCACCTGAATTTTTTATCTTAGCCATTCTGACTGGTGTGAGGTGGAATCTCAGGAACTCTGCACTAAACCCATCTGGTCCTGGGCTTTTATTGGCTGGGAGAATGTTAATGACTGCTTCTATTTCTTTAGCAGATACAGGACTGTTTAGATCATTAACCTGATCCTGATTTAACTTTGGTAACTGGTATCTGTCTAGAAACTTGTGCATTTCATAAATGTTTTCCAGTTTTGTTGAGTATAGCCTTTTGTAGTAGGATCTGATGGTGTTTTGAATTTCTTCAGGATTTGTTGTTATGTCTCACTTTTCATTTCTGATTTTGTTAATTAGGGTGCTGTCCCTGTGCCCTCTAGTGAGTCTGACTAAGGGTTTATCTACCTTGGTGATTTTCTCAAAGTACCAGCTCCTTCATTGGTTGATTCTTTGAATAGTTCTTCTTGTTTATACTTGGTTGATTTTGCACCTGAGTTTGATTATTTCCTGCTGTCTACTCCTCTTGGGTGAATTTTCTTCCTTTTGTTCTAGAGATTTTAGGTGTGTTGTTAACCTCCTAGTATGTGTTCTCTCTAGTTTCTTTTTGGAGGCACTCAGAGCTATGTGTTTTCCTCTTAGAAATGCTTTCATTGTGTCCCATAAGTTTGGGTATTTTGTGGCTTCATTTTCATTAAATTCCAAAAAGTCCTTAATTTCTTTCTTTATTCCTTCCTTGACCAAGGTATCATTGAGAAGAGTGTTGTTCAGTTTCCATGTGAATGTAGGCTTTCTAGTACTTATGTTGTTATTGAGGATCAGCCTTAGTCAATGGTGATCTGATAGGATGCATGGGAAAATTTCAATATATTTCTATCTGTTGAGGCCTGATTTGTGAACAATTATATGGTCAATATTTAAGAAGGTACCATGAGGTGCTGAGAAGAAGGTATATCCTTTTGTTTTAGGATACAATGTTCTATAGATATCTGTTAGATCCATTTGTTTCATAACTTCTGTTACTTTCACTGTGTCCCTGTTTAGTTTCTGTTTCCACAATCTGTCCATTGATGAAAGTGGTATGTTGAAGTCTCCCACCATTATTGTGTAAGATACAATGTGTGCTTTGAGGTTTACTAAAATGTCTTTAATGAATGTGGCTGCCCTTGCATTTGGAGCATAGATATTCAGAATTGAGAGTTCCTCTTGGAAAATTTTACCTTTGATGAATATGAAGAGTCCCTCCTTGTCTTTTAGATAACTTTGCGTTGGAAGTCAATTTTAGTAGATATTAGAATGGCTACTCCAGCTTGTTTCTTCAGACCATTTGCTTGGAATATTGTTTACCAGCCTTTCATTCTGAGGTAACGTCTGTCTTTTTCCCTGAGATGGGATTCCTGTAAGCAGCAAAATGTTGGGTCCTGTTTGTGTAGCCAGTCTGTTAGTCTATGTCTTTTAATTTGGGAATTGAGTCCATTGATATTAAGAGATATTAAGATAAAGTAATTGTTGCTTCCTATTATTCTTGTTGTTAGAGTTGGCATTCTGTTCTTTTGGCTGTCTTCTTTTAGGTTTGTTGAAGGATTACTTTCTTAGGGTGTGGTTTCCATCCTTGTATTGTTTGTTTGTTTGTTTGTTTGTTTTTATTATCCTTTGAAGGGCTGGAATCATGGAAAGATAATGTGTGAATTTGCTTTTGTCATGGAGTACTTTAGTTTCTCCATCTATGGTAATTGAGAGTTTGGCTGGGTATAGTATCCTGGGTTGGCATTTGTGTTCTCTTAGTGTCTGTATAACATCTGTCCAGGATCTTCTGGCTTTCATAGTCTCTGGTGAAAATCTGGTATAATTAGGATAAACTTACCTTTATATGCTACCTGACCTTTTTCCCTTATTGCTTTTAATATTCTATCTTTATTTAGTGCATTTGTTGTTCTGATTATTATGTGGCGGGAGGGATTTCTTTTCTGGTCCAGTGTATTTGGTGTTCTGTAGGCTTCTTGTATGTTCATGGGCATCTCTTTCTTTATATTTGGGAAGTTTTCTTCAATAATTTTGTTGAAGATATTTGCTGGCCTTAAGTTGAAAATCTTCATTTTCATTTAATCCTATTATCTGTAGGTTTGGTCCTGGATTTCCTGGATGCTTTGAGTTAGGATCTTTTTGCATTTTGCATTTGATTTGATTGTTGTGCTGATGTTCTCTATGGAATCTTCTGCACCTGAGATTCTCTCTTCCATCTCTTGTATTCTTTTGCTGATGCTCACAGCTATGGTTCCAGATTTCTTTCTTAGGGTTTCTATCTCCAACATTGCCTCACTTTGGGCTTTCTTTATTGTGTTTACTTCCCTTTTTAGGTCTAGTATGGTCTTATTCATTTCCATCACCTGTTTGGATGTGTTTTCCTGTTTTTCTTTAAGGACTTCTACCTGTTTGGTTGTGTTTTCCTGTTTTTCTTTAACGACTTGTAACTCTTTAGCAGTGTTCTCCTGTATTTCTTTAAGTGAGTTATTAAAGTCCTTCATGATATCATCATGAGATATGCTTTTAAATCCGGGTCTAGTTTTTGGGTGTGCTGTGGTGCCCAGGACTGGGTGAGGTGGGAGTGCTGCACTGTGTTCTGATGATGGTGAGTGGTGTTTTTTTCTTTTAGTAAGATTCTTAAGTTTGCCTTTTGCTTTCTCGCAATCTCTGGAGTTAGTTGTTATAGTTGTCTCTATTTAGAGCCTGTTCCTCTTGTGATTCTGTTAGCCTCTATCAGCAGACCTGGGAGACCAGCTCTCTCCTGAGTTTCAGTGGTCAGATCACTCTTTGCAGGCAAGCTCTCCTCTTGCACGGAAGGTGCACAGATATTAGGCATTCAGACCTGCATCTTGGCAGAAGATGAAGGCCTGACACAGGGCCTGTCCCAGAAGCTGTGTTGCTTAGGCCTGTCCCAGAAGCTGTTAGCTTCTGTAGTCCATGCACTCACCTGTGCAAACTAGTCTCAAAGGGATCTGGGAACAAAGATGGCTCCCCCAGGTGCTCTGCAAAGACCTCCCTGGAGGGGCTGAAACGTCTCCTCTGGCAGGGAAGGTGCCCAGATGGGGTCTGCCTCAGAAGCTCTGTGAGGACTGATCTTGAATTGAGAAAATATTTGCATAAAAGGAATAAATCTGGAATCAACAATATATGCAATAATAGAGGGGGCAAGCACATATATATATGTTATTGCTCAGAGAAATTTTGCTGAATTTAGATAAAGCTCGGAGAAAATGAAATAGACATAGCGCAAAATTACTCATGCATTTTGTCAAGATGGAAATGGTTTGCCTTCATATACTCAACAGGGTCCCTGAGCATGCAGTGAATGAGTGTAGTTCCAGGAGAACTTTGAGACACACAGGCTCTGAATCAAGCCAGTACTCTCACTGTGTCTGACCTCTCTGCAGGAAAACTATCACATAAGAGAAATAGCCACTGTCTTTAAAGGTTTTCATCTTTGGTTTCTCTTCACCACTTCATAGAATTCAACATCTTCTCATGTACCAGAACAAGTTGCTGCATTGGTACTTCTCTTTTCTGGTGTGCTGAGTTCAAAAGTGCAAGAAGTCCCTTTCCATTCCTCTTTGCAGTATAAACATTTGTCACTGCCTCAGTTGAGAGTCCCCTCATGACCACTTTCTCAGACTTTCAAATGTATGCAAAATTCTTACGCATATGGGTAAAACTCATTTCTTTTCCCTTCTGTATTAGTAATATATGTGCTGTTGGTATAAAATATCTTACAGGAGCAACTTAAAAGGGAAGCCTATTTTGCTGTTAGTCCTGTATACAGTCCACAATGTCTGTGAAGTCATGGGAACAGGAGCTTGAGGAAGCTGGGCACATTGCTTTTACTGTTAAACTTGTTTTTCATTTTGATTAAGGCTGGGTCTCCATCACATGGAATGGCATAACCCAAATTAGAGTGTGTCTTTCCACCTCCATTAGCCAAATTTAATACTTTCTCGTGGAGATTTGTTTTTAGGTAATTGTAAATCCCATCAATTGGCAATGATAGTCATCAAATGTTCCTTTCATTAAAAAATGATATTTTTGCCATTTTTGGCTGTATACCAGTAAAAGTGATAATCCTTTTACTTTTTTTTTGATTCCAAATCAATTCAATAATTTGCTTTCTAACTGTAATAGACTGATCATCTGCTACTATATTTCTATATTTTACAATATAGAAAAAATTACTAAATAGCCTGATCACCAATTACTATATTTATATACGTTATAATATAGAATAAATTTATTATTAAATTAAAATTTTAATTTTGAATGTTAAGTTCAAAGTGAAATTATTAATTATTCAGTATTTCTACTTACTTTCCAAGCTAAATATAAAATGTCTCTGAACAACCATGCCCATTACCCAATTTAGCCTACAAAATCCAATGGATATAGCCATTGCTATGCTGTCTGACTCACTTTGTGTTATAGTCTTTAGAAAAGGACAGTTTCAACTATGTGTCATCGAGAGGATCTTTCTACAAAGCTAATCCTGTATGTTGCTGTAGTTTAAGAAAAAAAAAAGATATATACTTTGTAAAGAGTTAGCAAAAGTCAATTTTAAGGAATGATTTTGCTGGGAAAAAAAACATGTCAGAAATTTAATTTGCATTGGTTGTAAAATATTCTTGAAATAAAAAGGTTTATTGTTTATCCAATTTTATTCCTTACACCTTTACAAATGAAAACTATGTTTGCTTTAGAAAGTTTTGATTTCACATACTTTATTGAATTCTGCCTTGAGAAAATTATAAGTTGAGAACCTTTTTTGAAAGAAAAATTGTCTTTTCTACTTAAAAAGTATCCCATGATGTATTTTTGATGACTAAGAATTTTACACATTTACAGAGTGAATTATCCATGCATATATACATTATGTCATAGTCAGGCTAGGATAATTTGTATTCTTATTACCTTCAACATTAATTAATTATTTGAAATATGTTGTAAGTTGTTATAAGTTAGATCTATCTTGCCACTTTCAAGAATAGTGGATGTTACCTTGTTACTCTCTGCTTATTTTTGCATCCACTAACCATCTCCAGTTTTTCCTCGGCTCTGTACCTTACTCAGACCCTTATATACAATATTTCCCACTCCACTTTAGGGAGATCACAGTTTCTGTTTCCATACATGAGAACATATATAGGAGTTCTGTCTTTCCATGCCGGAACTTGGGTATTTAACAATGCCCTTCCAGTTCATTCATGTTTTCAAAAATAATAGAACTTCACCTTTGTGACTGATTCTGTGATGTGTTTTACCATCTTTTCTTTATCTGATCATGTAGCAATGGACAGAAGGTTGAGTCCTTGTCATGGCTCTATGAAGAGTGCTCCAGTAAACAGGAATGCAGGTGCCTCAGACCTACTTACTTCACAACTGCAAATTGTGTGAGTCTACAACATAGGAATTTAACAGGACAGAAATTAAAGATATCCAGGCTGACACTTGTGAAGATGTGTGGGATAAAAAAACTAAGAAATTCTAGGGACATAACTACTTTCATTTTTACAAAGAAATGAGAATAAACCTTGCTCCACAATCCTTAGAAATGCTGGATATATGAATCTATATGGACAATGTCTTTCAAAGTTTGTCATGAAATTTATTTTGACCTTGCACCTATGCACGTTAATTAAATGCTAAAGAAAATGTGAAGCTAAATTTTCCTCAACAAAAACAACCTCCTTTACAACCAGTTTTTAAAACATCACATTTTCTACCTGAAGAAGACAAGTAGAGACAAAGAAAAAAACTAAGGAAATATATACTGAATTCTAAATAAAAGTTGATCTCAGCTATTTGGAACTGTTTAGGAAGCATTAGAAAATGTGGCTTTTCTACAAGAGTTGTGTCAGTGACTGTGAACTTTGTGGTTTCAAAAGCCTAGTGCCATTCTCTCTGTTCTTCTGTCTCTGTCTCTCTGTCTCTGATTCTTTCTGTTTACTTGTCATCTGTCTCTCTGTGTGTCTCTGTCTCTCTCTGTGTCTCTGTCTCTCTCTCTGTCTCTGTTTTTCTCTGTCTCTGTCTTTCTCTGCCTCCTACAAATAATCAAAATGTAAGCTATCAGCTACTGCTCTAGCATGTTGCCTGCCTGCCTGCCTGCAGTCATAGTCCCCAACATGACGGTCATTTCCAAAAATTTTAAATCAGATATTTGAACCAAGACATTCGAAAAGAATAAAATAGTTTAAATTAGGTACATTAATACCTCTAAGTTTGTAGCACTACTAGGTACCAGTTTAATTTATGGAAAAATTAAAAAGTAAATAGATATAAACTAAAAATAAAAAGTAATAAATGTTAATGTTAATTTGGCAAATGAAAATCATAGATATTACATTCAAATATGTTAAAAATAATCAACATTTCAAATGTTTACAAATCTCATTGTATACATCTTTAAAATTTTATGGAAGTGTTTAAATTTCAGAAAAAATGATTGTATACCAATTCTTTAAATAATAATCCTAGAATACTATGATATCACTCAGTTTTAAATAACTCCAAGATCAACTCTATTTGAAAATTACTGTTTACAGCAAGTGTTAACATCATTCCCACTTCAAATTTAACATAGTAGGAACTCATTTTGCAAGGAAATATTATTCATTTAAATACAACATATCTTACAAGTCATAATGAATGATGCCATAAGTCATTTATGATTGAGAATGTTTGTCATAAATCTTACATCCTAAAGATGTGTGGAGAAAATATGATAAATTATAATTACTATTTATAAACAATAGTATTTTTAAACATTAATAAATAGTAATTATCTAAGTATAGTTAAATTATTAATATTACACAAAATACTAATTGATTGCTGTAATAAAACAATTATTGATAATCATCTATAGACAAAAAGGAGAAAAATTTTCATGGAGAGGTAAAAACTAAAATTTTAAAAAATAAGTCTATCCATTGGGGGCTCTGTGTTCCATCTAATAGCTGACTGTGAGCATCTACTTCTGTGTTTGCCAGGAACTGTCATAGCCTCACAAGTGACAGCTATATCAGGGTCCTTTCAGCAAAATCTTGCTGGCATATGCAATAGTGTCTGCCTTTGTTGGCTGATTATGAGATGAACACCAGAGCCAAGAAGTGGGAGTTGGTGGGTAGAGGAGGGGGTAGGGGAATTTCTGGATAGCATTTGAAATTTAAATGAAGAAAATACCTAATAAAATAATTGGAAAGAAAAGAAAAAGAGTCTATCATTAACAGTTTTTGAATATGTTTTAGGAAATCAAATATTTAGTAATGTTTACATTTTATTTCAGGAAATGTCCTTCTACATAATGGAAATTTTGAAGAAAGTATGTTCTCTAAACATTTAAGTGGATATTTTCACTCATTTTATTTTCTGTTTCCTACAATTCTCTTCAAAAAATAATATTTATAATAAATAATATGATCAATACTAAAATTTCCAATCACATTTTCATGAATGGCGAACCTAACTATTTCTTAATGTTTTAACACTTTGTTATCCATAATTCACAAATAGAATATAATGAACCTTGAATCTCTTCAGTCTTCAGATGTATAGTGCAGTGAACTTCTGTATAGTTAAAGATAGCCATTAAGAAGCTGCAGAGTTTCACATTACAATTTAACTATTTAAGAGCTTATCCATCACATAAAATTAAACAAATCCATTTAAAATTAAAGCTAGACAAGCAATTTACTTTATATCTTATTTCATGAGTCCAGAGCCTATCATTTTCCTATTACATAAGACAATACCAAATATAACTCTTAGTAAATTATATTTTAAAATTCCTATTGATAAAATTTAGTACAATATTGAGTTAGCATTGTTCTTGACATCATCAAGCAGTGCTCTCTCATTAGATATCTATAGATAGTATGAATACATTTCTTCCTTAATCTCTACTTAATTATTATAGGTGCTTTCTCTACAATTTCATAATAGTCATTTGAATAACTAGAGGCTTATCCAAAATGAGCAAGGAGGGTACATTTGGGACTGATGAGAGGAAGGAGATAATGCAATAACACTGTCTTTGTGTCACGTTTTCACGTTAATTATCACAGAGTATAAACTAGTGGTTAAATATCTCCTGTCTGACTTACTTCATTCTGTAAAACTGAGGTATTGCTCTATGCACCTGTAAGGCACAAGGAAAGAGTAATTTCTCACATTTTAGAAGGTCGTTCCTGTACTCTCATGGTTCAATGAACTATTAATTAATGTGTTAGACATGTTGTGTGTCTCTTCACACCAGCTAGGGAAGTGACTAGGGACAAAAGAAAATTACATCTAAGTCCAGGATACTTAAAAAAAATGAGTTTTCAGGGATTGCTTAAAGAGACATGGGATAATCTGGAAGCTACATCCTCAGAAATTCAGCCCTCAACCTTGGTAACAAATGATAGAGGCACAGTAGGAGTTCCTGCACAACTAGAAGGCAGAAACCCATACCAAAATGGGTCCTGAAACTCTCAGGAGAGGTCTCCCGAGCTTTATGTCTCATAGTTTCCTGAATCTCATGGATTTTTGTGAGTTTCCAACAACTTATAATTTCCTCTTTCCCTCCACAATGGAATATTTCCTACCTTTCACTCTAGAAGAAGCTTACTTTGCACCACTAATATATACATGAAAGTTGCATGCATTCATATATATATTTATTCACTTACACCTTGTCTGCTGCACACACTTCCAGTCACTCTCTCCCAAAAGCCCTCTGCTCTCCTCTTCTACTCTGAGAGAGTGGAGAGCTATCCTGGGTATCCTTCCCATCAAGTCTTTGTGTTGCTAGGTACATTCTCTCACACAGAGGCAGGGCAAGGCAGCCCGGCTGGGAGAACATAACCCACAGACAGTCAACAGCATTTGTGATAGCCCCTGCTCTAGCTGCTCAGGACCCACATGAAAACTGAACTGCATATCTACATTTGTGTGGAGGGCCTGGGTCCAGACCATATGTGCTCTTTGGTTGGTGGTTTTCTGAGCATGCCATCTGTTCTGCTTATTTAACTCTGTTGTTCTTATTGTGGAATATTCTATAACCTTTAGGCACTCAATTCTTCCCCCAACTCTTCCATAACTGTCCCCAAGATCCATCCACTCTTTGGTTGTGGGTCTCTGTCTCTGTCTGAATCAGCTGCTAAGTGAGCCTCTCAGAAGACAGTCTTGCTAGAGTCCTTTCTGCAAGCATAATAGAGCATCATTAATATTGGTCATGTATTGGCACATTTAAATAAAAGCTTTAAAAATATAGTATTGTAACTCTCCTACTTTAGCTTAGCTAAATTGTCATAGTATTAAACTTCCATCTAAATATTTACGTTTATACCTATCAGCAAATCCACCTCTTGACTTTAATCAAAGAAGGTTTTCTTTTTGTAGTCCATAGTTTGTGAGTATATAAAATCATGGCTATGTATGTTGTTAAAGAGAAATGATGACCAAGTACTTGGTGTTAATCTAGACATTTATACAACCTGACTTAAGACTTGGGGAAACACTGTGAAAGAGGTTAGAGAAATAATGTAAGATCTGGGAGGTAAGAAAGAGTTCTATAAGATGTCATCTTCTGGGCAGGACATACCGATTACAATAATAAACTGACAACCTGCAATGAGTTATGCAAGAATAATCGTCAGTAGTCAGCCATATATGGGAAGAGAGTTCAGGATGACCAATATTTCTTCTCTAAACAATTAGTTATTGAAATATCTGTAAGGGAAGTAGTCCCCATCTTAAGCAGTATATCAATGTATATTCCAATTCAGTGATCAGACACATCACACTGATAAAATTGAATGGATCATAAAACTATACAAAAAGACTTGAATGGAGAAAAGAGATGAATAGAAGGGGAAATATTAGTAAATTTGTTAGAGAGAGAGGCTGCATTATATTCATCTTTTAAATTGCCAGCAATTGACAAATGGGACTTCATGAAACTGAAAAGCTTCTGCAAAGCAAAGGAAACTGTCAATAGGACAAAATAATAACCTCCAGATTGGAAAAATATCTTCACTAACCCTACATCTAATAGAGGGCTAGTATATAAAATATACAAAGGACATAAGCAATTAGACTCCAATAAAATGAAATAATTCAATTTAAAAGTGGGGTAAAGAGCTCAACGGAATTCTCAACAGAGGAATCTCAAATGACTGAGAAGCACTAACCAGTACCCCGGAGCTCTTGACTCTAGCTGCATATGTATCAAAAGATGGCCTAGTCGGCCATCACTGGAAAGAGAGGCCCATTGGACACGCAAACTTTATATGCCCCAGTACAGAGGAACACCAGGGCCAAAAAAGGGGGAGTGGGTGGGTAGGGGAGTGGGGGTGGGTGGGTATGGGGAACTTTTGGTATAGCATTGGAAATGTAAATGAGCTAAATACCTAATAAAAAATGGGAAAAAATGTTAAACATACTTAATCACCAGGGAAATGCAAATCAAAATGACCCTGAAATTCTACCTCATACCAGTCAGAATGACTAAGGTAAAAACTCAATCGATAGTACAGGCTGGCCAGCAATTCCCCATTGCTGGTGGGATTGCAAACTGTTACAGACACTTTGAAAATAAATTTGGAGGTTTCCCAGAAAAATAGAAATATTTCTACCTGAAGATCCAGTTATACCAATTCTGGGCATATACTCAAAAGGATGCTCCACCATAATGCAAGGACACATGCTCTACTATGTTTATAATAGCCTTATTTATAATAGCCAGAAGTTGGAAACAACCCAGATATCCCTCAATTGAAGAATGGATACAGAAAATGTGGTTTATTTACACAATGGAATACTATTTAGCTATTATAAACGAATACAATTTTGCAAGCAAATGAATATAACTAGAAAATATCATCCTGACTGAGAAAACTTAGGCCAAAAGAGCCATGCATGGTATATACTCACTAATAAGTGGGTAATAGCTAAAAAGTTCAGAATTCCTATTATACAACTTGCAGACTGTAGGAAGCTTAACAAAAAGAAAGGCCCCTGTTTATGTTCCTGAAACACATTTAGAAGGGGAACAAAACAAATATGGGAGGCAGAGGAAGGGAGGAAAATTCAAAAATTTTAACCCAGAATTGTTCCTGTTTAAAAGAAATGCAGTGACAAAAGTGGAGCAGAAACTGAAGGAAAGGTCACTCAGTGACCATCTCAACTTGGGATCCATCCCATGTGTGCACACCAAATCCTGAAACTACTGCTGATGCCTTATTCTGTGCAGCCTGAAGTGGCTGTCCTCTGAAAGACTCTACCAGCAGCTGACTGAGACAAATGCAGATACTTACAGACAACCATTGGATTGAAGTAGGATCCAATATGAAAGAATTAAGAGGAAGGACTGAAGAAGCTGAAGGAGATTGCAACCCATAGGAAGAATAACTGTGTCAACTAACCAGGACCCTCAGAGAACCTAGAGACCTAGCAACAACCAAGGAGCATACAAGGGCTGGTTAGTGGTCCAGGGCATGTGTGTAGGAGATGACTGTCTTATCTGGTCTCAGTGGGAGAGAAAGTATTTAATCCTGTGGAAACCTGATGCCCCAGCAAAGAGTGATGCTAGTGATGTTGTGTTGGGGATAGGTGGCCTGGTGGGTGAGCACCCTCTCAGTGGGTATGGAAGAAAGTGGTAAAGATCAAAGGGGTGGGATCTGGAAGGAGGCAACTTTTGGAATGTAAAGAACTAAAGTAATTTAATTAAAAAAATTGTCAAGAATCAAAATGTGATACAAACTGATCAATAGGTTTCTGACTTTTAAAATTAGTGTTCAAATTTAAACATCCAAATAAAGAAATGCATAGTACAAGAGAAGCCTTCTAAATGCAGGCTGTGAAAAGAAAGCCAGGAGATTCTGAACCATAAAAGACACAACAAAAACAATAGCTCAAAAATAGTACCATTATCACAAGCAGTCATATTGTAAATATATGCACTGTGGATTTATTAATGTTAGTATTCAGTGGAGAACAGTGTTTTTCTTGTCAATATTTGCTCTAAGAACTTAAGAGAAACTTTAGTACCTTGAATTTTTTAAAAATACTTTCTCACCAAATAGCTTGATCATTGCTGTTGAATTCTGTTTTCTGAAAAGTCCTAGGACTATAACTCAGTGAAATCAATTATGCTCTAGGGCACAAGATGTTATTTTGCAACACTATATAACCTGGATGCTTCCTGTGCACCCTCCTATAAGACAAGCCTATAGCCTATTAAGAGAGTAAAATATATAATGTAATAGAAAAAGAGCAGTTGATTTGAAAACCTATATAAAAAAGAAATTTCTCAATGGTACCTTCATCTTTGGTTGTACTCAGTTAAAATTTCAAATAAAACAAAACCTCAGTGATAAGTTCATACATCAAAATAAATGAAAAGGAAACCAATATAAACATGATTAGAATTAGACTGTAGATTTAAAAGTATTCTAAATTATCATTGACATAGACAAATATTGATCTGCTTGAACTTAATGCAAAAGAATGTCCAATAATAAACATAGAAAATAGAAATAGACACAACAATAGATTAAAAAAAAAAAACAAGGAAAAAAACAAAAAATGTGCAGAACAGGTGAGAAGAATCCATTATAAGGTGAACTGCTTCTCTGGATAACTCAGATTAAAACTTAAAACTATTTCAAACTATGTTGTAAACAGTGTTAAGTTTTAGGAAGGAAAGGGAGGGATACTTCAAAGGAAATAACAAGTTAACAATTAAGGAAATTTCATAAAAGAAAAACAATTCTCATAATTTTTATCCATGAAATATCAAGCATAAATGTAAAAAAAAACTTTCATTATTTTATAACATGAGGGGGGTCAGATAAATATAAGAAATTCTAGCAGAGTAACTGGTGAGTTTATATAAAATATTCAATTCGCAAATATATGTATATATGCATATATATACATATTTATATATATAGATATAATTTGTATACATTTATATATGTATTATATATGTAAATGTACATCATTTAGACAACAGTACACCAAGACAAGTTTTCATTAAAATGAGGGGAAAAATCAAGTATAAATGTGAATGTAAAATGGTCCTTTATACTTGGCAGAGAGACAGCTCAGGCCATAAACTCCTTGATATAGAAGCAGAAAGATCTGTTCATTCCTTAGCACCCAAATTAATAACCTGATATTGGTGTACATACCTATAACTACAGTGCTAGTAAGAGAGAGAAAGCAAGAAAGGAGGATTCTTGAAGGCCTGTAGCCAGCCAGCTAAGTATAATCAGTGAGCTTCAAGTTTAATGATAAACTGTCTTTAAAAGTAAATGTACAGGTTGAGAGGAAATACAAAAACATAGACCTTTGACCTCTAAGCACATGTGTGTACCACAATACATAACGTCTATAACAATAAACAATTATAACACACACACACACACACACACACTCATCATATAAATTTAAATATTTTTAATAATATAAACTTCATATAACAATTACTTGTGCCAGGTGCTGAAAAATTCAATAACAGATATTTCAATAATAAAAATCTTAAAGTAGACTATCAATTTGTATGTATTTTCCTAAAAGCATACAAATAAATATGATTCATGGTATAGAGAGAATGTAGACAACACAGATAATATCAGCATAAAATAGCAAGCTGATAAATACAGATACTTAATAGACTAATATGATGTCTGTTGTTGAAAGAAGATAAATGAGGTGTGAGCTGTTGACATTTTCTGGTAGACAATTAAGTAATTAATTAGTTAGTTAATTGTTTGATTGATTTCAGGGTCTTCTGCACCCTGGTTGACTTGATACTGACTACATAGTCCAGGCTAGTCTCAATTTTCAGATTTTCCTGAGCCCACTTTTCAAGTACTAGAATAACATGCAGGCATCTCACTTAAGTATGTTTTTTTTTTTTTGGTTTTTGGTTTTTTTGTTTGTTTATTTGTTTGTTTTTGTTTTTTGTTTTTTCAAGACAGGGTTTCTTTGTGTGTCTCTGGCTGTCCTGGAACTCACTCTGTACACCACGCTGGCCTCGAACCCAGAAGTCTGCCTGACTCTGCCTCCCAAGTGCTGGGATTAAAGGCATGTGCCACCACCACCCAGCCTCACTTAATTTTTCTGGTGCTAGAGAGCAAAACTAGATTTTAATATACTCTTGGAAATGACTGCAGCAACTGATCAATACATTCCCAGCCCTCCTGTAGACTATTAGTAGATATGTTCCAAATGCAAATATGTAATGTGTACTTACAAAACTTGGTCTTTATTTTTCTTTTTCCCAACTAAAAAAAAAAAAGGTTTTTAAAATAATATTTATTCACTAAAGAAACAGGTCTCTGCAAATAAGATATTTATACAATTTGATTTGCTTAAAAATGATTTCTAAGATCCCTTACAAAAAATTCTATTAAATTTTTCATTTGGAAATGTTAAAGCTAGATATTCCAGTCTTTTAAATGCATGTGTTTGTGAGTTTTCATGGAAGCTTCTCAAAAGACACTGAGGAAGAAAGATTTGCACTCTAGTTAAAGTATGACAAGGCAAAGAACATGACATTAATCAGTATCAAGGAAGTTCTTAAAGATTTCTTCTAGGAGGAATGAGAGGAATTCAGAGTATCCCAGCTAGATAAGAGAAATGAAATTACTGAATATCCTCAAATAAATAAAATAGCTTTGTGGCTGGTGTATTTATATAGATCTAACAGTAATAATGAATCAATACAAAGACACCCAAGCATGATCAAACAGAAAATAAATGACATGATATAATTTTAATATTAGTAGATGGCATAAGTCTTTAGGAGTTGTACTGACCATATATGAGGAAGTAAGGGCTAACTGTTCTGGAGTTTGAGATAACCCCTTTCTTTAAACAATAGGATAACACTTGTTTACTATTCAATATATTAAAGAAAATATCTTCTTCCTCTAGTTGGTTATAAGGCATGAAATCATCCCTAAGTACAATATGTGTAATGCACACTCACTATAGACATGCCAGGTTGGACTTTTCCATTTGACATCCCTGGGACTTGGTAGGAAAGCTAGTTGATGATGTAGAATTCAGCTTTCTCTTCTGACATGAGAAAGTAATCTCTTCATCTTATTGAAGAGTTCTATGATCTTCTACTAGCATCCAGAGAACTGTAGCAAGCTAATTGTTTACCTAGCATATATGGCAAATTCTAGGAATTTCCACAGTTCTGATATGAAGTCTCCACTTTGAAGCAGCAATGACTATGGCCTATTTTTAATTTAAAACTCTAATTCTGGGAATATGATAGGTCACAAGACACCTAACAAAAGTATCAGACAGCTAACAGTCCATGAAAGGCTCCTGATTGAGACAGTGCTATGAAGTATGGGGGAAACATCTTATTTCTGATTTAAAAATAGCTTAAATAAGTTTTACATGATAAATACAATTATATAGAATTTCAAATCATTAGACATAGAAAAATCTCAAATGAGAAAACATCAGAACCTAAAATAAAAAGGAGTTTATAATATAAATAGCAATTTGAAGAAAAAATGATAAAAAAATCAATATAAAGGTCAAATATTCAAGTTTTTCAACATTTGTGGGCCAATAAAAGTTACAGGATTCAATGCATATAACTTATGAATATCACATTCATACACACATACACACACACAAATACACACAAACACACACACAAGTGGATATACTTTAGCTATGTTTCAAGAAAAATTAAATAAGGGGTTATTTTCATAAGTGTGATAATGTTTAAGAAACCAACCAAGTCATAGCCGGTCAACCAAAAATTGGCCACCACTCTCTGTTACTAACTTTGGTCCTAGAAACATAGCAGAGTAACCTGAGTTTAGGAATCATGCCATGGTAATGTCAGTAGCAGGTCAAAACCTGTGCTCATATTTCATTGCAGCAAACAGGTTAGATTTGTGAAGGTCAGTGAGAATATTTGGGGCAGTGGTATTAGTAGATGAAGGCTTGCACACTTTACTATTCATACAAAGCAAAACAGATCAGCACATCAGTAACTCTTGCTCTCAAATTTACCTGAAAATAGGTACATTCATCTATGGAAAAATGACATTTGGTCAAGAAATGATTTTATCTAAAAAGTTATATATAATGACTAAATGACTTTAAAATATCCATGAATTATGCTGATATTAAAATGATCATTTGTAGAAAGTTTTTGATGCATATGCATTTATTTTGTTGTGGTTTGATAATTTTAAAAAAGTGAACTGATTTTCTTTGCAGATGCAGAAAATCACTACTTGTTTTTACAGAGAAAGTAGAGGAAAGCAAACCTTAAAGATGCAAAACTACTTTAAAATGCAAATTGCTAATATCTACTAATCACTGAGTATATACCATGTGTATACTTTAGTGATACTCAGATGATATTTTCAAGTTCCATCCACCCATTTGCCTGCAAATTTCATGAACTCATTGTTTTAAATAGGAGAGTATTACTTCATTGAGTAAATGTATCCATTCCTCTGTTGAGGGACATACGGGTTGTTTCCAGCTCCTGGCTATAATAAATAAATAAGGCTTCTCTAAAGATAATGGAGTGTGTGTCCTTGTTTTATGTTGGAGCACCTTTTGGGTATATGCCCAGGAGTGGTATAGCTATGTCCTCATGTAGAACTATTTCCAATTTTCTGAAGAACTGACAAAATGATTTCCACAGTGGTTGTACCAGCTGGCAATCCCACCAGCAACAAAGGAGTGTTCCTCCTTCTCCACATCCTGGCTAGCATCTGCTGTCATCTGAGATTTTGATCTTAGCCATTCTGATTGGTGTGAGGTGGAATCTCAGGGTGTTTTTTTAAATTTTATTTTCCTGATAACTAGGATGTTGAATATTTCTTTAAGTGCTTCTGAGCCATTCAAGAGTCCTCAGTTAAAACACACATGGTATGTACTCACTGATAAATGGATATTAGCCAAGAGGAAACACAGAATACCTATGAAACAGCTCACAGACCATATGAAACTCAAGAAGAAAGAAGACCACACCAAAGTATGGAAGCTACAGTCCTACTCAGAAGGGGTAAGAAAATAATCTCAGGATGTTGAGGGAGAGAGAGGTTTGAGAAGGAGAGAGGAGGGGGAGGAAAAAGAGGGAGCTGGTTCAGATACAGAGGAGATGGAGAAGTATGGACGGTCAGGAATTTGAAAGGAATAGAGTAGCAGTAGGAGAAGGGGAACTGGGGGTAGCCAGTAAAAAGTTCCAGATGCCAGGGACCCAAGAGGTTCCTAGGACCCAACAGGGAAGACATTAGCCAGAATACCCAACACACGGGAGATAGAATCTGTAGAGATCATATCCAGTGGATAGGCACAGCCCCACGTTGAAGGATGGGGCCACACACCCAGCTCAAAAATATTAGTCCAGAATTCCTCCTGTCAAAAGGAAATGCAGGGACAAAGAGCAGAGCAGAAACTGAAGGAAAGGCCATCCAGAGACTGTCCCACCTCTGGATGCGTCCCATCTCCAGACAACAAACCCAGCACTATTGATGATGCCAAGAAATGCTTAATAGGATCCTGGTATAGATGTCCCCTGAGAGCATCTGCCAGAGCTTGACCAATACAGATACCTATATATATGCAGCCAAACATTGAACTGAGCGTGGGAATCCCGATAGAGAATTTAGGGCAGGACTTTAGGAGCTGAAGGGGTTTGCAACCAAGCAGCGCCTCCCCAATCTCCAGAGACAAAACCAGCAACCAAAGAGTATACATGGGAGGGAGGGATCCATGGCTCCAGCTGCATATGTAACAGAGGACAGCCTTATCAAACATCATTGGGAGGGGAGCTCCTTGGTCCAATGGAGGCTCAATGACCCAGGGTAGGGAAATGCTAAAGCGCTGAGGCAGGAGTGGGTAGGAGGGTGGGGAAGCACCCTCATAGAGGTAGGGGGAAGGAGATAGGGGACTTGTGGAGGTGAATCTGGAAAGGCTGATAACTTGAAATGTAAATAAATAAAATAACCAATAAAAATGAAAAAATGCAAATTGAAAACTCATCTAGGGAAATACTAGCAAGATCAAAGCATTTCTAAATCTTCCTTGGTCTTTTCTTTCCTCCTAAAACTTTTGTTTTGTGCCTATTCAGTTTTATTTTGACCTGTACATATAATACACACACACAAACACACACACACACACATACAGAGTCACACAGTCACACTCATGCACAGTATCTTAATTTTGCCTCCAAGATATATATATATATATATATATATATATATATATATATATATATATACACATATATTGCTATATTCTAAGTTTTAAAACTAATTTCAGGTTTAATTTCTATGCTATGAATTCTTATTAATTTTATCATTACTTTTTGATGTTTTTCTTTTTCTGGCCAAGTCCCCTAAAAGGAATGGACGAAGCACTAGAGACTTGTAGGGAACAAAATAAAGGGGGGGGATGCTGGGGAGGCCCTGGGGAAGAAGGAGAAGGAAGAGGAGCCAAAAGTCTGGCCAGAGTTCCTGTGCTCTGGGCAGGTGGATGCAGGCAGAACTGAGGGACACTTTCCACTGGGCCCCAGGTGAGCATGTCTGACCCAGCCAGTGGGGGGTGGGGGGGTGGAGAAGAGGCAGCCCACCACAGGGACCCTGAGGCCACACCCTGTAGCCCTGGGGTTATAGGAGAGAGGGAATAGGGGAAGAAGTTCCCAACACTGACCAGAGTGCATAGCCAGTCTTGATGGTTTAAGAGCTTTATTATAGAAATGCAAGGGAAAGAGAGAAGGGAGGAGAGAGAGAGAGAGAGAGAGAGAGAGAGGAGTATGAGTATGAGAGCCTGAGAGCCAAGTGGGAGCTGAACAGCCCTTTTTATGGACTTTACTGTTGCTAGGTAACTGGGGAGGAGTTTAGCCTCAAGATCAGAATCTTGGGCCATTGCTTACTTGACTACTGACCATGCTTCTCTTGTGGGGGCTGTGGGAGGTGGTACCTTAGGCAGTGGCCAGAGTTCCAGGGGCATGAGGGAACGCCTACCATGTCATGAAGGTGAATTACGACCATCTGGGTTCAAACCTCAGCTCAACTGGACACAAGCCTGAAATTCCCCACAGAGACTAAGGATGTTTTGATATGTTTTTCTCTTTAAACGTAAACTGTCATTTGTGTGAGTGGCCAGTTTCTTACTTTAACATACTTTTTTCACATTAATATTAATGATTAAGAATACCATTCACTTTGAAATTCCATGTGATTCAAAGATAACATCTCCCTGGTGCGGTCAGGAAGAGCTGGAGGCAACTGGCTGAGGTTAAACATATCATACCTCACATATATGCAGAAGGCAAAAGAGCTTTGAAAGATATGATCTTTGTTTCTAAAAAGATACCTTCATTTGCTTAATCTTTCTGTTCTGTTTTGCCTCCTATGTTTCTTGGGTGACATACAGGGGTTTCTTATGTGTGGTAGCATCGCAAATGTATGTACTGATTGTATGTATGTATGTGACGATTCTGAGTTTGCCCACTGCTCTCTAGACCGATGCAGGACTGGTTCTTTGTTCTCCCATCTCAACGTGTTTCTCTCAGGACCAAGCTCTTGGAAGCTTGCCCCTTTGTATTTAAGATTAGAGGGTTTATGGCATTTTCTTACTGTGGAGGTTGGTACTACAATATTGCAGACCTACAAAGATTTTTTTTCATGTTTTATCAAAAACGTAGAAGAAGGAATGGAAGGAATTATAAATCTATGATGTATGTTTTGAATTTTTTCACCACATGGATTTGGTAAACTCCCGTGTTTTCCAGGCTTTGTAGAGCAGAAAAACTCCATGCAAGGAGCTCCTTCAACTTATGTCTGTCTTTTTTTTTTTTTTTTCTTTTTGGAGGTGTATATTCTCAGCACTGCTTTCTGCAGATTCTTTCTTTCAGTGTGGTTCCGATTGTTTGTATGATTTACCTTTTTGACAGTAAATTAGTCTGTGTTTTTATCTTTCATATTTGTTTACTTCATCCTGCCTAGCAATTTTACTCTGACTATTGGCTCCAGGCTGTGTTTGTGAATTTTGTTGTTTTACTTGAGTTTTCTGGCAATTTAAAAGCACCAAGAATTTGGTTTGTCTTCTCAATAATATTTAAAAATATATCCACAATCATACCTGAAATATCCAACATTGTTTTTTCTGTGTATATGTTTCTTTTGCCTTGAAAAATTAGTATGTAACAGGGATGGTGTTTAATATGTAAACTACTATAATATTTATCTAAACTTTTTTCCTTTTGCTCTTATTAAATTAGAGTTTTAAACTTCAATTTTATCTATCCTGAAGTTTCAGGTAGATTATAGATATATATTAAAAATAAAATATAAGGTTTACAGAGTTGAAAATCCAGTAATACTGTTTTCTATTGCTCAAATTGACCGGATGTAGGCTAACACTGTAGTGTTCATTTAATACAAGAGGGTTCAGCTAAATGCCAATGAAAACTCTCTTCCAAATACAATAGGAAGGATGCATATATGAACTCACACAGACTGTAATGGTATGCTTAAGACATGCGCAAGTTTGAGCCATGTGGGTCCCAGCACTAAAGAAGTGCATATGGGCCCTACCCCTTAACAAGAAGCTATCTTCAATAGATACCTCTCACATGAGAAGATAAGTTTGCTCCAGTGGAGTTTTAATGGGTATATCAACCACACTCCAGATCAGGCCTTATGCCCATAAGTCAGTCCGTCCTCCCTTCCTTGCTTCCTTCCTTCCTTCCTTCCTTCCTTCCTTCCTTCCTTCCTTCCTTCCTTCCTTCCTTCCTTCCTTCCTTCCTCCCTTCCCTGCTTGCTTGCTTGCTTGGATGTTTTCTTTCTTTCCTTCTCTCTTTGCAGGTTTCTCTGTGTTTCTTCTATTGATTTGAGTTTTTTTTTTTTTAATTAATTTTAAAGTTAGTTTATTTATTCATATTTCAGCTGTTGACCCCTTCCCAGTCCCCCCTCTCATAGTTCCTCATTCCACTCCTCCCCATTGCCTCCAAGAGGATGCTCTTCTTCTCCCAGGAATCTCCTTTCCCTGAGGCCTCAAATGTCTCAAGGATTAAGCTCATGTTCTCCCACTGAGGCCAGACCATGCATTCCTCTTCTCCATATGTGACAGAGTCCTACACAATCACTTGTATGCAGCCTAGTTAGTGGATCAGTCACTGGGAGCTCCCTGGGGGTCCAGGTTAGTTGAGACTGCTGGACTTCCTCAGTTCAACTTCTTTAATTCTTTTGCTAATTCAATCACAGTAATCCCTGACTTCAGTTCAATGGTTAGGTGTAAGTATCTGCTTCTGTCTCAGTCAGTTGCTGATTTGGCCTCTCAAAGGAAAGCCATGACAGGCTCCTCTCTTTAAGCACATCATAGCATCAGTAATAGTGTCAGACCTTGGTGCTGCACCCCCATTAGATGGATCCCAAGTTGTGCCAGTCACTTGACTAACTTTCCTTAATTTTTCCATTTTGTCCCTTCAGTTCTTTTAGACAGGAATAATTCTGGGTCAGAAATTTTGACTCAAGGTTGGTAACCTTGTTTCTCCATTTGATGCCTTGTCTATTTACAGGAGACTGACTCTTCAAGTTCCCTTTTCCCAGTGTTGGGCATTTTGGATAAGGTCATCATCATTCATCATTGAGTCCTGAAAGTCTCTCACTGCCCAGGTCTCTGGGAATTTCTAGAGGGTCCCCTCACAGGCCATCTCCAGAGGCTACATATTTCCATTATTCTCCCAACCTTCTGTGCTTCTCTGCTATCTTCCCCCACCCCTACCCACAATACTTGATCCTGTTCCACTTTTCCTCTCCCCATCTCCTCTCCCTTCCTCTGCATCTCATGATTAATTTGTTCCTCTAAGTGGGATTGAAGCATCCCCACTTGGGCATTTCTGATTGTTAAACTTCCTATGGTCTATAGGTTGTATCCTAGGTATTCTATACTTTTTGGCTAATAATCTACTTATCAGTGAATAGATAACATGCATGTTTAGGATACCTCACTCAGGATGATACTTTCTAGATCCATTTATTTGCCTGCAAAATTCATGATGTCTTTCTTTATAATAGCTGAAAAGTATTCCATTGTGTAAATGAACCACATTTTCTGTATCTATTCTTCAGTTGACGGACATTTGTGTTGATAGGAAGGTTGGGGAGGGTAAAAACAAAACATTTTTCAATAAGTGTATTAAAATAACAAAATGGATTATTTAACCCTTTCTCTGGCCCCCAGAACATGTTTTATAAGATAAAAATTCTCACTTGAATTTCAATTTGTTAGTGGCAACTTCATAAATGTTGCAGTGTTCTCTTAACCTGGATTGGTCTGAAATAATTGAGATGGGACTGTTTTATTTATTTAACAGCTTTAAGGCACTAAAGAACCATCTAATTTAATCCTCTAAACTATTCTGGCTTCCTCCCATGCAAAATCCCCAAGATTCTTGCATTTTTGTTTTTTTTTTTTCTGCTCCTATAGCTTTCTTGTGATGCCCTCTGAACCCTCTACTCCTGGCTGAATCATCAGTCCCTCCTTGTTCCTCCTGTCCCCTGACTGGGAGGAAATCCAGCTCTACTCTTTCTTCTGCTCAGTCATTGGCTTATCATCTCTTTATTGTGCAATCAGGGAGTAACATGTGAGTAGTATTTACACATCTTTGAGATAGGAGATTCTCAGAATAAGGATTGCAACCAGATGTGGGGCACAGAAACCAATATTTGAATAATACACTGATTATCTTTACAGAGTGCACAATAATATTATATATTCATAAATTCAAATAAAATAATTTTTAGGTCTATTGTTGTACTTAAATGTGTGTGTGTGTGTATGTGTTTTGCCTGAGTTACAATAAATCTGTATATCTGGTCTTTATATCAAGTTCTTAAATCTGTAAAATTGTGCCTTCAAAAATTTAACATATTTGTTATTATTGTTTCTGTCTATATTTTTTAGTCCGTATGTCTCTTGGTGTGAGAAACTTGATTTTCAGAATAATAATTTGCTAACTAATATTTTGAGATTCCTAAGACTGTTTTTCAGGTTAATTATTGCTTTTTGAAAGAAGGATATATACTAATCTGTTTAAGTTTACTAATTTTATTTTCTGCTATAGCTATTGTTCGATTGAACACATTCTAGCCCCTATTTAATTCATTCTCATGACTTCTACTTTTGTTTTATATTTGTCTAAACATCATTATAGTTTAATATTGAATCAGTATTAAAATGATAGTTTAAAAATTCTTATTATCTTGTTGGGTGAAAAGAGTCAACTATCCTACCTAGCTGTCATATCTGCCAGCAACAATAAATACCATTCCAGCAGAATACAGACAATGGGTATTGTAGTGGCATGATATTATAGAGGTAATCAACTGTTTCTGGCTGGATTAAGGCATTCTACACAGCTGCACAGAAGATGCATATGCCTTGTGCTCTATGTCTAGCCACAAACCCATGGCTTCATAGCTCAAAGTCAATGGGAGTGAACCTACTACAATCATTGTACTAAATGGACATATTTTCAAACTGTCCTTTAGATCCATATCTCTATACCAATGAATTAGGTCAGCTCTGCATCCTTCGTACAAAAGCTTTTTTGTGATGCTTAGTGGTAGCTAATACAGTCAAAGTTAGCAGGAAAGTGTCTGTGGGGCCCTCAACTGTAAGTGAGAAATCTGTGCCCTATACTTTCTCCAAGACTCAGAGAACACAATGGAAGAATGGATCAAAAAGAATGAAGAGGCAGAGGTTAGGGAGTACCAGAGCAAAACAATGTTTTTTTGGACATAATAAGACCATTTTATGTCTGAACTCACAACATCTGTGTTTCATACCACAAGAGTTGAACAAGAACAAGCAAGTTAAAATGCCAGCATGGAAAGTAGTGCTTGAAAGCTCCTACATTGGGCTAAGGAGTTATAAGGAGTTAGTGACATTTATTAATGTTAGTAGAGGAAATGTCACATTTTTTCCTGTGTTTGTTTCTGTATTTATAGTATGATACTAGGTATGTTTGCCATTTTTGAGTGGATGGTCTCAACTCCATGATTTTTTGGGCAGTACAAACTGGAGTCATTGGAATATCAAGAAATTGAGGGACTAGAATTTGAGGATGGATATAGGATAAAATAGGAGAAATCAATGGGTAAACACAATCAAAATACCTAACTTGATATATTAAAATCTTGAGGAATGAACAAATTTATTTCTCTTAAAGAAAGAAATTCCTCCTTAAGTGACATCAAAATCTGTTTCTTGATGCCGTTTGTGGTCATTTTTGTTATTTTTTCCTGGTTTGTTATACAAGAAGTGAGTTGTGAATATCTGTTTGTAATGAGTTGCAGCATGAGGGTAGAATGAGTGTGGTTGCTATTAAGTTGTCCATTGAGCTGGACAGACAGAGTGTATTGGCAACCTCTCCAGTCCTTACTGATTGCTTCCAAGGAAAAAAGGAACACAAATCTTGTAGCCTACAATGTGTTTCCCTAGGAAAATAAACACTACTATGAGAGTGAAAATAATAAAAAAGGTATATGGCATCTATTACATGGAACTGAATTAAATAATGAATTCCCTTGTAAATTGTGGTAAAATAGGATAGGATGACACTAAGCAACTCATTTGTCTCTTTGGTAATAGTATGATTAGAAATGTCAGCTATTCGTTATCTCTTCCAGCACAACCTGAGAGTATACCTGCTCTCTCTTTCTATCATTTCATTTTATGTTTTAAATCTCATGTGAGGGTATATTCTAGGATATCCACTTAGTCCACTGAGGTCTAGATAAGAAGAGCAATTGTCCCTATTAATCACTCACTCCTGCAGAGTAAAAGAAAACCCATGAGACTCAGGCTAGAAATAAACCTTTTATATAGAAACTAACAGGGTTCACAATAATGCTTTCCAAGGTTATAGAAAGAGTGAACAATTTCTCAGGTCAGGGAGGGGGGATTATCTAACCAGCCAAATTACCAAAATGTTTATTAGCTGTGTAAAGCTCTTACAGTCACCATTCCTCAAATTGCATCTTCTCTTACGTAGATGCTTTTGAGAGTGCCATACCCTTGAAACTAATAAACTTACAAGTTCACTAAGATAACCTCAGAGAAGATTTTTTTTCATCTATTTCAAGTAAATTTTCTATCTCTGGAGAATGTATGCTTGTACATTCGTGTTTCCCCAGTAACTATCACAGAGCAGTCCTCTGGAGGTCTGTACTTACCTCTCAAGGCTCCAATTTGTGTTGTGCCTACATAATTTAACTTATACAACAGATTTTCTTTTGCTGAATTTGGTTAATTGCTATTTTGAATATATTTGAGATTTATACTGAACTCAGGTACAACTGAATATGTATCAGGTACCATATAATACACAAATTATAGGTAAATAAATACAAAGTTAAGATATTACTATTGATTATAACACAATTTTACAATAGATTTCAGTTTAGGATGATGGATCTAGCATGCTTATTATGACCTATATATTTCAATTTACTAATTTCTTCCCCTAATATAATGAAATTATAATTACTTCTCTAATTTTAAAGGAAACTTTCAATTTTCTCTTATTCCAAAGTTTCAATTTGATCTTCAAATAAAAATAGATTCCAATAAAGCCTCTATATTCTTTGGCAATGGCTAGTATCAGATGTGCAAGGCTGCTCTCCTCTATTACATGAAGCACTGTAACACTAATAATGAGCAATCACATGGCTACCAAAAATAAACACAGTGTAACTCAGCTTCCTCTGAGGTTAGCTCTCCAGTGTGTCTAAAACCTGTTCAATGTGAGCAGAAGGAAGATGGATGTGTATAATATTGGGTTCACATATTTATGATAAATGAAGTGACATTCCAGTCTCCCTTCCTTTCCATGAGTTACAATGTAGATATGAAGTAATTTATCTTCAACTATATGGATGAATGAGCAGCATAATGATAAGAGAGAAATGTAGAATACCATTATTCTATTTGTAGAAAAGAGCCACACACAATGAAATCCTCACATTTTACATGAGATAGAAATTATTTTATTCATTGTTTATATTTTATTTCTTTTATTGAAAAGACATTTTTCATACAATGTGTTCTGATTATTGTTTCTTCTCTCCCTAAATATGCCCCTCACATTCCTCTCATTGGCTTCACAACCTTTCTATCTCTCATTAAAATATAAACAGAGATACTCCTACTACTACTACAACTACGACTACAACTACAACTAAGACTACGACTACGACTACAACTACTACTGATGATAGAATAAAACAAAACAAACTAGAATGACACAAAACAAACATAACAAAAAGGAGCCAAAGAAGAACAATCAATATCTCCATATAGATACAAACATGGGAATCCTTTAAAAGCCCCCAAACAGAAGCCCTACTATATACACAAAGGACCTGTAAGGATTTAAAAAAACAAAACAACAATCAAACAAACAAATAAACAAAAAACAATGTTCTGCCAAAACTTTATAAAACAAAGAATCTCCAAATATACTGTTGAGTCTGTTTTCTCTTGGCCATGTAATGCTTGGCACAGAACCTGTCAATGAAACTAGTCTGTATCTCCAGAGAGACCCAGAGAACAACTGATTTTCTTTTGCAAGTAGTTATGGATGAGCCATAGCTTCTGGGTTAGTGATAGGAGCCTCTGTTCACTTCTCTGAGCACTGGACCTCCATCTGGCATAGACCCATGAAGCCCCTGTGCATGCTGCAGTGGTCATTCTGTGTTCATATGTGTTTGGATCCTATTGTGTTTAGAGGGTCTTGTTTCCTTAGTGCCCTCCATTCCATGTAGCTCTTAAATTCTTTCAGTCTCCTCTTCTTCTGGGTTTTGTGAGTCCTAAGAGGAGACCTACCATTTAGGTCTACATGTTTCAAGGTCTCTTTCTCCTTTTGTACATTGTCCAATCATTTGTCTGTAAGCATAATTTTTCCAACCTACTTTAATAAGGGTTCAACCTCTCTTCTAGCCCACCATTCACAAAATGTAGTGGAAAACAAAAGTTATTAGGACAGAGTGGAAATAGACCTGTTTAGAAATAGTTCTTTGGAAGCAAGTCTTTGTCAGGATATCAGCAGCTCAGTCCACTAGCAAATCCCAAATAATGATTAGCAGCTGCATTCCAGTCTTCTCAGCAGTCACTAAACATGAACCAGCATCTGTATTCCTGTCCACTCTGCAGTCTCCACACACTAGCACACAAAGGCAGGTCATCCAGAGGAAAGCAAAAGGCTTGCCAACCAATCTGTGGCCTCGGAAGCAGCAAGAAGCTATAGGAATCTCACTAGAAGTTCCCTGGCGAGGTCCTGGCTAAGGTGGCACAAGCAGACCTCAGCAAGGACCAAGCAATATATATATATATATATATATATATACATATATGACTGCGCATACATACATATATATACTCCTTCATGCATCCTTTCACTTGTATGCTATAGTAAAACATTCTCTCACCTGTGTCTGCTTCAGGAAAGTGTTCATTCACATGTCTGCTTTAACAAGACATCCTTTCACCTGTGTGTCCCAGCAAAAATTTGATATATCAGACTTTACAAAGAAACCAGAAGATTCCACTTTATGGGTCTCTTTATTGGTTCTCTTCTACTGAAAGAGGAAGCTTCTCTGATGATGGTTGACCAAAAAACTGATCTAAGAGTAGAGAAGAATGTCATTAGGAGTAATTTTCTGACTATGATGCTAGCAGAATTGTCATCCTTTGTTTTTCTGAAGATCCTTAGCCTATCAGGTTCCCACTTCCTGGTCACTCAAGCAGTGTAAGGTATGGTTTCTAACATGTGAAGTAGGCTTTAACTCTGATCAGACAATTGTTCACTACTCTCACAAGCATCTGTGGTAGCACATCCTGCAAGCAGGTCATCACTGTAGATAAAAGACATCACTTATTTTTAACGTTGGTCTTTACTTATGTGCCAAGGAGGATGTCATAATTTTTGAGCTCTCAGAGAATCACAATTGTGTCCAAACTGAGGAAATGTCTATTCCCTTTAGATAGGCACAAGAGAGTACTGGCTGTACCCAATTCTACCTTAGGGAACCATTGAGTTAATTGGAATTACTTATACCTATATGCAGAATTCAAAGGTAAATGTTTCACTAAAATGTCCAACTCATTATGCCTGGGTACTCTTGAAAGTTAGATCCCAGAAGTCCCCTATTGAAGTCACAGGGGAAAAAAAACCAAAAAACAAAACAAACAAAAAACAAACAAAAACAGCCTGGGAAGTTCCAGGCTTTAGCACTTGTTCCCTACTTTTATATCCCTGAGAAAAGACCTTGTTAGTTTTGTAACTATGGGAGCTTTCCACGGCTTATGAATGTCCATCACACCTTCAATTCCAGGAAATTTGTTGACAGCATATGTGGATTTCAGAACAGAGTTCTAAATAAAAACTAATTCCACAAAGAAGATAGCCATTATTTCATCTTAATTGTGCAACAATTAGTTTTGTAAAGATGAACAGAAGACTTGAGAAAGATAAATCAAGAAAATTTAAAAGATTGATGAAAATGGGGACACTGTATATTAAACAAATAATGTATAGAGTTGACAAAAATCTTAAGAGAACAAAAAGTTAAGCTTACAGTTTACAATTGCTTCAAATCTCAGAAAGTCAAAATCATGGAATAACACACCTAATCTTTATTCTAAAAAGAAATAAAATAAATGAATAAAGCCTACCTGATCTGTTGGAGTTGGTCTTTGAAGGGGTCCAATTTTTCCACAAAGTGTGAAACAATATGAAGAATAAAAATTGAGTTAATTGAAATATCTGTCCAATAACTCTGTGATGTTTAAAATGCCTATATTGTATAATATGAAAAAGTTACTATTTCCACCAATAAATATATTATATAATGTACTCAGGTTTAATTGACCATCAAATACTTTATCATATAACAAGTATTGGCCTTTGAAAAATATAAACATATATCAGCTATTGATCAAGTTCATAAAGTAATTGGAAAATTTAAACTCTTATTTAAATAATGTATTGTATAAAGTTTGTAACAATTTAAGGAAATATTCAGTAACTACCAACATTTTTGACAATTTATAAAGTTCTTTGCAAACATAGCATATTTCTGTTTTGAAATCATCTCCTAGGATTTCAGAAGGGGTAGCACTTTTTACAGGAGGAAATTCAGTGGAAGCAAGGTTAGCATTCCCCCAGATTCAGCCTTTGAACATTTAGTAGACTACATAGGACAAATATTTTTATATAAGTTTAGGTTACTTATTTATAAATGCAAAAATATATTATGAATATATTTCTCTTAATTCTAAATCAGTTTTTCATAAGTAAAATCTTATAAAACTCAAGGATACTCAATATATTTATTATCTACTGTCATTTGTTTGATATTTTTGTTAGTGGAAATAAAAAATGTCACCTTAAGTAATGCCTCTATGAAAGACTTTACTTTGGAGGTGAACATAAATTATGAGTTAACATCACTAAGGAACACAGATGGGGTTACTACAAATAACATAAGTCATAAATGAAAGCACCTTCCAGTACTTTGCTGAAAACATTGGGTAGAGGGCTATAACAATGTGGAAACATCTCTGCTATAAGTCTAAGATGTGATCTGGTGAGAAGCTTAGCCTTTTTATGGTAGAATAAAATGCTCTGACACATTAACAAGTTCTGAGAGTTTTCACTAACTAGTTACAAAGATGATGTAGGTCAGGTACACATGTTTGATCAGGGAAAGTAGCTAAGATAACCATGGTAAGCTGGAATTGGCTCTGTATTTGCATGTAGCATTCCAATCTCTTCACAATCATCAATGTTCTAATCAGTTAGGCAGTTTTGCATAACATCAAGAACACAGTTCTTTCCCAAAATTTGTGTTCACACCTATGTTAGGACATATTAGATACTTAGTAGTCATAAAACTTCTTAACTTTATTTCTGTATTTTCTAGGCATGTGTATTCTCCTTTCTGGCCCTGTTAAAGACCATTCTACATTCAGCTTCTGTTTTTATTTATTTATTTATTTATTTATTTATTTGTTTGTTTGTTTGTTTGTTTGTTTGTTTATTTATTTAATTACTTACTTATTTAAATTTACTGTATACAAGATATTTTTTGATATTCATCTTGTATATCTGGTTTAGAGACTTTTTAAAAATAAAAATGGAATTCCTAGTTATGCTTTCTTTGCTCTACTACAAGAATCCTATGACATAAAATAAATTCTACTTCTTTATTTATATATGTTGGGTGACAACTCCTGAATTTCTGTAGCAGTGACTGAGTAGTGAACGGAAAGTGATACTTAAAGGCCTAGGAATTAGATAAATCTCTGACAGCAACTCTCACAGAATAATGGCAAAAATAAAACAAACATAATATTTACTCATCTGAATATTCACTGTACTCCCTGTAAAAATGAGAAATAATGGTTCTCTACCAAAATCATTTTATAGTACAAATTAAATGTGGCCAAACGGGAACACTTGCAGAACAATAGATACATTTTTACCAACTTTTATAGAACCTGAAGCAATACCAACTGGAAATATTTAGTTATGTTAGCAAGCACTGTCTTTCCTACACACTGACATCTCAGTATAGGGTAACAATTGAACAGCTGAAAAATGATACCTGTTAAATGACAAATGAGAGCAAATGTTAGTCTGACAATACCAATATCCTATGTACAGCATTTCCTGGCTAAGAAAACCCATCATTGTGTTGCAGTAAAAAGAAGTTAGAGAAGTCTATTAATATGGCAACTTATACCCTTCAATTGTTCATTTTGAGATAGATGAGACTATTATTTTTATTAACAGTTCACAGAGTTTCTCTAGCAGATGCCATTATAAATAGAATGCAATTAGAAAAAAGTAATTCACCATGAAAAAACTAAGATAGAATTGTTATTCAATTTAACATTTAATAAATTATGTTAATCTGAGGCAAGGCAAATATGTATCTGACTTAAAATGCAAATTATATTTCCAATATGAGGATCCAATACATAATAACTACTTTAAAGTATACTTGAGGTCAAGCATCAGGGTTAAGCATTGAACAAATTTATGTAAATCCCCAGGCTATAAAATAGCAATTTATTATCTTGATGAAAATTGTCCTTATGAGAAAAACGTTGCCATGCTTAAGATTGTATATAATTAGTATGCCATGTTTTTCTTCCCTGATTTTTCATTTTGACCTTTTGTGGTATTTTAAAGCCATACAAAAATGAAGAAAACCTTACTGTTCAATTATTTTATGAACTTAGGTTACTCATTAAGCTGTTCAGCTTTGATAGTTTTGGGTGCTGTAGAAAATATCACTCTTCATCTATTTTATACAAGAACATGCACTTTTAGGATTTTAGAAGATTAAAGCATTTCAGCAACTTATTTCCATGTTCCAGGGAAGATTCTTAATGTAAACATAAGTACACTAAATTTTTATGCATTTAAATAGGCTGAATAAAGGTGAAATTGCCAGTTCTAATCCACTTGCTAGAAGCAATTTTGTGTGTTAGAAAAATTATACTTTTAGAAATTTCCTATAAAAACATATTTCTATTGACAGCTAACAGTTATAATCCTGTGTCCATGAATTTCACATGTATTTATTCATATATTTATAGATATATGGTATATATTATGTTATATAACATAAAATACAAATGTATATATATATATATGTGAGTTCATAATACAAACATAGTACACACATATATATAATATTATGGTCACAAGTATCCAAGGAATCCATAAAGTAGAGAAACAAGCCTTCTTCTGGGACATTCATGAATTATTTCCCATATATATTTTTGTGTAATTCTGGCTCTCAGGGAACAATTTAGAACTCTAATTATAAATAAGTAACAGGACAAAAATATTTATAACATAAATTATGTTGTATGCAAATTTTGTCTTTATTGTAGAGTTTTGAATGGTGTCTTCCACCATAAGAAAGAATCTAATTAGTTCTGTTTCTGGTTTTACATTTTACTTTCCTGGTCTTCAGACTACCTCTTCAAAACCTCCTTTGAACATGCTGAAACTCTTTCAAGTCCCCTCAATTTGATTAAAGAATATTTCTACTGTGGGTCTGTGGTTGTTGGTCTCTGTAATTTTGGAAGGCCATTACAGTTGTCTTTAGGTTTTTCAAGTCATTCAGTAAGCAAAGTCATGTGAACAACATTGACAAACTGGGTGCCATACTAACATTAAAGCCTCAATGAGCCTGTCCTTAGGTAAATAAACAGACCTTTGCTAAGTCCAGAATGATTGCGCACACCTCTAAAGCCACCATTAAAAAGGCTGAAGAAAGAAGAATGCCACTTTCAGATCAGTCTTGGGATACATAAGAATACTCTATCTGGATTAAACAAAGCAAAGAATGGGGAAATAGATACAGTGGAACTGAGAGAGAGACATAGTGAGATAGAGAGAAAAAAGACAGAGACACAGAGGGACACAGATAAATATAGACACAGAGGCATAGGGATACAAAGAGATGGAGGAGAGGGAAGGACGGAGAAATAGTACTCTGTTTCCTAATTCCACTTTTACTTATTAGATGTTCAAATTTTATTTTATTTTTAATCTATCTATCTATTTATTTGGGTGTTTTGTTTTGTTTTGTTTTGTTTTGTTTTGTTTTGTTTTGTTTTGTTTTGAGACAGGGTTTCTCTGTGTAGCCCTGGCTGTCCTGGAACTCATTCTGTAGAAGAGACTGGCCTTGACCTCAGTAATCCCCCTGCCTAATTTTAAATGGTATTAATGTAAGTTCCCGTTTATTGGCAGCTAAGTACCAACAAAAAATGATCACTTGATTTTATTCTGATCATTTGTTCTTGCTGAATGTTAATGCTCATGGTTGACTATCTCCTAAGTATTGGGTGTGAGATGAGAGACAATGGGGTTTGTGTTCCTTTTCCTATTTGTATTCTTTGTCTATTTCAAGATCTAGTCCATTAACAGAGTTCTGCTCACAAGAACTGTTTCTGATACATGGACAACTTAGTTCTTTTTATTCATCCTGTGTTTCCTTGATCTGTGACAGAAATTAGAATGTGAAAGCAGTAGGCTCTTTTTCTCCTTTTTTCTTTTTTCTTATTAGAGATTTTCTTCATTTACATTTCAAATGCTATCCTGAAAGTACCCTATACCATCCCCCCTGCCCTGCTCCACTACCCTCTCTCTTTCTCTTTCTCTTTCTCTTTCTCTTTCTCTTTCTCTTTCTCTTTCTCTTTCTCTTTCTCTTTCTCTTTCTCTTTCTCTTTCTCTTTCTCTTTCTCTTTCTCTCTCTCTCTCTCTCTCTCTCTCTCTCTCTCTATATATATATATATATATATATATATATATATATTTCAAAATAAGTACATATAAAGTTAAATACTTTCACAAATTATATTCCATGACCACCAAACTAATGGAAAATATGAATCGACATACTTGGAGATAACATAGGTTTCCTTTACCAGAGGAGGCTCATCTAAGAGACATCTAGGCACAGTGACACACTTTGTGATGCTAATGTTAGCAGCAGAGAGCAGTGGATGGTTTTTACTTTCCACATATCTTTTTGGTGTGATATTGATCAACATTTGATCTCAATCCCCTCTTCATTTATTATATTCCCTTTGTTACCTTTTTATAATCCTCTTAACAGCAAATTATCTGTTAAAAGAAAATTTTTTCAGTTTATTGTAAAATTCCAATTTTTGTTTTATCAAAAATAAAGTCCAGTGGATATTGCCACCAAAAATAAAGTACACAAATTTATCAATAACAGAGAATCATGGTCATTTTTCTAGACTGAGTTGAAAGTTGTAGAAACAAAGACAATATTAAAGATGATGTTTTTCACAGCAGTTGGCTTACTTCAAAATGGTAATTGTGGATTAGACAATTAGAGGCATGTGAGTTTATGGTGGAATAGGGGTGTATGAGGTTGTTGACACCCAAATGGGTAGAATAGCGTATGTGAAATCATTTTTCAGCTTCCTGTTACTTCAGACCTCTGTGTGATGAAACTGCATATTAGAAACCTAGAATGGATTGTTAGACTGGGAAAAGCTCTAAACACTGAGACTAAGAAAGGCAGAAAATCATTTCAGTCACATTGGAACCCACTATTTGTGCTGCCTTCCCAAACCTTTTTATTTAACCTAAAAGCTAAAACTTGAGGTTATAAAGCTGATAATACTTATATAAAGAGACATGAACATTCATTTTGAGGTTATATTGGCTCCAGCAACATCTAGTGTTTTCTGCTTTTATACCATCATTTCTTCTGGCTTAAAATGTGTCTTACTTCAGATGGGAGCTAAAAGGAATGAAATATGCTATGGTCAAAACAAAACAACAACAACAAAAAAACAAGCAAATAACAACAAAAGCAAATAAAAACAACAAGACCTTGGATGATTGGTATGCTTGTAAACTTCTTCACATTTTGTCCAAAGTCAGGAGAAACTGAGGGTTTATAGCAAATAGAGAATAAAACACTCAAACTTGCATGCCATTTTTATCTTCTTGAAGTATATTACCTTCACAGGGAATCTATTTTTTTTTTTAATCAGGAACACAGGTTTCTTTTTTTTTTAATTTTATTTTATCATAACATAATTCTCAGGCTTTATGTATAGGAGAAAGAAGTAGCTAGGTTGGTTGCAAAGACTGAGAAAATGTCTCCGTCCCCTCATGCCCCTCGAGTGCTTTTGTTCTCAGTGGCCCTCAGTTGATATACAATTCCATCCATACTAGAGAATGTAAATTTTATTCAACTATAAATTGAACTAAACTAGTATGAAGATACTTCATACACATACCCTAATATAATGTTCCAACAGTTATCTGGCATCTCTTAAACATCAAATTCACACTTGAAGTTAACCACTGCAAAAATATGGGGAGATGGTTCAGTATATACTAAGAGGTGCTTTGAAGCATGAGGAACTAGTTCAGTTTGGATCTGAAGTATCTGCATTAATGCCTGGTGTGTATTATGTTTCCCCATTATTGTAGTTTCAGGCAACAGACAGGGTGTTCCTAAGACAAGCTAGATAGTTAAACTAGACTAAATAGCAATATCCTTGTCTTAGTCAGGGTTTCTATTCCTGCACAAACATCATGACCAAGAAACAAGTTGGGGAGGAAAGGGTTTATTCGGCTTACACTTCCATACTTCTGTTCATCACCAAAGGAAGTCAGGCCTGGAACTCTAACAGGTCAGGAAGCAGGAGCTGATGCAGAGGCCATGGAGGGATGTTCTTTACTGGCTTGCTTCCCCCAGCTTGTTCAGCCTGCTCTCTTATAGAACCAAGATTACCAGCCCAGAGATGGTCCCACCCACAAGGGGCCTTTCCCCCTTGATCACTAATTGAGAAAATGCCTTACAGTTGGATCTCACGGAGGCATCTCCTCAATTTCTGTGATAACTCCAGCTGTGTCAAGTTGACACAAAACTATCCAGTACAACCCTGGTTCAATTAGAGACCCTCATTAGTTGAATAATGTAGAGAGTGATCAAAGAAGACACCTGACATCAGACTTAGACCAGTTCAAGCATGTGTAGACACATGCATGTTCAGTCAACCATATAGGTTCTTAGGAATATACACACATACACACACTTAAAAACAGACATATCAGGAAGGTATATATAAGAAAAGAAAGATAAAAGGATAGCCACAAATTGCAAAGATGTTTTCTACTGCAGTGGACCCATTCCACAGTCTCACTGGAAAGGTAAAGCAGGGTTCTCATTGTTGTATACTCTGGACAATATTTCTTTTGTTTTTCTTTTTTGTTTGTTTGTTTTGTTTGTTTGGGATATCTTTATTGGTTATTTTATTTATTTACAATTCAATCTTATCCTCCTTCCCAGTTTCCCCTCCACAAACTCCCTGCCTGCTTCTATGATGGTGCTTCCTCACCCACCCATTCCTACCTCACCACCCTAGCATTCTCTTATGCTGGGGTATCAAGGCTCCACAGGACCAAGGGCCTCCTCTCCCATTGGTGCCAGATAAGGCCATCCTCTGCTACATAAGCATATGGAGACATGGGAGCCTCCAGGTGTTCTCTTTGGTTGGTGGTTTAGTCCCTGGGAGCTTGAAGGTCTGGTTTGTTTATATTTTTGTTCTTTCTATTGGGTTTCAAACACCTTCAGCTTCTTCAGTCCTTCCCTCACACTCCTCTATTGAGGTTCCCATGCTCATTCATATGATTGGATTTGAGCATCTGCATATGTATTGGTCAGGCTTTCGCAGAACCTCTCAGGGGATAGCCATAGCATTCTCCTGTCAGCAAGTGCTTCTTGACATCAGCAATATTTTCTGAGTTTGGTGTCTACAGATGGGATGGGTCACTAGGTGGGGCAGTCTCTGGATGGTCATTACTTCAGTCTCTGTTCTACTCTTTGTCCCTGCATTTCCTTTAGATAGAAACAACCCAGATATCCCTCAAAAGAGGAATGAATACAGAAAATGCCATTTATTTGCACAACGGAGCACTATGCAGCTATTATAAAGAATGACTTAGCTGGGTGTGGTGGCACACACCTTTAATCCCAGCACTCTGGAGGCAGAGGCAGGCATATTTCTGAGTACGAGGCCAGCCTGGTGTACAAAGTGAGTTCCAGGACAGCCAGGGCTACACAGAGAAACTCTGTCTTGAAAACCAAACCAAACCAACCAAGCAAACAAACAAAACCCAATGACTTTATGACATTTGCAAGCAGATGGATGGAACTAGAAAATACCATCCTGAATGATATAACACAGTCCCAAAAGAACACACATGGTATGTACTCACTGATAAGTGGATATTAGCCAAAAAGCTAACAATACACATGATACAATTCACAGACCATGTAAGAAGAGGAAAGACCAAAGTGTGGATGCTTCAGTCCTACTTAGAAGGGGGAACAAAATTATCAAGGACATAGAGGAAAGGGCCTGGCAGAGAGAGAGGAGGGGAGGGAAAAACGGGGGACGGGATCAAGTGTGGAAGGAGACATGGGAGAAGTACAGAATGTCAGGAGATTGAAAGGAGTGGTGTAGCAAATGGGGAATAGGGAACTGGGGATTCCAGAAAGTCCCAGATGCCAGCAGGCCAAGAGGCTCCTAGACCCAATGGGAATTTCATTAGCTGAAATACTAAACAAAGGGAAGAGAGACCCTGTAGAGACCATTCCAAAGATTAGGCACAGACCCCAGTTTAGGGATGGGGCCATCTATCCATCTCAAAAATGTCTGGCCAACATCTCTTATTTCCTATGGACATTGCTGTTTGCCATAATTCATTTCTATATGAAAGATTGGATGAGATAAAGGAAACAAATTTATTTCATAAGATTTTTATAGGCTAGGCAATCCAAGAACATCCTGCTATATATGGAAAGAACTTATTTTATCTTCTTTTAATGATTGAGGGCAGTAAAGACCTGGGAAAGGATATAGCCAGAGTCTACTTTCAAAATAAATCTACCATCATGAAAACCAATCAACTATGAAGATAACTACAAAATTTAATCATGGAGAAGTACTTAATCACTTAAATAACCATATGTCAGTCTTTCTATATGTTCATTCACCCAACCACTGATTCATTAAAACACAGAAATATGTAACAGGGTATAAACACGACCAATGTTCTACTTTGATGTAGGCCTTGTTTTGCTTCTGTGAAATGTGTGAAGTAACATTTGGAAAATTTCAGGAAGTATATTGATATTAGTTTTATAAAAGACACACAAACATACATATGAATATACATATATATATATATATATATTTACAGTTAAAACTTTAAATTTCTTTTTTTTCTTGACAGAATCTTAAATTAAATCTTCATTTCAACCATTAAAAATTAATTGAAGCAAAAGTTTCAATGAAAATCTATCCTGTCTACAAGAAATGCAGGGACAGAGCATGAAGCAGAGAGATCCAGCCAATATCTAAACTAACTTGAGACCCATCCTACATGCATGTACCAATCCCTGACTATTAATGACACTCTGTTGTGCTTGCAGACAGGGGTCTAGTATGGCTATCCTCTGAGAAGCTCCACCCAGAAGCTGACTCAAACAGATGCAGAAACACACAGCCAAAGAGTGCATGGAGTTTGGGGACTCTTATTAAAGAAAAGGAGGAAGAATTGCGACCTGGTGGCAGGGGGCAGTGGATAGGAACTCCATAGGAAGTTTGACAGAATCAACTAACCTGGATCCTTGGGGCTCTCAAAAATGGAGATGCCAACCAAAGAGCATACACAGGCTGGACTTAGACCTCCCTGGGCATATGTGTCAGATGTGCAGCTTGGTCTTCATATGGGTCCTTAACAACTGTGGTGGTGGTGGGGGGGCTTCTCAAAATCTGTTTCCTGTTCATGGGATATGTTCTTCCACCTTGACTGCCTTGTCCATCTTCAGTGGAAGACTTGTGCCTAGCCTCAGGGAGGCTTAAAGTGCCATAGTTAGGGGATACCCAAGGAACACTTTCCTTCAGAGAAGAAGGGAAGGGAGGATGTGGGGGGAAAGATGTTGGGAGGGTGTAACCTGGAGGTGGGAAGTGAGCATGATGTAAAGTAAATAAGTAAAAAGCAAGCAAACAAACAAACAAACACTTAAAAATTAATTCTGGCTTAATAAAGGAGATATTTTAACTAGTAGAAAAAATTCAATGGCTATTAAGTAAGAATATTGCCCCAGAAAATTAGAATTAATCACACTTGTTTAATCAAAAAATATTAAGACTGAGCTCTAGAAAAAGCCTGGTAGTCTGATACAAACTAACTTTGAAATTGGATGTGTTAGGCATAATACATGAAGCAAGGCTTCATCACAATTCCACAAAGAAAAAGAAAGGAGAGTAATTAATTGGATAAACTTTCAGAATCCATAACCTTAGAATATAGTAATTTTCATTCAAACTCATGAATCCTGGAAGTATAATGTACTGCCTCGCCAGCAGCAGCCATCTGCTTACCTTTGAGGCTTTGTTCACTGTGTGAAAAAGCTCAGGTTTTTCAGGATTTATTTCCTGCATATACTCAAGAAAACAAAAATTTTGATCACCTACAATGTATTTATTACTTTAGTCTAGCAACAAATTTGTAGCATACAGTAACTACAGAAAAGTCTTGCTTTATATTTTACTAATAGAACTCAAATGAATTGTTTATAGAGGTGTCATTTCATAGTGCCATTAGAACATGGGATAAATCTACAAAGCAATGTTATTGTAAAAGAAATTTGCATAATTTTGAGTGATTTTAAAACTTTTTCTTAAGGTATTGTTTAATATAAATACTTTATAGTTATTAAGCTACAAATTTAAAAAGTAGCTTACTGATAGTAAGTAGATATATACACATTTAAAATTTACTTTATAAACCAGGATACAATTTAAGTTATTTAGTGTATAAGATAGTAAATTTATCAATGAAATAATTCACTGTGAATTTTAATATGACTTGAAATTAATCCCACTCAAATCCAGAGGTCTACCAAGTGCTCGAATTGTGTAAAAAAAAAAAATCTATGTTTTTGCTTATATAGAGAAAACATGTTTTTGAACTATACCTATGGAAAGTTAATGGGGCATTATTTACAAGTTACTAATTGTTTTTCCAACTTCACAGGTCTGAGATAAAGCTCTCTTAGTAGTTGTGTTCTATGTTTTTTGTTTGTTTTTTGTTTGGTTTTGTTTTTTGATTTTTCGAGACAGGGTTTCTCTGTATAGTCCTGGCTGTCCTGGAACTCACTTTGTTTAACACAGGAATGAAGTTACTGCACACAACAGTTTGAGAACTCATTTTGAAGAGTCACCAGGCACTCACTATGCACCACACAGTAGAGAACAACCTGGAAGTGATTCTACTATGGGAGAATGAGGGAATATGAAAATATGTGCTGAGAACCGAATGTTGAATAAAGCTGTTGTACCTTAAAGATGTACCTTCCTGGACCAATGAAAGTGACACAAGTGACTCTCACTCACATGAGTCTGCTCAGGCTGCAGAAAAGTGTCAACATGTTTTGTTATCTTTTGGACATTAATTCTTAAGTTTTTCCTGAAATATTTAAATTAATTTGGTTTAAACTACTCATAAAAGAAATACTTATACCATCAGCTTCCATTAATGGCTTATTCAGAACCTGTCTGACTGTCTTACTTTATAGAAGCTTTCCGATGATTTGAGTTTAGCTTGAGGACCAGCTATTACTCAGTGTTATCAGATGATTTTTAGCTGGTGAATGATCTATGGAAAATGGTGAAAAAAGATGAAACAATAATATAAAACAAAAGACAAAAAAAAAACCAACAACTCCTAATTGGACATTTACTACTAGACATTTAATTTATGCCTTAGTATATAAATGTTTCACTTCATATGAGTGTCCTGATTGCCAACAAATGATTTTCAGCAAAACAATTAACTTATTCTCTAAATCCTTCTGAAGGAAATTATGAAAATATATTCTGCTTTGAATGTAAGTAAATAGTCACTTACCATTAGAATACAGGATTTAAACTGTATGCTAATGGAAACAACAAAAAATGATGGTTTTTAAAGTACCACAATGATTTAACTATGTCAAAGTCTGTCATGCCTTCAACATGCATTACTACAAAAATAGTATTCATGGGTATCTTAGAAGAAAATAAAGCACTCGTCAGCATTTTCTTAGTTAGGGGTTCATTCCTGTGAAGAGACACCATGACCATGGCAAGTCTTACGAAGGAAAATATTGAACTGGAGCTGGCTTACAATTTCTGTGACCATCATGGTGGGGAGCACAGCAGCAGGAGTGTATAGGCAAACACAGTGCTGGAGGAGCCAGGAGTTCTATATCTTAATATGTGGGCAGCAGCGTGAGCCTAGGAGACCTCAAAGCCCATTCTCATAGTAACATACTTCCTACAAGGACGACACACCTGCTCTAAGAAGGCCACACCTCTTAATAGTGATTCTCCCTATGAGCCAAGCATTCCAACACATGAGTCTCTGGGGACCATAGCTATTCAACCCACCACAACTATCAACTTGTATTGCAAAATAAACAACTTCAATATGAATTTCTCCTTTAATTTCAGATGTCTTCAAACATTTAAGAAACAAGAATTGTGATGAACATCAACAAACAAAATTTAGTTGCTTTTCGGCATTTCTTGCTCCTAAAAGAAATAGATAGCAGCATTACCTAATTAGTGAAATCAAAAGCTATTTATTTTAGTGTTAATACATAGATATATAACATATCAAGTTAGCATAAGCATTCCTGTTCAGCCATCCTCCTAATTCAGAAGTCCCACACTATCCTACCCACCTTGAGACCTCAACTGTAGCATTTCCCTGCTTTGGGAAAGAGACTCCACCCCATGTCTGTGAGAAACTGCTTCTTCCACTCAAATAACAAAAGAGTGGAGGTAACTAGAATTCCCACAAACACCAGATAAACATGACAACATAATACTATGTAAAATCCACATATTTTGAATCTTATCCCACAAAGTACATTAGAATTTATTTGCTATACAAAAATAAGTCAAATGCTCTATAAAATTAAATTAGATTGGGAGTCACATAATATTTGGTTCAGGAAACAATAACTCAGCCCTGTGATTGATTATAAGAACCAAGGGAATATCAATTTAATTAAGAAAGGATTGTCAACTTCTGTGATCATGGAGACAAATCTAGGGATTACCAGACAATAATTTATAGTATGCTTCACTGTAATGCTAAACCTCACCAATTATAATTATCCAACATGTAATACTTGTGTGAACAGTTAACATACAAAGAAAGCAAACAGACCTCTAGTACTGAAAATGCCAATGCTAATAACAATATTACTTAGAGCAATTGCTGAAAAAATATGTTCAGAAATACATTAAATAACACTATATCTATTTCAAGGTAGAATTCCCCCCCCCAAAAAAAAAAAGTTATAAGGATCCAAAAAAGTTATCAAAACAATATAAACTAGACAGGATGAACGATAAAAGGGTAAGTTCAACAAGATTTAGCATTCAAATAATCACTCAGAAGAGAGATAATCTATGTACATCAATCTAAGTGAATAAAATTCTAAAATCAAAGCCAGTGTTTGATAATGAGACCCTGCCCTGAAAAGAAAATAGAGAGATAAAAAGGGAGTAAAAGAAGATACAGATGGAAGATAGATGTTAGATAGACAGATGATTTTCTCTGAATGTCCAGAGAATAGGTTAGCACATGGAACATAAGCTGATCGAAGGATTATGAAGATTCCACAAGAAATATGTGTGTGTGTTTATGTGTGTGTAATACTTTTTCTTAACAAATAGTAGTAGTTTAATAAATAATGAGAAATTAAAACATATTTAGACAAGTCTATAACATTTCAGTCTCAGTATAGGCATGAGGGGATAGTCTGCAGACAGTATGTGAAAAATGAAAATCAGTCATACATAGGACTGAACTCTGTTCTCCAGTGACTGGTATCTTTCACAAATTCATAACTCATGCTTATTAGATGAAGTTAGGCAGGTATAATACACATATAGTAAGCACTATCTCAGACCTGATGTTTTAAGATTAAATGTCATATAGTTTGTTTTTTTTTTTTTTTTGAAACCTAGTTTATACCTACAAAAAATTAATCTGTGCATCCTTTGGTAATGTGTGAGCAAAGAATTTCATAGAGCTTTGATCTACTTTCTCTGTGATTTTCAATGCTTTAAAGGTAAAAATTCAAATGACACTAAGTAGACTAATCTTGAAGTCTGGTGGTTTGAGTATTTAGGTAAAGTGATGAAAAGTACCGACATTTTAAATTTGAAAAGGACTCAAATGGTCTAGCCTTCCTTGAATTCTAGGTATGGGCATGTTAACAAAGAACCTTGATGGGGTATGAGTATGCATAAACACACACAGGTAAAGGGGCTAAAGGATTTCCAAATGAGTGTGCTACAACTGTCAGCATCTGAACATGTTTCTAAAGATGCTCACTGCCCTTTCTGTAGAACAGAACACAGTGAAAATTAAAACCTGGAACAAACAGCTAGAGCTACTATTTGAAGAAGTTCCTGGGCATTTTCTCTTCTCTTGGAAGTGCAAAAGCGTCAGCATGAAAAACAGTGAGAGTTGCTTTCTCAGTCTATTGTGATTCAGAGACTTAAAGGATCCATAGATAAGAAAACCAATTCCTCTTTGACAAAACATGAATTATTGTTATTTTTTGTTGAAAAAGCAAGAACATTTTGCATGAACTATAAATAGTTCCTCTATTCTTTATACACTGTCAGCATTTTAAAGTCAGGAAAGTTATAGGCATATTTATTTTCCAGGACATTTGCATTTTTGTAGTTCTAAGTAAATGTCGGCTAAGCAAAACCACGTTAAAATTTTGTAAAAGCCTTAACATTATCTCAGATTTTGAGATTATAAATTCCCAATCGAATCACACATAAAGACTAGGAAATACAAAAGAAAACTTCTTAGTTTCTACCCAAGAAATAATGACCGTCTTCTAAGTCCAAATCAGGGACAGTCATATTTCTGTCTCTTTTTTTCTTCAGGGCACTGGCACCATTTTGTTACATTATTTCTAGAAAGATGTTTGCAAAGTTTCCCTTCCTCTGATGATCACCATTTTCTGACCAGTTAACCTGTCCCATGCCTGTCCTTCTTTCCCTGTGAAAATGGAATAGATAGACTCCCTTGATTTATTAGCCAAAATAAAGGGACCCTTTCACTTAATTTTTATTCTTGCTAAGGAATATTACCAGAGAAACAGAACAAATTCTGAAGACAGATTTCAAAAAATAAAAGCTGGAGGGCTGAAGAGATGGCTCAGCACTTAAGAGATTTTGTGTCTCTAGCAGAGGACTCAGGTTCCCAGCACCCAAAATGGTCAGCTTATAACTATCTGTAACTCTACACTAGAGATGCAATGCCTTTTTCTGACATCCATGTGTTCCTGTACACATGTGCATGCACATATCCAGACCCACACTCATAGATAAAGCTAAAAAAAAAATCTTAAAACTAACCAACAAACATTCAAATTCTATAATGTGGTTGTTCCTCAGTGGTATGAAATGTCACTGCATATGTGATTCAGCTAGGCTACCAGATCTAGGGACCATGAGAAATATACAAGAATGTGAAATATTTGCTGTTTATACATAAATTAGCCTTTTTCTTACACAGGGATCTCCAATCAGCACAGCAGCAAACAAACTTGCTCATATAAGGTAAATGCCAGACTTTTCTTAGCTTTTGACACATTCCACATGGAAGTATATTAGATTCTTTTGATGGTGTGTATATGTTTGGTCCAGAGAGTGGCACATTTGGGAGGTGTGGTGTTGTGGGTGTGAGCTTTAATGCCCTCACCCTACCTGCCTGAAATTCAGTCTTCCTCTAGCAACCTTCAGATGGAGTTGCTGAATTCTTAGCTCTGCCTGCACCATGCTGGCCTGGATGCTGCCATGCTCTTGCCTGGACAATAATGTGCTGAAACTCAGAACCTATAAGCTAGCCCCAATTAAATGTCTTTCTTATAAGAGTTACCTTGGTCATGGTCTCATTTTACAGGAGTAAAACCCTAACTAAGACAATCCTCTTTCTACACTAATGCAGATACAAATGAGATTTGATCCTTAGATTAAAAGAGGAACAAAAGGAAATGAACATAATCCAGAGTTTAATTTATTGAACTCTATTCCAAGAAAACCACAGGAAAAGCATATGCATGCCTGTAAAAGTCATTTATGATGTAAAAGTCAGTACTTCTTAATGATGTAATACCAGAAGTACTTCTTAATGATGTAATACCAAACACCTTAAAGAATTAAAGTTTTTCTTTTTGGAACATACTGTTGATATACAAATATATAAATACCATATATATTTCATAAAAATAACTGAAGATATATCTCCAAATTAGTTACCTACCTTTGTTTATAAAAGGAGAATATAATTGTCATAAGATGATAGGATTAGATATTTCCAGATTAATGAATGACATTTAAGACCAGAACACTTTGGAACAACATGTTGGGAAGAACAGCCTGTGGAGATTTAGCTTAAAAAGCTGAATAAGCGTTTTTGTTAGAAACTTCATGCTTCCAAATTAGCTATGATTCCACAGTAGTTCACTTCCTAGTGTCATGCTGAAATAGAGAAAAATGTGATGGCTTAAATATATAGTGCTATATTCTCTTTAATACAACGCAAGTTAAGATTAGATTTTTGTAAGATAAAAATGAGAAAACTGGAGGACAGAAACAGCACTAAATAACTATAATTGAAAAAAACATTGACAAGCATTATCAGAGTAATGTCGAGGAGATGAGTACTCTGTGGGATATCTTCTCTAAGAGAGTAAGAATAGTAAGTATGAAAGTGAAGCGGACATGAGGGAAAATTCCAGGGCTTCTCCTTATTTTTAAGTATTTATTTACATTTCAAATGTTGTCCCCCTTCCCAGTCTCCCCTCCATAAGCCTACACCCCATTTCCCCTCCCCTTTGCCCTGGGGCAATTAGCCTCCAAGGACCAAGCACCTCCCCTCCCGCTAATGCCAGATGAGGCAATCTTCTGCTACATATGTAGTGGGAGTAATGGATCCACTCATGTATACTCTTTGTTTGGTGGTTTAGTCCCTGGGAGCTCATGCAGTAGGGGAAATAGTGGAGTTTCAAGGGATCCTTGATAAATAAGTCAGTGGTATCAGTGTAATATAATCCAAAGGAATTTTAACCAGATGACTAAATACTTATGTAGTTTTTAGCACATCCTGTCGCACTAATGATGGTGACAGCCTAAGGATGTGAATGAAATGTATAATCTTGAGTACCATTTTACAAGTGCAGTAACTCCCAGGAGTCACACTACGTGTGAGGACACTGTACTCATTGGTAGTACAAAGTGCTTCTTCTTCAGAACAGGCAGTGAGGAAGATAACTAATGTGTGAGGTATGTCAACAGTTCGTAGTAACTCAGTGCTTGAGATTAGATGGGATGTTTTTCCTTACTTTAAGAATGTGCACTCAGAAAGAAGCCCTACATTTTATTTTGCATTGAGGAAGATATTGCAAATATGACATTCATTTTCAAAATGATTTGCTTTTATCTAGGGGTGTAATATTTTACTAAGCCTTAAATTTAGTTATTAAAGTTATAATGTAAATAAGATTGCCCTGATGTCTGTCATACTGGAGTTGCTCACATGATAAACTAGTCATAGGATCATATAACTTACGTTTGTTGTACCATATATGAACTTAAGTTGTCCTTATGCTATGAACTTAGAAGGCCAGTATTTAATAAGTAGTGTTTGTATATCTTGTTTGTCATAGCCAATCACATTTTAAACCAGTCTCTTGCATACATCCCCTTTTATGCTGCCAAGTGTCTTTCTTTGGATGATAAAGTGTATAGTCACTGGATTTATAAGGCTACTGTTTTGAGTAAATAAGCATCAACCTATGAAATCCATGGGTACTTGTTGAAGGTTTTTTTATAAGGTAGTTCACAGGTAGAGTGCTTGTCTAGCATGGCTGGTTTCTACCCAGAACCACCCCAACAAACTATGTACCATTAGCACATAAATGAATACTTAAGTAAATAAAGGGACTTTTAAGTGTTTTAAAGATACATTTGAATGCTCACTTCTGAATGTCATATTACTCACAATTGACCAGGGGGCAATGAGCAGCAATTTTCAGCATCAAACCTTGCTAAGATTATCATGAATGACTGACTACAGAGGAAACTATTTCTGTATTTATTAGGACAGTATCTACTTTTCTGGTTGCTTACTTTTCTCTTCTACTTTCCCCTCTGTTTCCTTTTTCATTCTATTTTAGTGACTTGTTATTTTTCATAATTCTTCCTGATATCAGTGAAAGCCAAACTTAAAAGATCTTTATGGAGTGTCTCTGTTAAGTATAAAAATATTTCATTTATAGCTTTCAGTTCTTCTTATCTATTTCTTTTTGAAGAATTTGATCATGAATTATACATTCTGGCACAGCATGAAATATTCAACTCATCTTCTTTCATTGCAGGTCAGCCTACCAAACAAAGCAGTTTGAGCACAGAGAGCAAGTTCTGTGAATAGCAACATCCCAGTGTGATTTGATAGTATTTTCCCTTAGCAGCAAGCATGGAAAAAATCCACTACACAAGGGTTTCATACTCAGTGCAGTACTTGTAAATCATCCAATTAGCTGAAAATGAAACTTTATGTTAGGGTGTGCTTCTCTAATCACAGCAGTCAGTTCTGAGGAGACAGTTAAAAAAATAACATTGCTGCAAAATGGAATTATCATCATGCAATGCCACAGTTAGATATATTTTGAAGAACTGGCAAACCAGATTTTCAGTTGTAAGAACGATATTCATCATTTATTGGTAATGGCACAACTACTCTATTAAGGTTAATTCCTTATGATTAAAAATATCCTTTACCAAATAAAAATATAGATAGAAAGTGTTTTGTCCATTAATGGAGGGATTCTGGTCTCTATTGAAAGGAATAGATGATCAGATACCTGAGAGTAGGTTTAATTTTTAACTGGAAAAGAAAGAATATTGAATTTTATTGATTATTTATTTGATGTTGCTGATTTGATTTTATTTTGAGACATTATATGCAACTGAGTATGTAGAAAAATCTGGCTTTAAACTCACAGAGACATGCTTACCTTTGCATCCTGAGTTCTTGGTAAGATGTGTGCCAAAATTTGTTATTATTATTATTAAAATGATAATAAAGTTAATTATTCATTAAACTTGTTCCTCAGTCAGGCATCATTCCATTAAACTCTTTTGAAATCCACTGAAGCAGAGACATTTTTTATATTTTAGCGAAATAGAGGCCAAAACCTTGTATTCACCAGTGAAGAGTATCTATCTACTAGACTTAAAAAAAACTAAGAGAAGTCAATGGAAACAAATAACATAAAGGACAAACCTAGTTTATCATAGAGTTGGGATTTAAGCCAACAAACAAAAATTATTCTGCCACATGATTTCCCATTTATACTTCAGTAAGGGTCTAATACCCTCTTTCCTGGAACCTGGTGGAAGCAACAATGCCATCCCTTCTAACACAACAAACATACCAATGAAGTAAGGGTTAATTACCACTCAGATTTCAACCTGTTAGCTTAGGAGACACATTTTTTATAATAAATTATTTAAATTAGATATCTGAATGTCTTGGACAATCTATACTTTAATCATAATTAGCTATTTAGTGCTTCACAAAACTATTATCTACCATGATACAATTTAGTTTTGCATGTATTTATATGCATATCTTATATTCTGAAACGTAGATCAATCTGACTTGATTCACTAATTTTATTTCTCATTTCTGTTTTTTTCTCATTTCATGTACTTTGGCTTGACTGATTTCTTCTGAAAAAATAAATATCCAAGAAATTGCTTTAAATCTACTAATTCTGTATAATGTTATTGCTCTACCAGGAAAAGGCCAACTGTGCTTTTGACATGCAATTAATGTCAGTGTAAATGACCTCAACACATCATGGAACAAACAATGTTAGGGCTGTGTTCACCTTGGAGCCCAGGTTCATTCGGCTGATACTCTAGGAACCTTCTACAAGTCCCCACAAAGTTGCCCTCTCAGAAGGTGCTAGAATTCACCAATTTTTCCCATGGTTCAAGGATATTTCTCAAGCCTTGCTTGTTTCTCAGCCCTGCTCTGTTTCCTGTGAAATGAAGGAAGCATCAAGGCAGTACCCAGCCCTCGTTCAACTTGACTTTCTTTCTCCATGGATTGTATAATGGCCTTAACTCTATAGGACTGCTTTGAATTTGTGATTATGTTTTTGTCTTTTGTTGTCAGTAAAACTTATAAACTTTCTTAACTTCGAACCACTCACTGTACTTTCTTTATCCAGGCACACATGTGCTGACAAAAGCCTTGTTAACACAGCAGATGGCTTAGATGCCCTTGTCTCTGCATATAGATGCCCTTGTCTCTGCATATAGATGCCCTTGTCTCTACATATCTCTACATACTCATCACATTTCATCCTCTTTTCTAAAATTCTTGATAGAAAAGTTATTATCACAGGATGTACTATATTATAAAAGAACTCTACTCCACTGTGCAGGTCAGTACATGCTGTCAATGTCTAGTCATAGTATTTCCTTTATCTTTAACATTTCTGCTAAGTATTATAAATTTGCACTATGTTTAAACATGATGAAATGTAGACAGTTCTTTCATTCTGAATCTTGAATGAAGACTGTAGGTTACACTGAAACCCATCAGTAATGACTATGTACTGTGAGAAAGGAATAGTTATATATCCATTTAAAGTGATAATATTGTTTAAACCTCTTTACTGTTATATAGAAATCTTGCCGTCAATGACTTTGACAAAAATTTTAGCCAGGAGAATCACTGAAACAAAAAATAACACACTAACCTCTAGATTAGTGATCAGATTGAAGGGAAGATAAAATTGTTAATGGCTATGAGAAAAATATTAATCTAAGTTGCATAGCATGAAGATTTTGTTTATATGGTAAAGTCATTATTTGAAAGACTTCAATTATGTTTATTGAAATTTTAAGTAAATAAGCTGGAACATTGCAGTTGAGTTAGGCTGCTGAGCATTATAGTGATAATTGATTGTATTTGACAGGATATTAAAAATCACCTAAACATAACTATTTGTTGTGTATCTGTGTACATGTTTATATATGTGCTAGGGCACATGTATGGAGTTGCATTGTATGTATATGAATAAGGAGGCTACAACCCACCCTCAAAAGTCATACACTTTGGATTTAATACAGATTTTCTGACTAAGATCTGGGACCCACTGATTAGGCTACTGTTATGGCTATCCAGTTAACTGTACCTATTTCTCTCTCCCAAGTACTGGGATTAAAAAAGAATATACACGCATCATGCTTAGTTTTTAATGTAGACATTGGGAATTCAATTTAAGTCATCATTATTATATACAAACACTTTACTGACTAGGGTATCTTCCTACCCTTTCCTATTCAATAGTATTATGATCAAATTAATTCTTATCTTATGACAAATGAGAAACTTGTGTGATGTAGACTACCTAAATCTGAGTTTTGTGCCAAGCATCAGATCAAGGATGTAGCCCACTGGCTCACACTTATTATTTGTTTTCAGAGGACCAGGATTAAGTTTCCAGCCTCTGCATTAATGGCCTGCAGGCTTTTATAATACAAGTTCATAGAATCTGTCACCCTCTGCTTTTCTCTGTAAATACTGCTTTCATAAGGTGCACAAAAACACACACAGTTACATACATGCATGTATACATACATACATACATACATACATACATACACACACATACACACGAATAAACAGATTTTTAAAAATAGAGGAAATAATAGTGTTAATCTTACATTTGAATTTAAGAATTATTCTGCTGATATAGTAAGCCTAATTTTGTTCTCTCATATCTCCAGTGCTATTTTTAGTGTATAATTTTACTTTAAACAAAAAGCATACAGAAGTAGTGGTGTCAGCAAAAGCAAAAAGTCCTACAAGCCATTTTGACTGAGTAGATTCACACAGAATTCATAGAGTAGCATATTTTGTTGGTGTCCTTTTTTTGTCTAGAATTATCTTCACTTATTTAACATTTTAAAATGTATATTATAAATACGACATGAAAAATATTTTATTCCATTTTGAAATTAGAAATTTCTACCAGTATCTTATTAAATATTTGTGCATCATAATGGTTGAATTTTTGTTTCTTAACAAACTGAATGTTAAAACACTTGAAGAATTGTATCCTAGTTTGCTTTCTATTGTTGTAATAAACACTATAACCAAAGGCAACTTGGGGAGGGAATGGTTTATTACATGTTTTAGCTTGCAGTTCTTCATACACAGAAGTCAGGGCAGAAACTCAAGCAGGAATATGGAACAAAAACTGAAGGAGAACGACAGAAAAAAGCTGCTTCCTGGGTTGTATTCCATAATTTCGCAGCTTTATTTTGTTTTCATTCTTTTGTCAGACAATCAATATTTATTCAGCTATTAATAAACCATTAAATTAAAATATAATTACACCATCACCCTCCCTCTTCTTTTTTTTCAATTTTCCCCATTAATCCCCATGCTCTCTGTCCTCCTTTATAGTATCTACGGCTCCATGAAATGATTTCCTATAGTGCAGCCCAGTTTATAAAGAGCACTTCCCATATAGTCTACAATCGACCATTCAGATTAAATAAACATGTTGTTTTTTTTTAAGTTACATTGACTACTATCACATTATTACTAGTAACTCACTCCTTAAAATATGTTTTCTCACTTTCCATAATTACTGTAGAAGAAATTTTATTCTAATTACCTTAAAAATTGAAGAAATGAGCATCATATTATAATCTGAGTTATCCAAACAGCAAATTCTGTAAAACATAACTCCATTTGCTTTCAGAAAGTTGAGGTTTTCTAATTATTGAACACAGGTAACATAATTCCAGGCTTAACACGTACCTTGTGTGGGTGTCCACATTTCTCCTCTCTAGCAAAATGCAGTTTTGCTTTAGTTGGGATATTCCTCACAGCAATATTTCTTCCTGTTACCAATGGCTTTGAAGAGTCTCTGTTTATAACCATCAGTATCTTCTGACTAATCACAAGGCATGCTTCAACTAAAATTTAAGAGGACATATACCTCTCATGGCAATACGGTAAATATTTTTGAGCATCATAAAATGCATTCCTTTAACAGTTATTCATGAGAAAATAAAAACAAAACTTATCAAAATTTTCAAAACCCATCTGTTATTGTGTACATTTATGTTTTAGATTCATGCTACATACTAATCAGGAAACTAGATCAATGTTAGAGTGTATTCTGCCAATATTGGAGGAAGAAAGATACAATCAAGAGTTTTAAATTTATCATAGATACTATTCCAAAGTGAAGGCAGACCTCGGGCCATAGTAGAATGTGCCTTGGCAAAGTTTTGTCACACTCTTTTAAGAGAAAATATTAGTTATTATAAGAATGGGAAATGAGTAGTTTTTCAGCAATTCATTTCTTCCTATGATGCTCTCCATTCTCTTGAGATACTTGCTTTCCTGTGTTTTCCAGGGAAGTTCTTTTGACAAAGAACAAACTTTCACAGAAAGAGAAAAAAACAATTTTTTGCCTAGAAGAAAAGTTAGTTCCTGCTGTGTGTGTCCTCTGGTCCCCATAAAAATTCACAAGCTAAGTTCTACCACTTTAATAAGAAACTTCACACAGTCTTGATCAGCGAAAAGAAAATTGTTTTCATTCCAAGCACATTAAGATATACAAAGACATCACAGTAAAACATTGCTTTTGGCTTTCCTCATTTATGATGTTTTTTTTTTTTTGACAAAACTGTAAAATAAACTTTGAAATAGTTTCTAAACCCTCAAGTATTGAAAATAAATCCATGCTGAGTGCAGAACATCCTTTTAAATTCCTGCTAAACTCCAACTTTAACCCATATCTTTGATTATTTAAGATAATATTAAGAAATCTTTCAGGATAGCCTTTGAAATGTAAATGAAGTAAATACCTAATTAAAAATGGGAAAAAAAAGACATAATAGCTCACTTAAAACAAGTCAATTTTAATAACATGACTTTTATAATTTAAAAGTATTTCTGACACTACAAATATTTGTGGTTGTTAGCATCATTTTTCTTTCCCTAAACCTGTATTTTTATTAGAAGATCTGAAATTTCCTTTTAATATTATAGAAATTCAGTAGAAAAGATTGGAGAGACTATTGTTAATAAATGTTAAGAACATAAGGAGTCCACACCCATTGACCCTTATAAAGTTATTTCTATATGTTCACATATATTCATATATATTCAATATATATAATATTTTATGAGTAATGTAATGTATTGTTGTATTCATGTGTTTATATTTTAACATTTCTCTGATTAAACTGAAAATAATGTGACTTTTAGTGGATATATTGTTCTTTTGTATATAAGCAGAAAAATTTGTTGAAGCATTTTATCCACTTAGTTATATCAATTTTTAAATTTTATCTGAATTACAGATAAATATTTTGTACAAAATCTTGCTGTGTGTTTAATAATAACCAATTTCTCAAAGAACTAATAAATTGTAAAAATCTGATTCACTTCTTTAAAATGTAGTTGGCTTTCTTTGAATGTGTCACAAAGCTTTTTAAGGGATCAGATTAATAAGTTCATTTGAAACAATATATGTTAATATTCATAAGTAAAAATGAGCAATCATTGGTTCTTTTACATTTAAAGAAAGAATGCTCAACTGAGGAATACTGAGTGGCTGAGAAGCATCTAAAAACATGTTCAAGAGCTGGGCATGGTGGCTCATGCCTTTAATCCCAACACTCGGGAGGCAGAGACAGGTGGATTTCTGAGTTCAAGGCCAGCCTGTTCTACAAAGTGAGTTCCAGGACAGCCAGGGCTATACAGAGAAACCCTGTCTCGAAAGAACCAAAAAATAAAAAAATTAAACCATGTTCAAAATCCTTATTCATCAGGAAAATGCAAATCAAAACAACCCTGAGAGTCTACCTCACACCAATCAGAATAGCTAAGATCAAAAACTCAGGTGACAGCAAATGCTGGTGAAGATGTGGAGAAAAAGCAACACTCCTCCATTGCTGGTGGGATTGCAAGCTGGTACAATCACTCATTTGGCAGTTCCTCAGAAAACTGAACATAGTACAACCGGAGGATCCAGCAATACCTCTCCTGGACATATACCCAGAAGATGCACCAACATTGAATAAGGACATGTGCTCTGCTATGTTCATAGCAGCCTTATTTATAATAGCCAGAAACTGGAAAGAACCCAGATGTCTCTCAACAGAGGAATGGACACAGAAAATGTGGTACATTTACACAATGGAGTACTACTCAGCTATTAAAAGCAATGAATTTATGAAATTCTTTGGCAAATGGATGGATCTAGAGGAAATCATTCTAATTGAGGCAACCCAATCACAAAAGAACACACATGATATGTACTCACTGATAAGTGGATATTATCCCAGAAGTTTGGAATACCCAAGATTCAATTTGCAAAACGCATGAAACTCAAGAAGAAAGACCAAAGTGTGGATGCTTTGATCCTTCTTAGAAGGGGGAACAAAATACCATGGAAGGAGTTATACACAAAGTGTGGAACAGACAGAGACTGAAGGACTGATCACCCAGAGACTGACCCACCTGGGGATCCATACCATATACAACTACCAAACCTAGACACTATTGTGGATGCCAACAAGAGTTTGCTGACAGGATCCTGATAAAGCTGTCTCCTGAGAGGTTCTGCCAGTGCCTGACAAATACAGAAGTGGATGCTCACAGCCATCCATTTGACAGAGCACAGGATCCCCAATGAAGGAGCTAGAGAAATGACCCAAGGAGCTGAAGGGATTACAGCCCCATAGGAAGAACAACAATATGAACTAACCAGTACCCTCAGAGCTCCCTGGGACTAAACAATCAATTAAAGAAAACACATGGTGGGACTCATGACTCTATCTGCATAGGTAGCAGAGGATGGCCTAGTTGGTCATCAATGTCAGGAGAGGCCCTTGGTCCTGTGAAGTTTCTATGCCCCAGTATAGTGGAATGCCAGGGACAGGAAGTGGGAGTAGGTGGGTTGGTGAGCAGGGGGAGGAAGAAGGGGAAGAGGATAGAGGGTTTTCAGAGAGGAAACCAGGAAAAGGGATAATATTTGAAATGTAAATAAAGAAAAATATTTAAATATTTAATAAAAAATCATTCTCTTTTTCAAAAAATATACTTTTATATTAATATAAATATGTTATTATGTAATATGTATTTTATTTTAATATATGTTATTACATATATATTTATATATATTACATTTGTGTAATGGTCTTTTTTTTTCTTAGAACACAATGTAAAATAATCCAAAAGAACCGTATCAAGAATTGATTCTATTACAACAAAAAGAGTTTGGCCCTGTGCTATTATGTCTGCATCTTAACTGACAGTGACTGAAAGTGTTGAAAGTACAACCTTTCTTCATATCCTGGGCTATCTTCATAATCTGTTTATAAGTATGCAAAGTTAAGCTCCCAGAAATGAGAGTATAGAGGAAATTGGCAGTGGATAAGTCATTTATTTAGCCACATTCTAATAACTAAACAAAGTTCCTAAGATCACTTACTCTGAAGAGAAAGTAATAAGATCCCCCTCTTTAGATAAATTTTAATAATAGACAGACTACTTAAAAGTCACCATTACTGTGCAATACAAAACATTGCCCACATGTGGTAATAATGTCCTGAAAATATCTGATGTGGATGACGGCAAATAATATTTTCCAATTATTTGTGAATCTATTTATATTGACAAGCAACTTGTTTGCTTGAACATATTAAAATATAGTAATTTGGAAGTAGTGTGAACATCTGGATATACACGCAGCTGTGTAGAATACTAATTTTCTAATGGATATATTTAATACCCTTAGTTCACTGTGTGTGCCAACTTTAAATTTAAAACACTATGCTATAAAACCTAACCAAATACAATATGCAGCTTTACTTTAAAAGACCTCTGTAAGCAACTTGTGCTCAGTGTTGAACAAGGAGATTCATAGAAGTACGCATCATCAGACATAATGCAGGAGTATATAGACATACATATACATTTACATTTTATAATTTTATTTAATTATTTACTATGAGTCATGGCTGGTAACATGAAGCCTGTGAGCAAAGCAAATCTGTTTGTCTTTTAAATAAGAGACCTAGTAGTTTTAACTAATAAATGAGTTGCCTGTGGTTTTCTGTCAAGTCATAGTTAACTAAGCTGTCAATGTAATCAGAGACCTGAGGAGGATAAATTGTAATCTAGAGGTCCTATGTATCAGTTAAAATGACAGAGATTTCTCCATAGCTCTGTCCATCTCTGTGTTTTCCTCTGGAGGAAGAACATGGCAAAGACTGACCTCACTCTGTGTTGGGAACCCATGACAAATAATTCTCCAGTGTCCTTTGTCCACAATTCAGGCTAGGTCCTAGCAGTAGGCTAGGCATTGGGGCAGTTCTGCCATGTGGTTATTATAACACAATCCAGGTGTTACTCATATCTTCTTGTAGACATTGGGGGGGGGGGTCACTCCCACGATGACAGAGTCTCTCTCAGTCATGGTAAGTTTAATATATTTAATGATATAATCAATAGATCTCTGACAGGTTTAATGGCAGGTATTTACCTAGCATAACTGAGTTAATCAATGTTTGTTTCTTTTTAGTTATCTGTTCCAAATTGTAACTTGAAATAATAAAATAGGAGGCTAAATAAATTAATTGTATCAGTTCTTACCCTGACTTTAAATATAATTTTTAATATACTAAAGGATCTGAACATTTATAAGGTTATTATCAATTTGTATTTTTAATAGTACCTTTATGAGACTAGAATGTTAGATTTTTCACTTAGATTTGAGCCACAAAATAACCATGATTTTTGAATCAAAGCTCTTATAGTATTAAAATAAAAATTCAAATGTACAAACATAGTCAATATAGAGAAACAGAACTTATATGAGCTTCACATGGTATATCACTATAAGACATAACATTTTCTGTAAGCTTATACCATCTTATAGCTTCTACAAATCTAAGGCTATATTGTAGTTTAATAATATTAGCAAAAAGAGGGCTAAACATATCTTTTAGGCAGTATCTTTAACCTTTTTAAAGTTTTGTACCTCTAAAATATTCAGAAGGCAAAACCACGTTTTAGCAGTGTAAAATGAGTATCAGGTGGGTTATTTTCATGTTAAAAAGTTTGTTTGCCAGCAAGAAGAGTTCTCATATGTGAATGTATGGAGGTGTAGCTTCAGTGCAGCATTAAAGAAGCATTATTTTAAATCCTATATTTTTAAGTCAAATTTTACATCAGGACAGAAATTGCATATCCCAGTTTAAAAGTATCTTTTTAATTTGCTTTTGGTTTTTATTTTTATTATTTTTAATTTTTTAAAGCCCAGTTTTTATCCCCCTCCTATTTTGTTTTCAGATAGTGCCTCATCACATTCTTCCTCCTCTGTCTCCAAGAGAACATGGTGCCCAACCCCCACACACCCCTCCCCCATACCACACCTGCCTCCCATCCCTGGGGCCTCAAGCCTCTCAAGGGTTATGTGCATCTTCTCTCACTGAGGGCAGACCAGGCAGTCCTCTGCTTTATACATGTCAGGGACCCTGGATCAGTTAGTATATGCTACCTGGTTGGTGGCTCAGTGTCTGAGAGATTTCAGGGGTCCAGGTTTGTTGTGACTGCTGGTCTTTCTCTGGAATTGGCCCACTCCTCAATTTAGACCTGTTCCTTTGGTCAGTTAATGACATGGGCTGTTGCTTAGAATGGCTTTAACTGCTGAGTTACTTGTTTTAAGTCATTTTTGTTGTTGTTGTTGTTGTAAGTATTATAGATTTTTAACCATACCCAATAATTTAGAAACCAATGATCTATAACCAAGACAGGTAGAACATAGTTAACGTATACTTTTAAGGCTGGTCAGAAAAAAATATGCATCAGTGGGGGTTGGGTGACAGGGGGAACCACTAGAAAGTCCCAGAGACCTGGGATGTGAGAGGCTACCAGGATTTAATGTGTACATTAGATAAAATGGCCAAAAGTGGAGAAATGGAACCTGAAGAGACTACCTCTAGTAGATAGACATGCACTTCAGTTGAGGCATAGGGCCACACATCCATATTCAAAATTAACTTAGAATTGTTACTATGTAAAGGAAATACAGGGACAAAAATGTAGCAGAGACTGAAAAAAGGCCAACCAGTGACTAGCCCAACTTGTGATTCATCCCCTGTGCACACACCAAATCCTGACACTATTACTGATGCCATGTTTTGTGTGTGAAGAAGAGCCTAGCATGGCTGCTCTCTGAGATTCTCTACCAGCAACTGACTGAAACAAATGTAGATATGTATAACCAACCACTAGATTGAGGTTGGGGACCAATATGGAAGAGTTTGAGAAAGGACTGAAGAAGCTGAAGGGAATTGCAACTCCATAGGGAAAATAACAGCATCAACTAATTGGACCCCTCAGAGCTCCCAGACACTAAGCCAAAACCAAGGTGCATCCATGGACTGGTTAGTGACCCAAGGCAGATATGTAGCAGAGGACTGCCTTGTCTGACCTGAGTGGGTAAGGATGCTCTTAATCCTGTGGACATTTGATGCCCAATGAAAAAGAATGCTGGTGGTGGTGAGGTGTGGGCAGATGTGTGGGTGGGGAATTACCCTCTCAGAAGTGTAAGGGAGGGGGAAAGGGGTGAAGAATTCAGGAAAGGGACTGTGGAGAGGGTCAACTTTTGGAATGAAAATAAAAAAATAATTTAATAAAGACTGAAAAAAACTAGCAAGGAAGATATAGTGGCTACATACATTTAAAATAGACATTTTTTTCCTTACTTTCTCCAATTATATTCTCAAGGGAGGCCCACCTTTCTACATGATGAATCCAATTCTCATGGGCACAGAGGTTTTGTAGCACTGTTAGCCATCAGGTTCTTTACCATAGGAACAGAAGCTGTTGATGGCGGCTTGAAGAGCAGCTTGTACTGATGACCATGCAGCCTCCTTCTTGACATCTCCTTGATTTATTGCAGGACTGTTTGACCAGGGCCATGGTCCAGATTCTGGAACTGAACCATGGCAGTGAGTGAAGATTTTACAGGGTTTTTATGTCTAAAGTCCAAAAATACCTGTTGCAAGTTATTCCAACAATCAGGATTTACAGATAGGGGGATTTCTTTAAGAACTTGTCTTTGTTGTAGACATATCCTGCTGCCCTTGGTTGGGGTATTCAACTGTTGGAGGGACTGGTCTTGCCTAATATCCATGTCTTAATTTGTCTTCCAGTATAGGACTTGTCTAACATTAATGTCTTAACTTGCCAACCAGGATATCAGTGACTCACATAAATGTCTCTTTCTTCCAAGTAGAATGTCGGTTCCCATGGGAGGTCTTGGGAACTTAAACTTTAGTGGACCACAACTCAAAATTGAAATCTATTCCAATAGTTTCTTATATTGGTACAGATGTACCTCTTATGTTGGAGTCCATCTAAGGGACAGTTTATGTCATAAAAGCTTATACATACATGCAGAAAGTACTGCTGGGTGGTTGGTTCAGGTCCAAGCTTATTGTGGGTAACTATACAAAACAGTTCTACCAAATTTTATTGTGATTTATTTCCAAGGGCACAAAACATAACAGAATATGCAACCAATCTTGGCATTAGAAGTTTTTAGTAACAGCAGAAACATATGAGAAAGTTTCCTTAAGATATCAAGCTATCCAGGTTACTGCTACATAAGCCTTTACATATTACTTAGGCCTTATAAATCCATCTAGGCCATAATATTTTGCCTAGACCTTAGCAAATACAAAGAAATTGAGAATGACACCAGAATATGGAAGAGGCAGAAGAATCCTGGCTAGAACTCAAGGCCTATTCCAGAAAAGAGAATCTATGCATGAAACTTTAAATTTTCTTCTAAACTCATGATGAGGCTGCTTGTTAAAATGACATAACATCAAAGTATCCTCTAAATGTTTGTGTGTAAAATATAGTCATAAGTAAGAATTGTTCTCTGCCTTAAGTACAGAACCCTCTTTTTTAGTGAATAGAGTTGAACACAGACACTCAGTTCTACACAAGATTATGATGATTAATGGTTGATGACTTAGCTTAAAATAAAACAAAAATTATACCACTGGATAAGACTCAAGGGATATAAGAATGTAAGCAATTCTTTCTGTAAGACAGAGAGAAGAATGAGGAATGTGATCTTCTAAGTACATGGCTATTACTAACATACATCAGCTATGCCTAATGTCACTGGCATTATGAAAACTGTATGTCTTTTTGAGCGCTGGCATGCTTATTCCACTCAGTTGTTTGGCTCAAATTCCTTTCCAAGCTGACTGTATCAATCTGACTTCTCTGGGATTTTCACTGAATTGCTCTTCCTGGCCTCAATCTAACCCTGGCCATTTGTTCTAATCTTCTGGCTACTTCTTATTCTCTAGTTTCAACTGCTTCTTGTGCAAACTCAAAAACAAACCCAACTTCACTGAACTACATTTACTCAATTGAATTGCACTGAATGGTAAGAACATAACTGTCCCTAACTGCATTGATTAAACTTCAATGAGTCTTCTCTCCTTCACTGCTCTTAAAAACCCTCTCTTTCCTATGCTGTTCTTGTGAGAGTTGGACATATCCTACCTCTGACTCATTCTGTCAAATCTTCTCTGATTTGTCACTTTCAAACATGTCTGCTTACTTTTATAAACTAGCCATACATCCATGGTTTTGGATTAAAGGTGTGTACTAAGTCTGTATTACAGCCAGAGTGATTAAATATATTAAAGATATATTATGTGTCTGTATTCCAGAGAGATCACATAGACCTAGAAGGTCTTTGCATGTGATCACTTGCCAGAGTAGCCTTGTTCCTGGATTTAAATTCATTCCTCTTCAAAGAGGAGTTGGAAGAGAGAGGAAGAAAATAAGAGAATGCAGAAGCAGGGACACATAGAACATATCACATCTCTAAATGAGATTGTAATATATGTGTGTGTCTTAATATATATTATATATATACTATAGAGCATATATAGTATAATTAATAAAACAAGAAATTGAAGCCTGGCGGTGGTGGTGCACACCTTTAATCCCAGCACTTGGGAGGCAGAGGCAGGCAGATTTCTGAGTTCGATGCCAGCCTGGTCTATAAAGTGAGTCCCAGGACAGCCAGGGCATAAAGAGAAACCATGTCTCGAAAAACCAAACCAAACAAACAAACAAACAAACAAACAAAAAACCCAAACAAACAAGAAATTGAGTTGCTGACAAATGTGGTAATAAATATTTGTAATTCTAGCACTGTGGAGGCAGAATCAGGAATATAAGGAATTCAAGGCCAGTCTGTGCTAGATACAGAAACCCTACCAGTAATTATCTAAAGTGTTTCTAATGGATATTTGAATTGCTGGTAGGACAGCAAGCTGGTAAAACAATTTGGAAATCAATGTGGTGGTTCCTAAGAAAAATTGGAAGTCGTTCTACCTGAAGACCCAGCTATACCATTGCTCGGCATATATCCAAAAGATGCTCCAACATATAACAAGGACACATGGTCCACTATGTTTATAGCAGTGTTATTTATAAAAGCCAGAAGCTATATACAACCCAGAAGTCCTTGAACTGAAGAATACATACAGAAAATATGGTATGTTTATACAATGGAATATTAATCAGCTACTAAAAACAATGACTTCATGAAATTTGCAGGCAAATAGTTGGAACTAGAAAATATTATCGTGAGTGAGGTAACCCATACACAAAATAACACACATGATATGTACTCGCTGATAAGTGGATATTAGCCCCAAAGCTCACAATGCCCAAGACACAACCCACAGACAATATGGTACTTAGGAAGAAAGGTGTGGAGGCTTCAGTCCTGCATAGAGCTGGGAACAGGATGATGAAGGGAGGTGGAGGGAGGAGTAACCTGGGAGGGAGAGAGGAGGGGGAGGGAAAAGGAGAGGCAGGATCAGATATTGGGGTGAATAGGAGAGAGGTAGAGAGGGTCAGAAAACCGAATAAAAATATGCAGCAGTGGGGGATGAGTAACTAGGGAGTAGTCACATCCCAGAGGCCAGGGATGTGAGAGACTCCCAGTTCCCAAGAGGGATGACTTTAGCTGAAATGTACAGTGAAGGGGAGATAGAACCTGTAGAGACCACCTCCCGTAGAAAGGCACGGCCCCAGTCAAGGCATGGGGCTATCCACCCTTTTTAAAGTTTTTAACTCAGAAATATGTTCATTCAAAGGAAAGACAGGGTCAAAAACAGTGGAGCAGAGACTAATGGAAGGGCCATCCAGGGAACACCTTACAAGGGGATTCATTCTGTCTGCAGATATCAAACCCTGAAATTGTTGTTGCTAAGAGGAGCTTGCTGATCGGAACATGCTGTGGTTGATTCCTGAGAGGTTCTGTCAGCACTCAGGGACCCCAGTGGGGGAGCTGGTGGAGGAACTGGAGGAATGGAAGGGGATTGCAACTCCATATGAAGAACAACGTTGGCTGGCTGGAACACCCAGTGATTCCAGGGACTAGATCACCAACCAAGGAGTGTACAGGGAGGGATCCATGACTCCAGATACGTATGTTGAAGACAATGGCTTTGTCTGACATCAGAGGCCGGGGAGGTCCTTGGTCCTCTGGAGGTTTGATGCCCCAGTTTAGGGTGATGCTAGAGTAGTAGAGCAGGAGTAAGTAGGTGGGTGGAGGGAGAGCAGCCTCATAGAGGCAAAGGGGAGGGGAGAGAGGGCAAAAGGGATGGCGTTGGTTGTGGTTCCCCACTGGCGTCCCTGGGTCACCGGAAAGGGGAATATCATTTTAGATGTAACCAAATGGAATAATTAATAAGAATTTAATTAATATAAAAGAAAGAGGATATAGAGTTAATTGTCTGAGACTTTAAAACTTGTCTGGGACTTTTTTTTTCTTCAGATAAATACATAGAAAATATGCTTGTGAGTGAAAGTATGAAATCCAAGGTGAAGCTCCTCAATTTCAGCACAACTATTCTAAAAAAATATGGAAGTTCATGGAGATGTGACTACTTTGGTTGTAGCTGATTTCACTTTGTAATGTTTTAAATATTTCAATTTCTACATAATACTCATACACACACATGCACACACACACACACACACACACACACACACACACACACACACACACACTCTTTGACATCATATTCTGCATTCCTATGTTCTTTCAAGCAAAGGATGCTAGTAGAATTTTCTAAGTTGTTTTATTGCTTCAGTTTCTAATACAGAATAATGATAAACATTATGATTGCCTTAGTGCCTAACTTAGAGTTTGTAACTGCTTCAGACTTTCTTGGGACATCTTCTCTTCTCATGAAAGAAGTCAATAGACTGTCTAATGCTGGGTAAATACAGATTGCCAAGGACAACACTGATGTGATTAGAAGGTTGAAGCTTCTGTCCTCACCCTCTGACCTCTAGGGAAAGCAGTAGTTTTGTAGATTTAGTTGCTCAACAGCAGCCAATTAGGCATTTCACTCTTTCTAGACAGTGAAATCACAACACCACACAAAGGGGCCAGGTCATAGACACTTCTCATTGCAGCAGGAGAGGAGAGGAACTTCACATCCTCCCACTTTCCATGCCTGAGACATCTCTTGATCTGCTTGATTATCATAATAATTTACATGGCTCTTAATAATGTAATAAACTAGTGAGGCTCCTTGAGTTCTGAGAACTGTCTCAACAAGTGAATCTAAATTGAGGAGTGAGTTGCATTAATCTGAAATTATAGCAAATATCTCAGAAGTTCGATTAGCAGCTATAGTTGTAGAAAACTTCACATGGGCCTCTGCTTTTAAAAGGTGACACTTTTCTGGGTAAGTAGAGTCAGACCTTGTATGTCTCAGAGACCACTTGCTGATATATAAAGAAAAATTACTTTGTATATGGTTAAACCAAACTTTTAAAATCTGTAAGATGCGAGTATTGTCACAAGTCAGTGCTTCCGAATACATAGTCAGTCCTATGTCTTCCTTGCTTCTTAGCTTTAGAATTGGGTAGAGTTAGATATATTCCAAACATCACACATACATTACACCAAGAGCTTGATCTAGAGTCATGAGGTTGTAAAATTAGATAGCATGGTTGACAAATAATGGTTATTTAAAAGGACTAAAATGAACATGATAGAATTCTGTCTCCTGACATACAGCATTCCATCTTTCTGAAACTGAGATGTTCTACTCAGTAAAGGTCAAGAATGCTTCAAGACTTATTATAAAACTGACTCCTTCAAAAAAGTTCAGTCATCAGTATTTTTACATTAAAATGAAATAGACAGAAAGCAAAGAAAGACATAATGGGATTAAGATGCTTCTGTTCTCTTTCACATGAGAGAGACAGAGAAAGACAGATACAGAAACATAAACCCACACACTCAGAGAGAGAGAGAGAGAGAGAGAGAGAGAGAGAGAGAGAGGATATTTCATTGAAAGTATCAAAATTAGCATTAGCACAAGGCAATTTTAAAAGAACAGAAAATAAATAAGAGTGTTCTGAACTCAGTGTGGGCTCTATTGTTATGAAACTGACATAAATGTGTTAGGATCAGAATGTCCATAAGGAAGAGATACCTAGACATTGGTATATGCTATAGCTTCATGTGAAGGAAAGTAAAAATTACTCCTATATTCAAGAGAGAAACTTCTCTTATAACCTGCAACAAGCGTCCTGCTGCAGGCAAATTACAATTCTCACACAACAATGGGTTGCTAGGTGTCATCTTACTGGAGAATTTTCATTCAAAGCATGCTCAACAAGACCTTGTAGAAGGCAATCATGAGTGAATACAGAGGAGTGAATCTTTTTAAAAGAAGTATAATACAAGTAGAAGCAAAACAATTTAAAATTTAATTTTCTCAAATGAACATAGAGGATCTTAAATGAAAACCAAGGAAAATCCCTTTTCCAACATTAGCTGAAGTTGAGAACAACTTATAAACCATCTCCACTGTTAGCAGCACTTTAAATAATTATCTTTATTGCTTTAGTGGAGTGCTTTTAAAATGTGAGTCCTGGCCATTATTTACACGGAGCTTCTGAAGGATAGAAGATTGAATTCCTGAGGCTTTCTGCAGTTCTTTCCTCTGAGACAGGAATGTTTTGTCAGCTCAAGAAATCAAAAAGGCAAAAAGGACAATTTTGGTGACATCTACAGACCAGGGGTATAGAGTCAACATTGTAAGATCCAAGAAAGAATTATTGAAACAGAAAATAACATTCCAGGAGCATAATATGTGTTTCAAACTTCACTGGGGGCTTAAGAGGTTCTGCCCTCTTTGTAGAAGCCTAAATATATATTGAGAAGTATATGTTCGGAATAATTGACTCTGGGATATCTACAGGTTTTTTGAAAAATTGTTCTATAAAAATTTGTAATTTTATTCATCATTAAAATGCATTTTAATATTTAATGGAAGTGTGTCAATAACAGAGCTTGTCACTCATATTCAAGGAAGCTAATTGTATGTAAAGTATTTTTGTTTTGTCTGTTTTTTTTATTTTTGTAAACTAAGAGTGGGATGTGTGTGTGTGTGTGTGTGTGTGTGTGTGTGTCTTAAATTGGTTATTTCATAATGAGTATATTCACATAATGAGTGCTGAGTAGAATTCTCACTATCTTGAAATGTGATTTAATATTCAGTGAAGTAACATTTTTTTTTCCTAGAAACTCTCTCTCTCATGGGCCTTCCTCACTCTAGAATTCACATACTAAGAACAGACTACAGAGCAAATTAATCCATACTCTTTGATGTTCTTCTTTCAAATTTGGTCTAAGGACACAAACCTCACTCATATTTATTTGGATAAAACCATCACCAATCTTTACCTTGGGGATATTTATGAAACTTTGCAGACCTTCAGTGTCCTACTGAGTATTAGCAAACAGCCTTTGATTTGAGAGTCGTCTGGATGGCATGCTATTGGATGAAACTATGCCCTAAAGCTATCCTTTGGCAAAAGTATAATTCAGTATTAGTGTTAGCAAATTAAATTGGCTTTATATAATTGGAGATTCCAGGGGTCTGTTTCTTCTAAAATCTGATGCCTATTAAATTTTATTCTAGTAAGTTATTTGGTTTAAGGTCAGAATTTATTTATTTATTTATTTTTTTATTCATTCTAGTGCCTGGGAGAAAAGAAATAGATAAGAATAAATATTTAATGAAAGTATTATAAAATTTGGCTTACATCATTCTAGTGATGGCATGCAGTAATGGACCAGCTTCTTATTCATTTGCATGCAGTGCTAAAGCATTATTTTATTTCATATTTTCAAGAAGGACATATTAATGCAAAACCTTGAGCTTCTAAAGGCCCATAGTCACATTTGTGTCAAATATGCAGATTTTTATGAATAATCATTCATTTTTTGTGGTTCTCCAAGGAAATATGAATTTAGTTTCTTAGTAATATAATTACAAATATAGACTATTTTAAGTGAATTATACTTCTCCTTCCTAAAACACAGGTTTTTGTTTTGTTTTGTTTTGCTTTAGAATGAAAACTGTTGACTTGTTTTAAAGACAGGTAGTAAAACTAGTCTAGGAAAAATCGTTTGTATGAGTACAAACAGTTTCCTGCTGAAGAACAAAATAGCAAATGTATACTAATAAACATCTGGAATGCAAATAGTGATAATAAGATACATAAAATACACAGAGGGAATTGACTATTATGCTAAGTGAAAAAAAATAGTCAGGTTCCAAAGAGAAGTAGAGTATGACCTTACTTGTATGTGAAGTCTTAAATATGTCACCTAAGACAAGATGCAAAAAGAATGACGGTTATCAAAGATAGGGATGGTGTGGCCTATGGTTTGGAGTATGGATATAATAAGAAAATCACTTATCAATGATGCTTAAATGCAATTAGATGAAGCATAAATTTCTTTTGTTCTTTTTCACAGAAATATATCATGCATATTGTGTATTTTGTAATTCAAAACCACATGGAAATATTTTTTTGTGTGTTTGGAAAGATGTCTTAGTTGGTAAATTACCAGCTGCACCATATGAGGGTCTGAATTTGATCAATAGAACCTACATAAAAGTTGGGCACAGTGGTGCACAGTGGTGGACATTCAGCAGAGTTGTGAAGTTGAGACAGAGAGATCCCTGGGTTTCCAGTCAATCCATCTACCTGATTTCCAAGACTAAAATAGGGAGTGATTGAGAAAAATATCTGACGTCAAGCTGTTTCCTCCATATGAACATATATGCATGCATGAGCATACACATACACAATCACAAAAACAAATCATGTATTCACAAAAAAGAACGAAAATATTCTTTTCATTTTTACTTTCTGAAATGATTTTATTGAAATAGAATTGTATTACTTCCTGATTCTCTTTCCCCCTCTAGGACTACTATTGACCCACTCTCAATGCCTTTAATGTTCTCTTTCTCAAGCTGATAGCTTTTATCTTTATTTGTTACATATGTGGTATGTGTGTGTGTACAATATACCCAGGGATAATGAAGACATGTACCTTAGAAAAACAAACTATTTACAACCTCATTGTTAGACCAGCACAACTCATTCCTATGTTGTAAATTTTATCTTTCTATCCAAGATAAGTAAATGTAGCCCACAAGGCTCATCATAGAAACTTCTCTTTACAGCATTGCAGTCTGCCACAGAAAGCAGTCTAGACACAATGCAGAAATCAACAGATATGGGGGAGTCAATCCTGATAGGTATATCTTCATCAGAGCTTCTGCATCTGTGGGTCAGGCAATATCAAAGGAGTGTAACAGAAAGAGTATAAAAGCCAGAATAGAAGAGTATACTGTAAAAATCTTGTAGAAATGAATGCATTAAACAGAACTGGAATAAGAGCAGTATCAGTGGATATCTGGAAGAGAAACTGGACGTGGTCCAATTCCTAGACAAAGAACTCCAGGTAACTACTGACTTCTGGGAGAAGAGTTACCCTAGTCCAGAGATGAGCCCCTTTTATTAAAGGTCCAATGTAAATTGCCTCAGCAGGTTGTGTTTATGTATAATTTTATGTTTGCACATTATAATAAATAATTTTCTATCATTTTCATAAATAATATTCCTGGAGATATGTATGCTTAGCCTGATTTAGAGGTTATGTATGTATGTATGTATGTATGCATATACTAGGAGAAGCTAGCAGCAGGCCCATTAGTGTTAGAGGGCCAACCATTTCTTCTATGCTACCTGGGGGTGTGAAACATCAGGAAGCACATACTGGAGACCATTCCGGGGGGGTGGGGGTGGGAGTTAGTTAAAGATTCAATGGCCAAAGTGAGAGAAGGGTTAGCTAAGCAGAAGAGAGACAGAGAGAGAGATAAGAGTCAGGGCTGGTTCAAGTCCTCCAGTCAGGGCTGATAACAGTTCCTCCTGGTTTACTACATTGATTTCTGCATTGTGAGGACCTCTGATCCTTTTGTTCCTGCTTCTGAACTTTGGCCCTTACATTCTAAATCCCTTAGTTGCTTTTATTAAGGTTTGCATAGGTGATGGTACAGTTGATGATCCTGAGACAAAGTTATCATGAGCTAAGTACTGAGGACCAGGGATATGAGTTGCATGACTATCCACAATAACTTCAAGATTGAAGCATGCACAAAGAAAAGGGGGGAATGGAAAGGTCAGCCGAGGGACTTTGGGAATCACTTGCCCCTCTAGAAGGGAGAGACTAATTAACATTCCTCAGACCACAGGGTGGGAACCGACCTGTGGGTGGGGACACATTCTGCAGGATGGACCATTGCCCCCTTTCAGACCAGGGAAGTCCTTGCCATCTCATTCCTTAAAGACCAATCAGTTTAAAGGTTGTACTGTTCCTCCAATCATACTGTGCCTAGTTGCTGATGCTCTGTTCTGCACCTGACAACCATATAAAAACTTGCTGAATGGGAGCCGGGTTCGCTCCCTCTCCTTCAGGTCTGGTACAACCCCAGTGCACTGGAACAATAAATTCCTATAAAAAATTAAAAATATTTTAAAATTAATTTTGAATTAAAGTAAAATTATATTTTATAAGGTTTAATTTTTCAATAAGCACATTAATTACAACTCTTTTGATTCTGTTGTAGGAAGAGGGAACATGGCATCCATAATTAGAAAAGAAAAGTCATATTTTGTACCATTTGGTAATATAACTTCCTAGATTAATTTTTTTTCAAAATGTAGTTTTAAATATTTTTACTAGAAGAAAGTGTTCTGCCGTGTATCTTTTAGGTCATTGATATTGCTTTCCAAAGCACCCTTAATATTCTAAATTATGTATTGATAAATTAGTAATATTTTCCCATGGGAGAAGGCAATACACTATCTCTACCTACTTACAAAAACACATGAAAAGGATCATCTTTTGTCTATTCAATGACTACCTCAGACCACTCCTCCAAAAGGAAATGATAAGTCTTTGAAGTGATAAATTTATGGACTCATCTATACAAAATAGCCACACTGATGCCTTTGCCAAAATAGCAAATGAAATATGGTAAGAAGAATCATTTATTCATTCAGAAATATCTGATTTCTTACTTTGCCTCAGATATGTGTGCTGTTGAATTGAACATTTGACTCTTTAAAATAATTTTTATGAGAAACAATGTAATTTTTGTCATTTGTTTAGTTTTTTAAGTTTAAATATATTTGATGATATTCCCATTTAAACCTTGATTCTTTCTCTTTCTATGGTTGTTAGTAAATTTCTTAAATTCTCTCTACTCTCATGAATTAAAAAAAAATGGACAATTATCTCTCAGTGCCACTATTAAAATAGAATGTTGTCATTCATCAAAATACTCATTCATTCAATGCCTGATCACATGAGGTATAAAACTGTATGTTCAGTTTCTTCCATAGAATATTCATTAGTACACCTCTGTTTTATAAGGAAACAAATAAGAGGCCCATTGGATTTGCAAACTTTATATGCCCCAGTACAGGGGAACGCCAGGGCCAAAAAGGAGGAGTGGGTGGGTAGGGGATTGGAGGGGTAGGTATGGGGGACCTTTGGGATAGCATTGAAAATGTAGACGAGGAAAATACCTAATTAAAAAAAAAACTCATTGTTCTAACACACAAGTTTATAAGTAATTTAGGGTAGTGGATGAAGGCCCCAGTGCTTCAGGCCTATGTGAATGTAGATGCAAGGCATTTTCCATTAATAACCTCCAGCCAGGTACGCAATCCCCTCGATTGACAAGCCAAGCTGGAAATCCTCAAATCAAACCTGCAGAGACAAACCCTAGCTTTCTTTTCCACAGAAGCAAGGGGAAAGCAGTTTTTATGAAATAAAAGCATAATAGAGAGACAGAAGAGATACATTTTTAAACACAGGAATTAGGAATTAGAAAATGTTGAATGAAGTGCGGAAAACAACTTTGATTCATTGGAAATGAAATATCAGAAATGAGAGATAGAACTTTGTGAATTAAAAAGCCTCTGCGTGATTGGTAAAACACTTGTAATGTATCAAATTTTAAATTACATTTAGTTGGTGCTTCTTAACAAGCTAGAGCACCTATCTGCTGTTTCAACTTTGATAGAGAGCTGAAATAAAAAGGCAAAACTGAAAATCAAGCACTAATAAGATACCAAATAAAAACAGGCAAAAGTTAAGATAAAGCAGTACAAATCAGAGTGCCGGAAACAAAAAACAACAATTGAAGGGAAAATCAAATGGGCAAATATATCTGAAATAGTAATAATGAGAAATTATTTCTAAATTAAAACTTTTAACTCTAATGCATGTAAAACTTGATTTACCTATTAAAAGATTTCACAGTGGGCCTGTTATAATACTTATAAAGAAACTTCGCTAAAGAAAAGTGTAATGGCAGCAGTTACAGAGATGATATGCTCAAAGATATGTATGTATATGAGTTTTGTTTGTATGTATAGGTACATGTTATGTCATATTTTATAACTTTTAAAGTTATTTTTAACATGAATAAAATTATATTTTGGCAGGTCTATAGAATTAGAGAGTGTCATTCTCAGAAAACAAGTCAATCCAGATAGTAACGTACCACATTCTTACCCCTATATATAAACTAGTAGGTAATTGGTAAAAGAGCAAAATGAAATAGTGCTCACTGTAGACATACGAGAAGAGGGAGGTATAGATGTAAAGGCATGAGTGTCATGTACTCACAAAGAAGCGCTAAGAGAACCAGAGATAGTAATCATGGAGAACTCTATCCTCAATGGATGAGATCAATTTAAATACCTGTGTTCCCTCCAGAAAGCTTAGAGTGTAGGCTGTTAAAGACCTGGTGACCTTTCTACTATCTGTTGGGACAGACCTGACCCTAATTTCCCAGAATGATGATTACAGACTCTTCTCTCCCTAGGCCATTACCCATCCTTAGAAAAGATGACACATGTACATTATTGCCTCCTTGGATTTATGCTATCAGAGACCACTTTACATTCTAGGCCTTTTAGCTACTGAATCCACCCTCATGATCACATGTGCCTTGTAAAGAACTTTCTTTTTGTGACACTTGATTTTCTATCATGTTCCTGGACTTGACTGATTGCTGACTGGAAACCTTTTCCAGAACTTTACTGTGTTTTAAATATATTGACATAGAACCACCTAGAATTACACTACCCAAAGACTGATGCAAGTTGCTAAAGTCAGTCTGCACCAGGTTTTCATTCTCATCTACTTGTGTAGCTGGCTTCCATGTCTTACACCTGAACAGAGCCCCTCATGTAGGTATGAACAAGAGAATTTAATGGGGATGAGACCCGTCAAAATATGTGACAGACTAAAATGAAAATCTGGTCATAGAACATAAAATTTTATATAATGGAAATACATAAAGCAAATGTCCAAAAAATAACAAATCAAAAATGAAAATAAAGTAAGTCTTTTTCAGGTAGAGAAAAGACAAGAAGGGCATGTAGGGAAGACAGTAATATGGAGGGAGGATAGGAATTGTGTGCAATATATGCATATGTGGAAATATCACAAGGGCTCCCACTAGTTTGCACAATTGGTATTTTATAGTAATAAGCAATATAATTCTTGAAAATATTTTTGTTGCAGATAAGATGATGGTCTCTCAAAGATATTCACTGATTTTGACAAGCTGTTATCTTCAGTGATAAAATGGAATTTAAACATATTTTTAGAACAATAAACCTATGAAATGATAAGAACATTTATTATTGCTTTTAATTATCCAATTAGTTACATTTACTTCTAAGAGAGAGGGAGGGAGAGAGAGAGAGAGAGAGAGAGAGAGAGAGAGAGAGAGAGAGAGAGAGAGAGAGAAAGAGAGGAGGGAGGGATGGAGGGAGGGAGTAGAGAAATTGATTATGATAAAAAAAGAGACTTGGCTCAAGCTATTAACTTTGAAGACAGGAATAACACCACAGGCATGTGGTTCTATTACTAAAAATCTGGCCATGACAACAATGTAAAAAAATAAAAAATAAACATGGGTTCTGTGTTACAGCAGATGATTCTGATTTTTGCCAACATTTAGAACAGGTCTAAAAACAGCTATAAGTCTAGGGACCTTGAGAAAGGAGGCCATCTTTGCTAACATCTTGTTCTCTGCTTTGGCAGACCTGGCACTGAGAATCATTCTGAGTCAGCAAGAATGTACAGCCTACAAAAGTTGGCAATAATATGCTCCCCTTGTTTTAAGATGCTGACTTTGTAGTAACTACTTATGTTTAATAACCAAAAGTATACTCTATCAGATTGTGCTAGCATTGTACATTTGATTTTATTCCTAAGTGTCTTTTGGGCCGAGAACACACTATTTTCTGATTTATGAAGCAGGAGTTTTATGTTACATTCAACTTTTTAAAAGCATGTCTGACGAGGATGTGGAGAAAGGGGAACACTCCTCCATTGTTGGTGGGATTGCAAGCTTGTACAACCACTCTGGAAATCAGTCTGGCGGTTCCTCAGAAAATTGGACATAGTACTACCGGAGGATCCCGAAATACCTCTCCTGGGCATATATCCAGAAGATGTCCCAACCAGTAAGAAGAACACATGCTCCACTATGTTCATAGCAGCCTTGTTTATAATAGCCAGAAGCTGGAAAGAACCCAGATGCCCCGCAACAGAGGAATGGATACAGAAAATGTGGTACATTTACACAATGGAATACTACTCAGCTATTAAAAAAATTAATTTATGAAATTCCTAGGCAAATGGATGGACCTGGAGGGTATCATCCTGAGTGAAGTAACCCAATCACAAAGGAACTCGCACAATATGTACTCACTGATAAGTGGATAATAGCCCAGAAACTTAGGATACCCAAGATATAAGATACAACTTGCCAAACGCATGAAATTCAAGAAGAACGAAGACCAAAGTGTGGACACTTTACCCTTTCTTAGAAATGGGAACAAAACACTCATAGAAGGAGTTACAGAGACAAAATTTGGAGCTGTGACGAAAGGATGGACCATCTAGTGACTGCCATATGCAGGGATCCATCCCATAATCAGCTTCCAAATGCTGACACCATTGCATACACTAGCAAGATTTTGCTGAAAGGACCCAGTTATAGCTCTCTCTTGTGAGACTATGCCAGGGCCTAGCAAACACAGAAGTGGATGATCACAGTCAGCTATTGGATGAGTCACACGGCCCCTAATGGAGGAGCTCGAGAAACTACCCAAGGAGCTATAGGGAACTGCAACCCTATAGGTGGAACAACAATATGAACTAACCAGTACCCGGGAGCTCTTGTCTTTAGCTGCATATGTATCAAAAGATGGCCTAGTCGGCCATCACTGCAAAGAGAGGCCCATTGGACTTGCAAACTTTATATGCCCCAGTACAGGGGAACGCCAGGGCCAAAACGGGGGAGTGGGTGGGTAGGGGATTGGGGGGGGGGGTATGGGGGACCTTTGGGATAGCATTAAAAATGTAAATGAGGAAAATACCTAATTAAAAAAATAGAAAATGACAGTAAAAAAAAATAAAAGCATGTCTGAATGAATGTAAAATAAAAGTATATGGGGAAAAAAGATTCACCTCCGGTCGATCTTGTAGAGAGAAGAAAGATTTTTTCTTATATCCCTGGGTTAGATTGAGTTAAAGATGATAACTAGAAAGTTATCAAAAAAAAATGACAAAATTGAGTGTTGTGGTGGAGTTTCCCCTTACTGGATGGGTCACAGAATAGAGCAGACATTTACCATGACTTTTGTCTGAACACAGACAGACTGAGCTATTTAGCTTTTCTGGAAAACAGTTCCAAGAATACTTAAAACCCTCTAAGACAATAGTATACTAGTAAAGAACGTTAATCAACAGACTAACCGGTTGTGATGTAAGGTTTCAGAAATAAGGATCTGGCTACCACTGTAGGGAAGAAGCTAGGAGAGCTCGCTGTTTAAATTTAAAAGATGATTACTTGACTGCCTTATGCAGAAAATGATGATAACGAGGATAATCATAGTAAGACAATATCTTCTTAGATCATTTCCAAAACCAAAATGCCAGATCTATGTATTAAGCATACTTGGGTTCGATTGATCCTTTCAGACTGAATGTCAGTGGGGAGAAATGACAATAATACTATATCTCACTAGAGAGAGAAAATTAGCAATTCAAACCACTGTGCCTATGGAAATTGAGGCTTGAAGTATTTTAAATATTTTAAGTATTTCTAAAGGTATCTTGTGGTCTTACTTTTAGTTAGTTTTTTTAAATATAATGGTATTATGGATTTTTCTCTCCTCTCTCTCTCTCTCTCTCTCTCTCTCTCTCTCTCTCTCTCTTTCTCTCTCTTTCCTTCCTTCCTTCCTTCTTTCCCTCTCTCTCTGTCTCTCTCTCTCTATCTCTTTCTCTCTGTCTGTCTCTGTCTCTGTCTATCTCTCTCTCTCTGAGTTGTGTGTATGTATGTGTCTTAGTTGTTCTACATTCCTAGTACTGATCAACAGCACAACAAAAAGAATACATTCAGATGGGAAGATAAATGCATTGCAAGCATATATTTCTTGATGGACTGGTGATGCCTTCCTTGTTCATGTCCTCTAGAATGACTAAAATGTTAATTTTCAATTATTAAGGTTTTCAAATACCAGATGGTCTAAAATGAAGCATAATTGAGTGAACATTAAATTTCTTAATTTCTTTGATTTTCAATTTCTTGTTCTTATCCAGCCATATATTCTCCCAATAGTTTATTGCAATGGAAACTGAAATAGGAGTAAAGAATTTATAATTGATTCAAAATAGGTCTTGTCCTATTATCACTGTGGGATGATGGAGGTGGCTGCCTAGTCCTTGAGCCCACAATGAACTTTGGTGCTATGCTTAGACATGCCAATTACCAGTATAAGGCCACAAGTGGCAATGCTAACTAATTTACTATTACAATGGGAAAAGTTAAAGTTAATTAAGATACAGCAGTGTGCAACCCAGCTAATGCCTAATGTGCCTTTCTAGGTGAAGTGTGTGAGCAGTTTACAGAGGAAAAGAGAATGTTTCATACTTTCAGGTAAGATAAAAAGTTGCAAGCTCTACTGGCCAGCTTTAGTACTTTCTGTAAATAAATTAAGAAATCCATGTGATACATCATTGCTTATTTTTGTAAACATTGAAATGAAAAGACAAGTACAGAGTTTTACTAAGACAAATCAAGAGTCAGTTTCTTCATATTAGCTAACTCTACATGCCAAATGATCTATACATAAAGACAGTTTTGTTATAGGTGATTATGTACATGACTAAAGATGAAATTCCCCATCATATTCTAACATCTTTCATCTGTCATATGGTTTATTCTTATAACTTACTATGAACCAATGCACTATTCCCCACTGAGACAGTGAAAGCAGGACTGTGCTGGCCTTTCATTCATGACACTTTCATTGTATTGCATTTTTTATGTTCAATAGAATATCTTTGTACTCATTCAGAATACCAGTTTTGAAGGAACTAACATAATACTTACCAACTTCCAATTGACTTTGGATAAAATATGCATACCTGTATTTTTATAGAAAATTATTATTGTTAAGATCATTTTGACACTTATCAGTATAAATTCTGGTAATTACTGTAAGAACACAGTAGATTTATTGAAATAGCAACGACTGAAAATTCACAGAAATTAGAAAGAAGGTGCATTTTTCTACCTAAGAGGATAATTCTTAGCAAAACTATTGAAATTCTATGTGTTAATCTAATTTTATATATGTTGACAAACTGGTGGTAAAATATATATTATTCATATTCCAATAAAAATACCAAGGATATGTTGTCATGCAGAGACACATATGTGGTTATGTGTTTATTTAAATCTGTGACTGGAAGTCTTAACTATATTTTAAACCTGTGAAAAACTATCAGTCTATCTCCTTTGTACTAATGTCTTGATTGAAATTTTGATGGTCAAAATGTTATTCAATCTTGAAAGTATTATTTCTCTTGACATATATTCTGTATTTTACTCCCAAAATTGCTGTGTCTTCTTCTGAGCGGAGATATTAAGAATATGTGATGCATTTTATTAATACCAAGCAATATCCCTCAATTTAATTTGACTACTATGTTAATCTTTGGGAGGTATTTCAGATTTATTTGGACTTTCTATAAATGTCTCCTTATAAATCATGAAAACTGAGTAACATATAATGTAAAATAAAGACAGATAAAGCCTTGCCATTAATTGCAAGGAAACTCACATGAAACAAAGTTTATTCTTCAAAATTCCATGCAGAAATAGAGGGAACAATCATTCTCTAGTCTCAAGTAAAGGTAAGCCATTAAAAATTGTTCTGTCCCTATGGAAATTTCCCATGTAGGGATATCAATTCCTAAAATGACATTCCTGACTATAGATACAATAAATCATATATACTAGGTTCAAAGAATATAAATGTGAATTGCTCCGATCTACAGAGATATCAGTATAAGAGATTTTGGTCTAAGGGATGAACAAAGAAAGTAAATTTGGATAAGTGCTTTCTATTTCTTCTTCTTCTTCTTCTTCTTCTTCTTCTTCTTCTTCTTCTTCTTCTTCTTCTTCTTCTTCTTCTTCTTCTTCTGCTTCTGCTTCTGCTTCTGCTTCTGCTTCTGCTTCTGCTTCTGCTTCTGCTTCTGCTTCTGCTTCTGCTTCTGCTTCTTCTGCTTCTTCTGCTTCTTCTGCTTCTTCTTCTTCTCTTCTTCTTCTTCTTCTTCTTCTTCTTCTTCTTCTCTCTCTCTCTCTCTCTCTCTCTCTCTCTCTCTCTCTCTCTCTCTCTCTCTCTCTCTCTCTCTCTCTCTCTCTCTCTTACACTTGATATTTTATTACCTGCCCTGTCCAACTTCCGAAGGTTCCACATCCCATACCTCCTTCCTACCCCCTGTCTCCATGTGAATGTCACTCTCCCCACCATGCCCCACCAGACCTCTAAATTTCCTGAGGCCTCCAGTTTCTTGAGGATTAGGTGCATCATCTCTGAAAGAACACAGACCAGACAGTCCTCTACTGTGTGTGTGTGTTGTAAGCTTAATATCAGCTGGTGTATGCTGGCTGGTTGGTGGTCCAATATTTGAGAGCTCTCAGGGATCCAGATTAATTGAGACTGCTGGTCCTCCTACAGAGTTGCCCTTCTCCTCAGCTTCTTTCAGCCTTCCGCAATTCAACAACAGAAGTTCACTGCTTCTGTCCATTGGTTGGGTGCAATGCAACTGCATCTGACTCTTTCAGCTGCTTGTTGGGTCTTCCAGTATGCAGTAATATTGTCAGACCTTTGGACCTCCCCTTGAGCTGGATCGCCCTTTGGGCCTGTTGCTGGACCTTCTTTTCCTCATGTTATTTGAAAATATTTATTGAACAAGAATATTTAGATTACAGTAACAAAAATAATACAGGTTTTTTAAAAATATTTTTTGGTGAAAACATAAATGTTGGATATGAAACTTGTAAGAAAAAAAAATCAAAGTTTTCCAGCAGTGAGGATGAACTGACTAAAGATTTTTTCTGTTCATATTCGGTATTTGGGAAACATAGAACATCACTTACTTTGACTATAAAATAGTCTGGTGAGCACAGCTAAGAATAAGCATTTGAGAAACTCTGATACTGTCAATCACACAGGCCTGTTTTCTTTAAGTGAGAGAAAAAAATAATTTCTGATGACCAGGAATGCTGGAGTGACAAGGTCAAACCACCTGGGATCATTCACTATATTTTCAAATCCAACTTCCACCTGAATTCCCCAAATATCCTAAGCTTCCTCTCTCAGTGAAGAGAACACATCCCTATGAAAGAGATATCAAGGAGCTCTCCTCCCATTAATGTCTGACAAGGCCATCCACTGCTACATATGTAGCTGGAGCCATAGAACTCTCCACGTGCACTTTTTGGTTGTTAGTTTAGTCCTTGAGAGCTCTGGGGGTTCCGGTTGGTTGATATTGTTGTTCTTTCCATGAGGTTGCTAACCCATTTAGCTCCTTCATTCCTTTCTTTAACTCCTCCATTGGGGACCCCATGCTCAGTCCAATGGTTGGCTGTGAACATCCACCTCTGTATTTGTCAGGATCTGTCAGAGCCTCTCAGGATACAGCTATATAAGGCTCCTGTCAGCAAGCACTTCTTGGCATCTTCAGTAGTTTCTAGGTTTCATGATTGGATTTGGGATGAATCGCCATGTGAGAAAGTCTCCAGATGACCTTTTGTTCAGTCTCTGCTCTGCACTTTGGCTCTGTATTTTGTCACTTCTTCTTCTTCTTCTTCTTCTTTTTTTTTTTTTAACAATTTTTAGTAGATATTTTCTTCATTTACATTTCAAATGCTATCCCAAAAGTCCCCTATACCCTCCCCTGTCCTTGCCCCCAAACCAACCCACCCCTGCTTCCTGGCCCTGGCATTCCCCTGTACTAGGACATATAATCTTTGCCAAACAAAGGGCTTCCCCTCACAATGATGGCCGACTAGGCCATCTTCTGCTACATATGCAGCTAGAGACATGAGCTCAGGGGGTACTGGTTAGTTCATATTGCTGTTCCTCCTATACGGTTACAGATCTCTTCAGCTCCTTGGGTACTTTCTCTAGCTCCTCTATTGGGGGCCCTGTGTTCCATCCAATAGATAACTGTGAGCATCCAGTTCTGCATTTACCAGGCATTGGCATAGTCTGTCCCACTCGGGGATCCATATCGTAATCAGCCACCAAACGCAGACCCTATTGTATATGCCAGCAAGATTTTGCTGACATGACCCTGATATATCTGTCTCTTGTGAGACTATTTCATCACTTCTAAGAAGGACTTTGGTCTTTTTTTCTTCTTGGGATTCATGTGGTCTGTGAATTTTATCTTGGGTATTGTGAGCTTTTAGGCTAATATCCACTTATCAGTGAATACATACCATGTTCTATTCTTTGGTGACTGTGTTACCTCACTCAAGATGATATTTTCTAATTCCATCCATTTGCCTAAGAGTTTTATGAAGTCATTGTTTTTAATGGCTGAGTAGCACTCCATTGTGTAAATGTATAATATTTTCTGTATCCATTCCTCTGTTGAAAGATATCTGGGTCTGTCCAGTTTCTGGCTATTGTAAATAAGGCTTCTATAAACATAGTGGAACATGTGTCTTTGTTATATGTTGGGGCATCTTTTGGTTATATGCCCATTCTTTTTGTAAACATCATGGATGCTTTGCAATTTTTTTCATGGGAATCTTGATGTAGCCATCCCTGCAGGTTGGGTTTGTTTTTGTTTTTATTTTTGTTTGTTTGTTTTTTATGACAAACTGCACATGGAAATACATTTCCAAAGTTTAACAATGATTAAATGAGTCACTGCATGGTTTGACCCAGTAACTGCAAAGATGGTACTATATTGAGCTTCATTCTTGACATATATTTTGTTTCATGGAGTGATTTGGGGAAGTACTTACATGATTGTTTTAATTGGTTTTTATACATGAGTATAAAAACATATACAAATTCATTATTATTTTTGGGGTTATGAAAATCACTTTGCAAATAAACTTTACACAAAAATGAACTTTACACAAAGACACTACACAAAATTCAATTCAAAAAATCTTCAAGAAGTACGAATAAGGTTTTAAGTAATAAAAATTTCAGAAGATAAGGCATGGTAAATGTTATGACATTTGTCTTTATACTGAGTTCTTACTAAAGATACAAAAAAGCTCGTATAACTATATCTAAAATGTATAATAATAATATACAATATTACTATCCCTAAGCATTAGAAATTAAACAACTTGTGACAGTATGAATTAATCTGAAAAAAATTATGAAAAGTTAAACAAGTCAGTCACTCAAAAATATAATCAATCATATGCAGTATTTCAACAATTCAGGAATTAAAAACATATAATGGAATAGCAATTTTCCTAGAGAAATGACCATACAGATTATCATTAATATATATAAATATATGGTTAAGCAAGATAAAGTAGTTCTAATACTCTGTAGTATGATGCAATGCTTGCAGCAATGCTATACAGTGTGTAGTATACAGTGCTATACAATTAAATTTTTAGGCTCTGTGCCATCAGGAGGGTCTCTTATCAGTTTTGCCCTGTGTGGAAAAGGAACTCTTGGGATGCCTTCAGGCTTTGGTGTCTTCAGAGGAGCAGAGACATTGGAGATCTGCCCTGTCAGATGTCAGCCAGAAGGAGAATGGAGAAGAGACCTGGGTGGTAAAAGACTCTCAGGTCTTAAAGAGAGGAACCTTAGATGAAATGCTCTACTGTGGGCAGAGGGGATTTGGAGAGTCTACATCCAGTAGAAAGACAAGGCATCAAGTGGAGTAACAGGGTTGCCATACCACACCCAAAACTCTGAATCAGAATTGTTCCTGTCTGAAAGAACTGCAGGAAAGGAGAAGAGACTGAGGGAAAGGAGATCCAATGACCAGCCAAAATTAGCACCCATCTCAAGGCAAGGCTCCAAGACCTGACACTATTATTGATGCTATGATGTATTTAGAGACAGAAGACTAGCACAACTGCCCTCTGAGAGGCACAATAAGCATCTGACTGAGACAGAAGCAGATATTTATATTCAACCAGTGGACAAAACCTGGTGACCCCTGTGGTTGAATTAGGGAAAAGCTGGAAGAAGCTGAGGAGGATGGTGACCCAAGAGGAAGACCAGCAGTCTCAACTAACCTGGATCCCTGGGATCTCTCAAGACTCTGATCTACCACCAAGGAAGCATATACCCACTGATATGAGGCTCCCAACATGTATGCAGTAGAGGACTTCTGGGTCTAGATTTAGTCACTGAAGATACACCTAACCCTCGAGATACATGGACCCCCAGGGAGTGGATCAGTCTGTTGGAGTAGGAGGGTCATAGGGACATCTTCTTGGAGATGGGGGAGGATAGTGGGATGTGGAATAGTTGGAGAGTAGACCAGGAAGTGGATAAAGTCTGGACTGTGAAAAAAAGATTAAAGAATATATTTTTAAAAGAAAGAAAAATATAAAATTTTAATAAATTATAACTCATATTGTTGCTAGCACATATATAAATAGCTAAATTTTAGGAGAACATTTCTGGAAATGATTGACATGATTGTTGTATTTGTTTTGGTGATAATTTCATGTCTACATTATATCAGTTACATATATATATACATATATATATATATATATACACACACATATATACACAAAGTATATATATATATATATATATAACTGAAAAAATATATATGTATGTATATGTATGTGTATATCTATATATATCTATATATCTATATATCTATATATCTATATATCTATATATCTATATATCTATATATCTATATATCTATATATCATCTATATATCTATAATATATATATATATATATATATATATATATATATATATATATATATATATATAATTGTCCCATCCAGCAGGACTCAGTTATTCGTGGGTACGAGGGGAACCGCAAACCTGAAGAGAAATGGGCGGGAAAGAAGAGCAAGACCAAGCAAAGAGTTGTCAAGGTCTGTTTATTAGGCTGAAAAAGCCAGGTTATAAGCACACAGTGAGGGGAAATAGGGAGGGGCATAAGGGGAATTAACAAAGAACAAAGAAATGGGCATCTGCAGGCTGGAGGTGCCCTGAGTCTTATCTCAGGAATGTAGATTCCTCCTTAACAGCCTGAGGTGTCAAGACTGGCTCAGCACATAACTGAGGTCCTTAGAAGTCTTGGGAGTCAGGAAAAAAATAAGGAAGAGGGGACTATAATTCAAATCTTTAGGGTCTTAGGTGCCAGAAAGGGATAGGAAAGAGGAGGTGACCGGCTCCTTAGCACAAGGCCATTTGGCTTATTAGGGTGGAAAACTGTGAAAGGCTTACTTCCTCACGGTATGGTTTCCAACATATACATATACGTATACGTATACATATACACACACACACATATATATATATATGTGTGTGTGTGTGTGTGTGTGTATATATATGTATATGTGTATATATGTATGTATGTATGTATGAATATATATATATATATATATATGATTTTTTATTTATTTACAATCCAGTTGCTGTATCCATCATTGTCCCCTCCCCACAGTTTCTTATTCTATTCTTTCTCACCCCTGATGCAGAGAGGATGCTCCCCCATTACCAGGCCTTCCCCCTCCCTGGGGACTCAAATCTCTTGAGGATTTGCTGCATCTTGTCCCATTGAGAACAGAGCAGGCAATCTTCTGCTATATATGTATCAGGGCCCTCTGACCAGCTCATGTATGCTGCCTATGTGACGGCTCAGGGTCTGGGAACTCCCAGGGGTCTAGGTGAATTGAGACCGCAAGTCTTCCTATGGGGTTTTTCTCTCTTCTGCTTCTTCCATCCTTTCCCTAATTCAACCACAGGGATCTCTGACTTCAGTCCAATGGTTGGGTGTAAATATCTGAGTCTGTCTCAGTCAGCTGCTGGTTGGGCCTCTCAGAGGACAGCCATGCTAGGCTCCTGTCTGTAAGCACATCATAGCATCAGCAATGGTGTCAATCTTTGGTGTTTCCCCATGAGGCAGATCCCCATTTGGGTCGCTTATTGGACTGCCTTTCTCTCAGGCTGTTCTCCACTTTTGTCCCTTCCCTTCTTTTAGACAGGAGAGCTTTTGGGTTAAATTTTGAATATGAGTTGTTAATGCCATCCGTCCCCTTGAGGACCTTACTATCTACTGGAGGTGGAGTCTACAAGTTCTTTCTCCTCACTGTTGGTTACTTTAACTAAAGTCACTCCCACTGAGTTCTGAAAGTCCTTCACTTCTCAGGTCTCTGGTACTTTCTGGAGTGTCTCTCTACCTCCCACCTTCTGAGGTTACATATTTCCATTCATTCTGCTAGATCTCTTGGCTTCTCTCCTGCCCCACCTGTTCCCTTTTATTTTCTCCCACTCCCCTCTTTAGTCCAAATTCCTCCCTCCCTTTTTCTCCAGTTATTAATTTCTTCCCTCAATTAGGTGGGATAGAAGCGTCCTCATTTGGCCTTTCTGCTGGTTAATGTTAAATTCTGTGGGTTGTATCCTAAGTATTGTGTAATTTTGGTTAACATCCACTTATTAGTGACTGCATACCATGTATGTTCTTTTGGGTCTGTGTTACCTCTCTCAGGATGGTATTTTTTAGTGCCATTCATTTGCCTGCAAAATTCATGATAGCCTCATTTTAATAGCTGAATATGAAAGACTCCGAGAGGAGCCCCTGGCTCAGGCCTCAGGACAATAGCGGACACCCAAGAACTCATGATAGACCAAGCTTGTTGCAAACCACATGAGGCTTTATTCGGGGAAAGCCAGAGTTCTGGGGACGACTCATATCCCATGCAGGGGTAGAGGAGTCAACCTCGAGGGGAAAGAGGTCCCAGTTTTTATAGGCCCTCAGGGGGGAAAGGAGAAGGGGGAAAGTAGGGAATTTCCAGATCTAAACAATGTCTATTCTCAAGAAATGGGTATGGGAGGGGTACAAGGAAAGAGTCTAATGAAGATGCAGCAATGGGCACACACCTGGTCAGAACATTGGCAGACACACAGGTTCGAGGAGTGGCCAGAGCATTGTGTACCTCTATTTTTCTAAATCAGTGAAGCTAGTTCTGCTAACACTGACATCTATCCTGCCAATTTCAGGGCTTCTGTGACCTTTTACATTCTGTCAGGATCTTTCAAGTATTATTCCATTGTGTAAATCTACCACCTTTTCTGTATTCATTCTTCCCTAGTGGAACATCTGGGTCCTTTGCAGCTTCTGGCTTTTACAAATAAGGCCTCTATGAACATCGTGGTGTACATGTTCCTTTGGTATGGTGGGACTTCTTCTGGGTATATGCCCAAGTTATAGCTGGGTCTTGAGGTAGGTCTATTTGCAATTTTCTGAGCAACTGCCAGATTGACTTCCAGAGTGTTTGTAGCAGTTTGCAATCACATCAGCAATGCAGGAGTGTTCCCCTTTCTCCACACCCTTGCCAGCATCTGCAGTTGCCTGAGTTTTTTTTTTTTTTTTTAATCTTAACCATTCTGATTGGTGTAAGATGGAATCTCAGAGTCATTTTGATTTGCATTTTCCTGATGACTAAGCATGTGGAGTTTCTTTAGATGTTTCTTAGTCATTCAAGATTCCTCAGTGGAAAATTCTTTGTTTAGATTTGTACCCTATTTTTAATTGGGTTATTTGGTGTTCTGGAATCTAACTTCTTGAGTTATTTCTATATTTTGTATATTGGCCCTCTATTGGATGTAGCATTGGTAGTATCTCTCCAAAAGTCTTGGTTGCCTTTTGGTCCTATTGACAGCATCCTTTGCTTTACAGTTTCATAAGATCCCATTTGACAATTGTTAATTTTAGAGCCTGAGACATTGGTGTTCTGTTCAGGAAATTTTCCCTTGTGCTGTATTCAAAGCTCTTTCCCACTTTTTCTTCTTTTAAATTTGCCATATATGGTTGGAAGTCCGTTATCCAAATGGATTTGAGCTTTATAAAAAAATAAAAATGAATCAGTTTGCATTATTCTATATGCAGATTGCCAGTTAGTCAAGCACCATTTGTTGAATATGCTTTCTTTTTTCCACAGTATTGTTTTGGCTTCTTTGGCAAATTCAAGTAACCAGAGTTGTGTGTGTTTATTCCTGGGTCTTCAATTATTTTTTCAATCTATTATTAGATATTTTCTTCATTTACATTTCAACTGCTATCTCAAAAGTCCCCTATACCCTTCCCAGACCCTCCTCCCCTACCCACCTACTCCCACTTCTTGGCTCTGGCGTTCCCCTGTACTAGGGCATATAAAGTTTGCAAGAACAAGGGGCCTCTCTACCCAATGATGGCTGACTAGGCCATCTTCTACTACATATGTAACTAGAGACAGGAGCTCTGTGGGTATTGGTTAGTTCATACTGTTGTTCCACCTATAGGGCTGCAGACCCTTTCAGCTCCTTGGGTACTTTCTCTAGTTCCTCTATTGGGGGCCCTGTGTTCCATCCAATAGATGACTGTGAGCATCCACTTCTGTATTTGCCAGGCACTGGCATAGCCTCACAAAAGACAGCTATTTCAGGGTCTTTTCAGCAAAATCTTGCTGGAATATGCAATAGTGTCTGCGTTTGGTGGCTGATTATGGGATGGATCCCCAGGTGGGGTAGTCTCTGAATGGTCAATCCTTTCATCTTAGCTTCAAATTTTGTCTCTGTAACTCCTTCCATGGGAATTTTGTTCCCTATTCTAAGGAGGAATGAAGTATCCAAATATACGTCTTCTTTCTTCTTGATTTTCTTGTGTTTTGCAAATTTTATCTTGGCTATTCTAAGTTTCTGGACTAATATCCACTTATCAGTAATGCAAATCAAGTGACTTCTTTTGTTATTGGGTTACCTCACTCAGGATGATATCCTCCAGATACATCCATTTGCCCAAGAATTTCATAAATTCATTGATTTTAGTAGCTGAGTAGTACTCCATTGTGTAAATGTACCACATATTCTGTATTGATTCCTCTGTTGAGGGACATCTGGATTCTTTCCAGCTTCTTGCTATTATAAATAAGGCTGCTATGAACATAGTGGAGCATGAGTTCTTATTACCAGTTGGAACATCTTCTGGGTATATGCTCAGGAGAGGTATTACTGGATCTTCTGGTAGTACTATGTCCAATTTTCTGAGGAACCGCCAGACTGATTTCCAGATTGGTTTTACAAGCTTGCAATCCCACCAACAATGGATGAGTGTTACTCTTTCTCCCCATCCTTGACAGCATCTGCTGTCACCTGAGTTTTTGATCTTAGCCATTCTGACTGGTGTGAGCTGGAATCTCAGGGTTGTTTTGATTTGCATTTCCCTGGTGATTAAGGATGTTAACATTTTTTCAGGTGCTTCTCAGGCATTCAGTATTCCTCACTTGAGTTCTTTGTTTAGCTCTGTGCCACATTTTTTAATGGGGTTATTTGTTATTCTGGAGTCCAGCTTCTTGAGTTCTTTGTATATGTTGGAAATTTGTCCCCCTCCCCCCAATTAAGTTTAGGCTTAGTAAAAAATACTTTCCCAATCTGTTGGTGGCTTTTTTGTCTTATTGGCTGTATCTTTTGGTTTACAGAAAATTTGCAATTTTATGAGGTCCCATTTGTCAAGTCTTGATCTTACAGCACAAGCCATTGCTATTTTTGTTCAGGAATGTTTCCCCTGTGCCCATATCTTTGAGGCTTTCCCCCACTTTCTCCTCTATTAATTTCAGTGTCTCTGGTTTTATGTAGAGTTCTTTGATCCACTTAGACTTGAGCTTTGTACAAGGAGATAAGAATGGATCAATTTGCATTTTTCTACATGATTATTGCCAGTTAAGCCAGCACCATTTGTTGAAAATGTCTTTTTTCCACTGGGTGATTTTAGCTCCCTTGTCAAAGTTCAAGTGACCATAGGTGTGTGGGTTCATTTCTGGGTCTTCAGTTCTATTCCTTTGATCTACCTGTCTGTTGCTCTACCAGTACCATGTGGTCTTTACAACTATTGTTCCTTAGTACAATTTGAGGTCCCTCATGGAGATTTCCACAGAAAAACTTTGATTGTTTAGAATTGTTTTCACTCTCCTGGATTTTTGTTATTCCAGATGTATTTGAGAAATCATCTTTGAATCTCTATGAGGAACTGAGTTGGAATTTTGATGGAAAATGCATTGAATCTGTGGATTGCTTTGGTAAATTGGCCATTTTTCCTACGTTAATCCTGCTAATCCATGAATGTGGGAGGTCTTTCGATCTTCCTTGGTCTTCTTTGATTTCTTGTTTTAATCATACAGGTCTTCCACTTGCTTGTTTAGAGTTACACCAAAATTCATTGTATTATTTATGACTATTGAGATGGGTGTTGTTTCCCTAATTTATTTCTTAGTCACTTTGACATTTGTATATACAGAGGCTATTGATTTGTTTGAGTTAATTTAATATCTAGACACTTTGCTCAATCTATTTACCAGATATAAGAGTTCTCTGGTACAATTTTTGGGGTAGCTTATGTATAGTATTGTATTGTCTGCAAATAGTGATATCTTGACTTTTTTCTTTGTATCCCTTTGACATCCTTTTGTTGTCTAATTGCTCTAGCTAGAACTTGCAGTACTATATTGAATTAATAGGGAAGAAATGGGAAGCCTTGTCTTATCTCTGATTTTCATGGGGTTGCTTCAAGTTTCTCTCCATTTAATTTGATGTTGGTTGTTGTTTGGTGCATTTGCTTCTATAATGCTTATGTATGTGTCCTTAATTCCTGATCTTTCCAAGACCTTCGATATGACCTTTGGCAAAGCTTCTTTTGCATCTAATGAAATGATCCTGTGCTTTTGTTCATGTAGTGGATTACATTGATGGATTTCTGTATATTGAACTGCATCCCTGGGATAAAGCCTACCTGATCATGTTGAATGTTGGTTTTGATGTATTCTTGAATTTGGTTTGCAAGAATTTTATTGAGTATTTTTGCATCAATATTCATAAGTGAAAGTGGTCTGAAGTTTTCTTTCTATTCTTTCTATGTTAGGTCTTTGTGTGGTTTAGGTATCAGAGTAATTGTGACTTCATAGAATGAATTAGGTACTATTCCGTCTGTTTATATTTTGTGGAATAGTTTGAGAAGTTATGTTTTAGGTCTTCTTTGAAGGTCTGATAGAGTTCTACACCAAACAATCTGGCCCTGACCTTTTTTGGTTAGGAGATTTTTAATGACTTCTATTTTCTTAAGGCTTATGGGAATGTTTAGGTATATGTTCTGATCCTGATTTAAGTTTGGTACCTGTTATCTATCTACAAAATCATTAATTTCATCTAGATTTTCCAGTTTTATTTAGTATAGCCTCTTGTAGTAGGATTTGAAGTTATTTTGAATTTCTTCAGTTTCTGTAGTTTTGTCTCCCTTTTCACTTCTGAATTTGTTAGTTTGGATACTGTCTCTGTGCCCTCTATATAGTTTGGCTAAGGGCTTATCTATCTTGTTGATCTTTTCAAAGAACCAGCTCCTGGTTTTGTTGATTCTTTGTATAGTTCTTTTCTTGTTGTGTTGTTGTTGTTGTTCTACTTTGTTGATTTCAGCCCTTAGTTTATTTCCTGCCATCTACTCCTCTTGTTTATATGCTTCTTTTTGTTCTAGAGCTTTTAGATGTGCTCTTAATTTCATAATGTGGGATGTATCCAGTTTCATTATGAAGGCACTCAGTGTTATGATTTTTTGCTTAATACCGCTTTCATGGAGTATCATAATTTTAGGAATACTGAGCTTTCATTTTGTTAAATTCCAGAATGTCTTTAATTTCTTTCTTTATTTCTTCCCTTACCATGTTATTATTGAGTACAAACTTATTCACTTTCCATGATTATGTGGAATTCTTGTTTATGAAGGCCAGATTTAGTCAGTGGGGATCTGGTAGAATGCATCAATTATTTCACTCTTCATCTATTGGTTGAGGCTTGTTTTGTATCTGATTATATGTTCAGCTTTTGAGAAGGTACCATGAAATTCTGAGAAGAAGGTATATTCTTTTGATTTGGGGTAAAATATTCTGTATATATCTATGAAATCCATTTCATTTATAACCTGTTAGTTTTACTGTGTCTCTGTTTAGTTCATATTTCCTTGTTCTGTCCTTTAGTGAGAGTTTGTGTGTTGAAGTATACTACTATTATTGTGTTCAATGTGTGCTTTGAGCTTTGCCCTTGCATTTGTGGCATGGATGTTCAGAATTGAGAGTTCATCTTGTTGTTTATTTATTTTTTTCCTTTGATTAGGATGACACGTCCTTCCGTATCTTTTGTTAATTTTGGTTGAAAGTATTTTATTAGATATTATAATCAATTCTCATATTTGTTTATTGGGACCATTTGTTTGGAATTTTTCCAGCCTTTCAGTCTGGGGCACCCGCCTTTGTTATTGATGTGTGTTTTTGGTATGCAGCAAAATGCTCAGTTCTGTTTATGTATCCAGTCTGTTATTCTATGATTTTTTTAATGGGGAATTGAGTCCCTTGATGCTGAGATATTAATGAGCAGTCATTGTTAGTTCCTGTTATATTCATTGTTTGTGTGGTTCTCTTCTTTTGGGATTGTTCTGAGATGATTAACTTTTTTGGTTTTCCTTGAATGTAGTTTCCTTCTTTGGGTTAGATTTTTCCTTCTAGAATCTTCTGTAGAGCTGGATTTGTGGAAAGATACAGTTTAAATTCTGTTTTGCCATGAAATATCTTGCTTTCTCTATCTATGGTGATTGAGAGTTTTGCTCAGTATAATAGCCTGGACTGGCTTTGTGTTCTTTGTGGGTTTGTATGACATCTGTCCAAGATCTTCTAGATTTTAGAGTGTCTGTTGAGAGGTTTGGTGTAATTCTGATTGGTCTGCCTTTATATATTACTTGGTATTTTTCTCTTATTACTTTTAATCTTCTTTCTTTGTTCTATGTTTTTAGGGTTTTGATTAATATGTGATAGGAGGAATTGTTTTTCTTGTCCAATCTATTTGGTATTCTGTACACTTCTTGTATGTTTATGGGCATCTCTTCTTTTAAGTTAGTGAAGTTTTCTTATAAGATTTTATTAAAGATGTTTTCTGCCCCTTTAAATTAGGAAGCCAGTTTCTTCTACATCTATTATTCTTAGGTTTGTTCTTTTCATTGTGTCCAGAATTTCCTGGATGTTTTGGGATGGGAGAATTTTGCACTTTGTATTTTTTTTCATTGTTTTACATCTTCAAAGCCTGAGATTCTCTCTTCTATCACTTGCATTCTGTTGGTGATGCTTGCATCTGTAATTCCTGATCTCTTTCCTAAACTTTCCATCTACAGGGCTGCCTCAATTTGTGATCTGTGTTGCTATTTCGATTTTCTTTAGACTGTGGATGGTTTTGTTCACTTCCTGCATCTGTTTGATTTTCCCCCGTATTTCTTTTGGAATTTATATGTTTCTTCTTTAAGGGCTTCTACTTGTTGAAATGTGTTCTCCTGTATTTCCTTAAAGCAATTATTTTTGTCCTCCTTAATGTCCTCTATCTTCTTCATGAGAATAAGTTTAGGTCAGAATCTTGATTTTCAGGTGTTTTAGGGTATGTGGGGTTTGTTGTGCTGGAAAAACTGGGTTTGATGGGGTCAAGTGGCATTGGTTTCTATTGCTTATGTTATTGTGCTTGCCTCTAGCCATCTGATTATCTCTGATATTAACTGTCCTTGCTGTCTCTGCCTGGATACTTTACTGCCTGTGAGCCTGGTTAGGATGGACCTCCTCTAGCCAGGCTGTCTCACTGTGTAAGAGGGGTTCTGGAGCTCCTGATCTGCCCCAGGCCTTGTTATGAAAATCTTCCTGGGAGTCAAACTGTCTCCTTGTGTGGGTATATGGGGAGTGGGTTTGTGGAGGGAACACTGGAGCATCTGCTTGGCCCCAGGGAATACTTGTGGACCAGAAAGATTGTCTCTCCCTGTGTGGTTGGGTCTTTTGTCCTCCTTCTCTGTGGGGATCCCTGTTAAGTCAGGTATTGGGCAAGGGGGTGGGACTTGACACTTACCTGTGAGCCTGGTTGTGAAAGACCTCCTGAGTATTTGATCTTAGCCATTCTGATTGGTATAAGGTGGAATTTCAGAGTCATTTTGAGTTTGATTTCCATTTTCCTCATATTAAGGACTTTGAACATTTCTTTAACTGGTTCTCAGACATTTGAGACTCCTCTGTTGTGAATTCTCCGTTTAGGTTAGCCTCTAAAGTTGTTGTTGTTGTTGTTGTTTCTGTACTTCTTCTTCTTCTTCTTCTTCTTCTTCTTCTTCTTCTTCTTCTTCTTCTTCTTCTTCTTCTTCTTCTTCTTTCCAATTTTTTATTAGATATTTTCTTCCTCTACATTTCAAATACTATTCTGAAAGTCCCCTATACCATCCCCAGACCCTGCTCCACTACCCACCCACTCCCATTTCTTGGTTCTGGCTTTTCCCTGAACTAGGACATATAAAGTTTGCAAGACCAAGGGGCATCTCTACCCAATGATGACCAACTAGGCTGTCTTCTGCTACATATGCAGTTAGAGATATGAGCTCTAGGGGAACTGGTTGGTTCATATTGTTGTTTCACCTATATGGGATTGCAGACCCCTTCAGCATCTTGGGTACTTTCTCTAACTCCTCCATTGGGGGCCCTGTGTTCCATCCAAGAGATGACTGTGAGCATCTACTTCTGTTTTTGCCAGGCACTGGCATAGCCTTAAAAGAGACAGCTATCTCAGGGTCCTTTCAGCAAAATCTTGCTGGCATATGTAATAGTGTCTGTGTTTGGTGACTGACTATGTGATGGATGCACTGGTGGGGCAGTTTCTAGATGGTCCATCCTTTTGTCTTAGCTCCAAACTTTGTCGCTGTAACTCCTTCCAAGGGTTCCTCATTTTAAGGAGGGACTAAGTATCCATACTTTGCTCTTCCTTCTTCTTGATTTATGTTTTGCAAATTGTATCTGGGGTATTCTAAGTTTCTGGGCTAATACCCACTTATCAGTGAGTGCATAACATGTGGATTCTTTTGTGATTGGGTTACCTCAGTCAGGATGATAACATTCAGAACCATGCATTTGCCTAAAAATTTCATAAATTCAGTGTTTTCAATAGCTCAATAGTTCTCCATTGTGTAAATGTACCACATTTTCTGTATTGATTCCTCTGTTGAGGGACATCTGGGTTCTTTCCAGCTTCTGGCTATTATAAATAAGGTTCATATGAACATAGTGGAGCATGTGTCCTTATTACCAGTTGCAACATCTTCTGGGGTTATGCTTAGGAGAGGTATTACTGAATCTTCTGGTAGTACTATGTCCAACTTTCTGAGGAACTTCCAGACTAGTTTCCAGACTGGTAGTACAAGCTTGCAATTCCACCAAAAATGGAGGACTGTACTTCTTTCTCCACATCCTTGCCAGCATCTGCTGTCACCTGAGTTTTTGATCTTAGCCATTCTGACTGGTGTGAAGTGGAATCTCAGGGTTGTTCTGAATTGCATTTCCCTGCTGATTAAAGATGTTGAACATTTGTTCAGGTGCTTCTCAGCTCTTTGGTATTCCTCAGTTGACAATTTTTTTATTTTGCTCTGTGCCCCATTTTTAAATGGGCTTATCTGATTTTCTGAAGTTCAACTTCTTGATTTCTTTGTATATATTGGAAATTAGTCTCCTATTACATTTAAGATTGGTAAAAATCCTTTCCCAAACTCTTGGTGGCTTTTTTGTCTTATTGACAGTATCTTTTGCCTTACAGAACCTTTGGATTTTATAGATCCCATTTGTTGATTTTTTTTTTTTTTGAGTTTGTGTGTTCATCTTTTTTTTTACTTTTTTTATTGTTAGGTATGTATTTAATTTACATTTCCAATACTATCCCAAAAGTCCCCCACACTCTCCCACACCCACTCCCCCACCCACATACTCCCACCTCTTGGCCGTGGTGTTTCCCTGTACTGAGGCATATAAGGTCTGCATGAACAATAGGCCTCCTTTTTCACTGATGGCCGGCCAGGCCATCTTCTGATACATATGCAGCTAGAGACACGAGCTCTGGGGGGTACTGGTTACTCGTCAGAATGGCTAAGATCAAAAATTCAGGTAACAGCAGATGCTGGTGAAGATGTGGAGAAAGAGGAACACTCCTTGATTGTTGGTGGGATTGCAAGCTTGTACAACCACTCTGGAAATCAGTCTGGTGTTTCCTCAGAAAACTGGACATATTACTACCAGAGGATCCTGCAAAACCTCTCCTGGGCATATATCCAGAAGATGTTCCACATGCTCCACTATGTTCATAGCAGCCTTATTTATAATACCCAGAAGCTGGAAAGAACCCAGATGCCCCTCAACAGAGGAATGGATACAGAAAATGTGGTATATTTACACAATGGAGTACTACTCAGCTATTAAAATGAATGAATTTATGAAATTCCTAGGCAAATGGTTGGACCTAGAGGGCATCATTCTGAGTGAGGTAACTCAATCACAAAAGAAATCACATGATATGTCCTCAGTGATTTCTGGATATTAGCCCAGAAACTTAGAATACACAAGATATAAGATCCAATTTGTGAAACACATGAAGCTCAGGAAGAACGAAGACCAAGGTGTGGATACTATTCCCCTTTTGGAATTGGGAACAAGGCACCCATGGAAGGAGCTACAGAGACAGAGTTTGGAGCTGAGATGAAAGGATGGACCATCTAGAGACTGCCATACCTGGGGATCCATCCCATAATCAGCCTCCAAAAGCTGACACCATTGCATACACTAGCAAGATTTTGCTGAAAAAACCCTGATATAGCTGTCTCTTGTGAGATTATGCCTGGGCCTAGCAAACACAGAAGTGGATGCTCACAGTCAGCTATTGGATGGATCACAGGGCCACCAATGGAGGAGCTTGAGGAAGTACCCAGGGAGCTGGGGGGATCTGCAACCCTATAGGTGGATCAACAATATGAACTAACCATTTGTTGATTCTTGATCTTACAGCACCAGCCATTGCTATTTTGTTCAGTAATTTTTCCTCTGTGCCCATATTTTTGAGGCTTTTCTCCACTGTCTCCTCTATAAGTCAATGTCTCTGTTTTTATGTGGAATTCCTTGATCCACTTAGACTTGAGCTTAGTACAAGGAGATAAGAAAAGATGAATTCGCATTCTTCTACCTGATAACTGCCAGTTAAGCAGGCACCATTTGTTGAAAATGCTTTCTTTTTGCCACTGGATGGTTTTAGCTCCCTTGTCAAAGATCAAGCGACTATAGGTGTGTGGGTTCATTTCTGGGTTTCAATTATATTCCATTGATCTATCTGTCTGTTGTTATACCAGCACCATGCAATTTTTGCTCTGTAGTACAGCTTGAGGTCAGGCATAGTGTTTCTCCCAAAGGTTCTTTTATTGTTGAGAATAGTTTGTGCTATCCTAGGTTATTTGTTATTCCAGATGAATTTGCAAATTGCCCTTCCTAACTCTATGAAGAATTGAGTTGGAATTCTGATGGGGATTCCATTGAAACTGTAGATTGCTTTTAGTAGGATAGCCATTTTGACTATATTAATCCTGCCAACCCATGAGCATGGGAGATCTTTCCATCTTCTAAGATCTTCTTCTATTTCTTTCTTAAGAGACTTGATGTTTTTATTATACAGATCTTTAATTTCCTTAGTTAGAGTCACACCAAGGTATTTTATATTATGTGTGACTATTGTGAAGAGTGTTGTTTCCCTAATTTCTTTCTCAGCCTTTTTATCCTTTGTGTAGAGAAAGGCCACTGATTTGTTTGAGTTAATTTTATATCCAGCTACTGCACTGAAGCTGTTTATCCTGTCTTGGATTTCTTTGGTGGAATTTTTAGGGTCAATTATATATACTATCATATCATCTGCAAATAGTGATATTTTGACTTGTTCCTTTCCAAATTGTATCCCCTTGATCTCCTTTTGTTATCTAATTGCTCTGGCTAGAACTTCAAGTACTATATTGAATAGGGAGGGAAAAGTAGGCAGCCTTGTCTGGTCCCTGATTTTAGTGGGATTGCTTCAAGTTTCTCGCCATTTATTTTGATGTTGGCTACTGGTTTGCGGTATATTGCTTTTATGATCTTTAGGTATGGATCATGAATTCCTGAACTTTCTAATACTTTTTCTTGAAGGGGTGTTGGATTTTGTCAAATGCTTTCTCAGCATCTAAAGAGATGATCATTTAATTTTTGTCTTTGAATTTGTTTATATAGTGGATTGTGTTGATATATTTCCATATATTAAACCATCCCTGCATCAGTGGATGAAGCCTAATGATCATGATGGATGATCGTTTTGATGTGTTCTTGGATTCCATTTGTGAGGATTTTATTGAGTATTTTTGCATTGATGTTCATAAGGGAAATTGTTCAGAAGTTCTCGTTCTTTTTTGGTTCTTTATGTGGTTTAGGTATCAGAGTAATTGTAATTTTCATAGAATGAATTGGGTAGAGTGTTTTCTGTTTCTGTTTTGTGTAATAGTTTGAGGAGAATTGGGATTAGGTCTTCTTTAAACTTCTGATAGAACTCTTCACTAAACCCATCTTTTCTTGACTTTTTTTTTTTTTTTTTTTGGTTTGATGACTGCTTCTATTTCTTTAGGAGATATGGGACTGTTTACATCATTATTCTGATCCTGATTTAACTTTGGTTTCTGTCTAGGAAATTGTCCATTCATTCAGGTTTTCCAGTTTTGTTGAATATAGCCTTTTGTAGTAGGATCTGATGATGTTTTGAATTTCTGCAGATTCTGTTGTTATGTCTCACTTTTCATTTCTGAATTTGTTAATTAGGATACTTTCCCTGTGCCCTCTAGTTAGTCTCGTTAAAGGTTTATCTCTCTTAATGATCTTTTCAAAGAACTAGCTCCTCGTTTGGTTGATTCTTTGAAAAGTTCTTTTTGTTTCTACTTGGTTGATTTCAGCTCTGAGTTTGATTATTTTCTGCTATCTACACCTCTTGGGTGAATTTGCTTCCTTTTCTTGTAGAGCTCTTAGGTGTGCTGTCAAGTTGCTAGTGTATGCTCTGTTTAGTTACTTTTTGGCAGTCCTCAGCGCTATGAGTTTTCCCCTTAGGACTGCTTTCATTATGCCATAAGTTTGGGCATGTTGTGGTTTCATTTTCATTAAACTCTAAATAGTCTTTAATCTCTTCGATTTTATTCGATATTAGTATGGCTACTCCAGCTTGTTTCTTCAGACCATTTGCTTGGAAAATTGTTCTCCAGCCTTTTACTCTGAGGTAGTGTCTTTTCCCCTGAGGTGGGTTTCCTGTAAGCAGCAAAATGTTGGTTTCTGTTTATGTAGCCAGTCTGTTAGTCTATGTCTTTTTATTAGGGAATTGATTCCATTGATATTAAGAGATATTAAGGAAAAGTAGTTAATGGTTCCTGTTATTTTTGTAGTTAGAGTTGGAGTTTTGTTCTTGCTGCTGTTTTCTTTTAAGTTCATTGATATATCATTTTCTTGGTGCTTCTAAGGTGTAATTTCCATTCTTGTGTTGGAGTTTTCCTTTTATGTTCCTTTGAAGGGCTGGATTTGTGGAAAGATATTGTTGAATTTGGGTTTGTCATGGAATACCTTGGTTTCTCCATCTTTGTTAATTAAGAGTTTTGCTGGGTTAGTAGCCTGGGCTGGCGTTTGTGTTCTCTTAGGGTTTGTATAACATCTGTCCAGGATCTTCTGGCTTTCATAGTCTCTGGTGAGAAATCTGGTGTAATTCTAATAGGTTTGCCTTTATATGTCACTTGACCTTTATCCTTTACTGCTTTTAATATTCTGTCTTTATTTAGTGCATTTGTTGTTCTGATTATAATGTGTCCTGAGGAATTTCTTATCTGGTCTAGTCTATTTGGAGTCCTGTAGGCTTCTTGTATGTTCATGGGCATCTCTTTCTTTAGGTTAGGAAAGTTTTATTCTATAATTTTTTGAAGATATTTACTAGCTCTTTAAGTTGAAAATCTTCATTCTTATCTACTGCTATTATCTGTAAGTTCGTTCTTCTCGTTATGTCTTGGATTTCCTGGATGTTTTGAGTTAGGATCTTTTTGGATTTTGCATTTTCTGTGATGGTTGTGTCCATACTTTCTATGGAATCTTCTGCACCTGATATTCTCTCTTCCATATCTTGTATTCTTTTGCTGATGCTCGAATCTATGGTTCCTGGTTTCTTTCCTAGTGTTTTTATCATCAGAGTTATCTCCATTTGGGTTTTGTTTTGTTTTGTTTGTTTGTTTTTTGGTTTCTACTTCTTTTTTTAGATCTTGGATGGTTTTGTTCAATTCCATTACCTGTTTGGCTTGTGTTGTCCTGTAATTCTTTAAGGGATTTTTGTGTTTCTTCTTTGTGGACTTCTACTTCTTTAGCAGTATTTTACTGTAATTCTTTAAGCACTTCTACCTGTTTAGCAGTGCTCTCCTATATTTCTTTAAGTGAGTTATTAATATCCTTTTTAAAATCCTCTATGGCCAGGGCCAAGAAGTGGGAGTGGTTGGGAGGCGTATAGGGGACTTTTGGGATAGCATTGGAAATGTAAATGAAGAAAATACCTAATTTAAAAAAGCCTTAAAATTCAAGGGGATCTGAAAGAAAAGATCCTCTACCACCATCATGAAATATGATTTTAAATCTGAATCTTGCTTTTCGGGTGTGCTGGGGTGTCCAAGACTCGCTGTGGTGGGCATACTGGATTCTGCTAATGCCCAGTGGTCTTGCTTTCTGTTAGTAATATTCTTATGCTTGCCTTTCACCATCTGTTAATCTCTGGTGTTAGATGATCTATCTCTCTCTTGCTTGTTCCTCCTGTGATTCTGTTATCCTCTGTTAGCACTCCTGGGAGTCCAACTTTCAACTGAGTCTCAGTGGTGATAGCACTGTCTGCAGGCAAGCTCTCCTCTTGCAGGGAAGGTGTCCAGAAGTCTGGATCTCAGATCCACTTCCTGAGTTCCTGGGTCAGAGCCCTCCCTGGAGGCTGACTCTCCTCTGGCAAGGAAGGTGCTCTGAGTTGTGGGTCTCAGCTCTGCCTCCTGATGATAAAGGCCCAAATGGACCCTGTACAAGAAGCTCTGTTGCCCATGTGCTCTCAAGGGATCCCAAGGTCTAGGGTGTGCTAGGGGGCCTGAGGCATGGATAGTCCTCTGGGTACCTTGGTCCCTCCGCTGGTTTAGCATGGAAGATGGCTAGCAGCTGGCCCCAACTAGAAAGAATCCCTGCCTCTTGTAGGGAGGGGTTACTTTGTCCCTGTTCCTGCTGGCACAAGACCCTCTGGGATTCTTTGGAACTGATGTTGCTTTCCACCCACCAGTGTTCCTGAGGCCCTGGCTATGCTAGGGGCCCTGCTGGATGCTCTGGGGACCTTGGGAGCCTCAGCCAGGTTGTAGGGAAGATAGCATGCAGCTGGCCCCAACCTGAACAAATCCCTGCCTCTCTCTTCAGTTCTTTATATGCTTTGGGTATTATTCCTTGGTCAGATGTGAGGTTAATGGCGAGGATGTGGAGAAAGAGGAACACTCCTCCATTTTTGGTGGGATGGCAAACTGGTACAACCACTCTGGAAATCAGTCTGGTGGTTCCTCAGAAAATTGGACATAGTACTACCGGAGGATCCCGCAATACCTCTCCTGGGCATATATCCAGAAGATGGTAAGAAGGACACAGCTCCACTATGTTCATAGCAGCCTTGTTTATAATAGCCAGAAGCTGGAAAGGGCCCAGATGCCCCTCAACAGAAGAATGGATACAAAAAATGTGGTACATTTAAACAATGGAGTACTACTCAGCTATTAAAAAGAATGAATTTATGAAATTCCTAGGCAAATGGATGGACCTGGAGGGCATCATCCTGAGTTAGCTAACCCAATCACAAAAGAACTCAAATGATATGTACTCACTGATAAGTAGATATTAGCCCAGAAACTTAGCATACCCAAGATAAAAGATACAATTTGCAGAACACATGAAACTGAAGAAGAATGAAGACCAAAGTGTGGACACTTTGCCCCTTCTTAGAATTGGAAACAATCACCCATGGAAGGAGTTACAGAGACAAAGGTTGGAGCTGAGACAAAAGGATGAACCATCTAGAGACTGCCATATCCAGGGATCCATCCCATAATTAGCCTCCAAACGATGACACCATTGCATACACTAGCAAGCATTGGCTGAAAGGACCCTGATATAGCTATTTCTTGTGAAAATAGGCCGGGGCCTAGCAAACACATCAGTGGATTCTCACAGTCAACTATTGGATGGAGCACAGGGCCCCCAATGGAGAAGCTAGAGAAAGTATCCAAGGAGCTAAAGGGATCTACAACCCTGTAGGTGCAACAACATTATGAACTAACCAGTACCCCGGAGCTCTTGACTCTAGCTGCATATGTATAAAAAGATTGCCTATTCGGCCGTCACTGGAAAGAGAGGCCCATTGGACATGCAAACTTTATATGCCCCAGTACAGGGGAACGCCAGGGCCAAAAAATGGGAATGGGTGGGTAGGGAAGTGGGGGGGAGGGTATGGGGGACTTTTGGAATAGCATTGGAAATGTAATTGAGGAAAATACGTAATAAAAGAAAGAAAAAAAGAAAGAAAGAAAGAAAGAAAGAAAGGGAGAGAGAGAGAGAGAGAGAGAGAGAGAGAGAGAGAGAGAGAGAAAGAAAGAAAGAAAGAAAGAAAGAAAGAAAGAAAGAAAGAAAGAAAGAGGTGCCTGGTGTCAGTATGCCCAACTGGTCTGCAGCTGCCATTTTGTGTGTGCTGATTGCCTGCCTAGAGGACTGGTCTGGAGCCCCTAAGTTGTAGTATTTGGTGTTTGTTATGGGACTGAACTGCTGCCAAAGAAGATCGAGCTTGCCCTCCAAAGAACTATTGCTGAACAGAAAACAAACGGGGTCAGGCGAGAGTCAGAGAGCTTCTGAGGCACCGCCATCTTCAGCTCCAGACAACCGGCCACCTTCCTGGTGAGAGCACAGGGGTCCGCCCGGCCTGAGAGGTTTCTGCCTCAGGCTCCTGCATGAGCCACCTTGGCTCCGGGACTTTTTGGAGGGCAGGCTGCACAGGTGAGGGTGTGGAATACAGAGGCCAGCAGTTTCTGGGACAGGCAAGAGCCACAGAGCTTCTGAGGTGGCGCCATCTTCGGCTCCAGACAACCGGCCACCTTCCTGGCCAAAGCAACACAGCTTTTGGGAAAGTTCCTGTTTTGGGCCTTCATCTTCAGCCAGGAGGAGGTCCAAACACCAGATAACTGTGCACCTTCCCTGAAAGAGGAGAGCTTGCCTGCAGAGACTGCTCTGACCACTGAAACTCAGAGGAGAGAGCTAGTCTCCCACGTCTGCTGATAGAGGGTAACAAAATCAACAGAGGAACAATCTCTAAACAAAGACAACTATAACAACTAACTCCAGAGATTGCCAGATGGCAAAAGGTAAATGTAAGAATCCTACTAACAGAAACCAGGACCACTCACCATCATCAGAACCCAGAACACCCACTTTGCCCAGTCCTGGGCACCCTAACACACCTGAAAAGGTAGACCTGGATTTAAAAGCATATCTCATGATGATGGTAGAGGACATAAAGAAGGAATTTAATAACTCACTTAAAGAAATACAGGAGAACACTGCTAAAGAGTTACAAGTCCTTCAAGAAAAACAGGAAAACACATCCAAACAGGTCATGGAAATGAACAAAACCATACTAGACCTAAAAAGGGAAGTAGATACAATAAAGAAAACCCAAAGTGAGGCAACGCTGGAGATAGAAACCCTAGGAAAGAAATCTGGAAACATAGATGCCAACATCAGCAACAGAATACAAGAGATGGAAGAGAGAATCTCAGGTGCAGAAGATTCCATAGAGAACATCGACACAACAGTCAAAGAAAATACAAAATGCAAAAGGATTCTAACTCAAAACATCCAGGAAATCACACAATAATAGTGGGAGACTTCAACACACCACTTTCACCAATGGACAGATCATGGAAACAGAAACTAAACAGGGACACAGTGAAACTAACAGAAGTGATGAAACAAATGGACTTAAAAGATATCTACAGAACATTTTATCCTAAAACAAAAGGATATAACTTCTCAGCACCTCATGGTACCTTCTCTAAAATTGACCACATAATTGGTCACAAAACAAGCCTCAACATATACAAAAATATTGAAATTGTCCCATGCATCCTATCAGATCACCATGGGCTAAGGCTAATCTTCAATAACAAAATAAATAATAGAAAGCCAACATTCACGTGGAAACTGAACAACAGTCTTCTCAATGATACCTTGGTCAAGGAAGGAATAAAGAAAGAAATTAAGGACTTTTTGGAGTTTAATGAAAATGAAGCCACAACATACCCAAACTTATGGGACACAATGAAAGCATTCCTAAGAGGAAAACTCATAGCTCTGAGTGCCTCCAAAAAGAAACTAGAGAGAGCACACATTGGCAGCTTGACAACACACCTAAGAGGTCTAGAAGAAAAGGCAGCAAATTCACCCAAGAGGAGTAGAAGGCAGGAAATAATCAAACTCAGGGGTGAAATCAACCAAGTGGAAACAAGAAGAACTATTCAAAGAATCAACCAATCAAGGAGCTGGTTCTTTGAGAAAATCAACAAGATAGATAAACCCTTAGCCAGACTCACTAGAGGGCACAGGGAAAGCATCCTAATTAACAAGATCAGAAATGAAAAGGGAGACATAACAACATATCCTGAAGAAATCCAAAACACCATCAGATCCTTCTACAAAAGGCTATATTCAACAAAACTGGAAAACCTGGATGAAATGGACAAGTTTCTAAACAGATACCAGGTACCAAAGCTAAATCAAGATCAGGTTAATGATCTCAACAGTTCTATATCCCTTAAAAAATAGAAGCAGTCATTAATAGTCTCCCAGCCAAAAAAAGCCCAGGACCAGACAGGTTTAGTGCAGAGTTCTATTAGACCTTCAAAGAAGACCTAATTCCAGTTCTTCACAAACTATTCCACAAAATAGAAACGGAAGGTACTCTACCCAACTCATTCTATGAAGCCACAATTACTCTGAAACCTAAACCAAAAAAAGACCCAACAAAGATAGAGAACTTCAGACCAATTTCCCTTAGGATTATCGATGCAAAAATCCTCAATAAAGTTCTTGCTAACCGAATCCAAGAACACATCAAAACAATCATCCATCCTGACCAAGTAGTTTTCATCCCAGGGATGCAGGGATGGTACAATATAAGGAAATCCATCAATGTAATCCATATATAAACAAACTCAAAGACAAAAACCACATGATCATCTCGTTAGATGCTGAGAAAGCATTTGACAAAATCCATCACCCATTCATGATAAAAGTCTTGGAAAGATCAGGAATTCAAGGCCCATACCTAAACATGATAAAAGCAATCTACAGCAAATTAATAGCCAACATCAAAGTAAATGGTGAGAAGCAGGAAGCAATCCTACTAAAATCAGGGACTATACAAGGCTGTCCACTCTCGCCCTACCTATTCAACATTGTACTTGAAGTCCTAGCCAGAGCAATTAGACAACAATAGGAGATCAAGGGGATACAAATTGGAAAAGAAGAAGTCAAAATATCACTTTTTGCAGATGATATGATAGTATATATAAGTGACCCTAAAAATTCCACAAGAGAACTCATAAGCCTGATAAACAGCTTCAATGAAGTAGCTGGATATAAAATTAACTCAAACAAGTCAATGGCCTTTCTGTACGCAAAGGATAAACAGGCTATGAAGAACTCTGTATTATAAACAGATCTGAAAACTGATTTGAATACTAGGAAACTCTTTTATATTTACTCATAGGAATGTTTGAGTAATCAAAGTAGTGCATAGGAAAACAAAAGATAATAATCAGCCAAATGAAAGAAAATAAATAGTAAAGGTTGTCATGCAAATTTTATTTTTAGAAATTGACAGCTTGGTTCAGAAAAACTAGTTGATGAAACAGAGAATTTAAATACTGTAATTTCCTTTGTTTTGTTCTTTTGTTTTGAGAAATGTTCAGATTAAGTAGTCCTGACTTCATATGTAGAGAAACCTGCTGTTAGAGATCTACTTTCCTTTCCCATACAGATGTTGAAATTAAAGGCATGTGATATCACACCCAGCCCTGAATAATATAGTAAACACGTACAGGATTAATTTAACATATAACCTGGTTGTATTAACCAAAGGCAAAATATATTTTAAGTGAAAAGATATATAAAAATAATTGGGAATGCAAAACTGACAATAAGCAAATTAAAAGTAGTCAAGGCTTATCTGTTTTATTTTTATAAGAAATTCTGCATTTTGCATTTACAATATTTTGTGTATCATAAGAAAGAAATGATGACAAATTCAAAGACTCATTAAAGTTCAGATTATTTTATTTAATCTTTGGTGAATAAGTAGTATATTAATTTGACATATCTATTTTTATTGTTCCCACTATGTGGCATGTGGAATCATGGAACATTTATCATTTATTTCTTCCAATCTATTCACACTTTGGAGTTTTGACATTTCTATGTTATTCTGAAATTTGGCCAGAGTTACATGAAAAGTCTGTCATATCTTCTTGTATTGCGACTTGATTCATTTAAAGAAAGTAGAGAACAAAATAGTACCATATTGAAATTTGTCAAATCAAGGAACAATTCTTTATGCAACTGAATATATGACAAATCCTTTCCAACTATGAAATAATGTTACAAATAATTCTCCATTCTTTACTTATTGCAATGTGGATATATTTTTGAAGTATTAGAATTTGTGTTAAGAATACTTAAGATAAGCTCTAATTCATCAAATATGTTTTCAATGAACTGTGTTCTTGTTGTCTATAGTAATTAAGAAGTGTAGAAGACTCCATGAAGTTTTCTTTCTGAACTGAGTAGAATACATAGTACCCTCTTGACACTCTCACATAGCTACTATTATCTTTATTCATTTTATAGATTTAGCTTCTTTCAAGACTTTATACTGATGTAAATATCCAGAATTTGTTTTTTAATTCACCAAGCTAAAATTGGAGGAATAATTTCCTTGGTCTGTCATTAGCGCCATATCTGGAGATAAGTTAATGCTTGTTCATATATTCCCAAGAATAGTGAAATATGTCATTATGCATAAATGAGATATATTTATTTGCTATGTACACATGATAAACAGTAAGAAATTTGAGCACACTGTCACTTTAATGAATATTATCAAGACCTTTACAATGAGAAGACTGAACAACCAAGTCCTAATTGCTTTAAAAAGAGGGTTCATATTCAGAATAATGAATAAACTGATATCAATACATAGAAAGATGTAGACATTTTCACACTAAGCACAGACTAAAAAAACATGGTTGTTTACTTACAAGGCATGTTACAATGGTCTTCTAAAACCCTATATTAAGAAAGTTTGAAAATTCAGACAATTCCCCAAGTAGATATGTTGTCTATTGCTCATTTAATTGAGAAGGTCCTAAAAGAATACTCTCAGAAGGTGGAATTAGGGCCAGAGATCTCAAACTCCCAAAATATTATAATAGAAGTGACTATATATCTTAGGAGATATTCAATATAAGATAAAAACTAAAAATTCTAGGCTGTCTGACTAGTCAGTCCTTTTAAAACAAGTTTTTACAACTAAAGTGGTTGTATATTGATGTTATCCCAGTTACTTGTCAGACTGGTACAGGAGGACTAAACTTTTGATCCCAATATTAGCACTTTTGCAAAAAGATAAGCAAGTGGCTGCAGGGGAGGCTGCATGTGGAGCTGAGTGCCCAGTAGAGGTTCATTCTCTACAACCTCCGCTACATAACAACAGTAACAAAACCAGCATCATAGGAAGAGAGGCCTGAGCTTTATACATCCAGATACTTATCTAGGTGCATCCTGAAAAAAGAAACCTCATTTTACTTGAAGGAGAAATATACCCAGAAAACGAAGCCACAGCCTGGTTCCTTGGATTAACGTTATCTTCGAAAACTAAGACATATGCATGAAATAAGCCTATGTACACTGATAAACAAATAAAGTTTGACCTTTAACAAAAATCAGTATATACTCCGGTGAGTTCATTTATTTTCATGAGAGGGTTTAGAAATAAAGTTTCCATAAATAGAAAGGATAGAATGTAGGAAAAATGAGAACAAAATATCAGGAAAAACCTAAAATGATAAAGCAGAATCTACATAAAACCAGACTAATAATTAATTAATAATTGCTAGTATCCTCTAATTAGTCCCATTGGAAAGAGAGCTAAACCATTTAGAAATAATGTATATAGATTTCCTATTCCAGCAGAATTGTTATATGTGCTAGAGTGAAAAAAAATATGAAGTTTGCACATTGCAACCCCATGAAAAGTTTGGGAATGGCCAGGACCTCTGCAGAGTGGACGTAGCACAGAGTAGAAGGTTGCACTGATGGTAATGCTACAAACTATAACCTGTTCAGATTGCATACCAGAAAGGTATGTACAAGGGAGATCTAAATTGGGACAAATTTGAGAAACGTGATTTGTCATTAGATCTTTGTCAGGACATTCATAGAATTCAGATTTGTATTGTTTCTTTGTCTCATAGTTATTGTGATGGGTAGATAGTGCATACCTGCCAGGGGCTTTTCTCATCATACAGCTCTCAGGAGAGTGAACCTTTGCCAGGTTCCCCTCTTCTTTTTCAGAGAATGCCCCGTCCAGAAAGAAAATCCCTAGATGGAAAGTGAGTACAGGAAACACAAGTAACTCTAGTTATGTCTAACATTCACTAGGCCCAGATGTTCTTCCAGATGTCCCTTAACCAAAATGTCTTTGGGATTTTTCAAGTTAAGTTAGCAGTCACCTGTGCTTAGGTGATAACAACTGACTGACTGTAGACTTAATTCTTTCTAAAACAGGATATTATACTACTATCTCACAAAGGACCTTAAAGAGTGAACTTAGCTCACCCTAGGCAAGTTGAACCTTTCTTTATACCCACTACTTTAGCTCTAGTCACTATGTAGTAACCCTGACGGTTGATCTCAAACATCCTCTTTCATGTTCCCTTATCACACCTCCAGGAACTAAAAGACATCACCATGAAATGCTATTCAAGGGATATTAAAGGGCAACTTCAAAGAAATCCTTCAGCTTGAGGTATACTAGGGTCATTTGCTGAGAATAAATGGTATATTATTTTTCTAGTTGCCTCTAAATATTTTAAGCATTCTGTTGCATGGTATTTATCTTTTTGTTGTCTTTATCAGATTTATTTACTTTCATTGTTTGGTTTTGTGGCATTTGGTTGTTGTTCTGTTTTTGAATATGTTTTTGCGACAGGCACAGGTTGACCTCAAACTCATTAAGTGTTGGAGGGTGACCTTGGACAGCTGATACTCCACTTCTATTTCCCACGTGCTGAGATTACAGATATGCTCCATCATGTCCGGCTATTTCTCCACCCATTGTTTGAGCATGGGGCAATATGTCAGTCTTTCATGCACATGAATCTGGGTATAATCCTTACTACCACCAAAAGAGTAAGACTGATTAGTTCATACTGTTGTTCCACCTATAGGGTTGCAGACCCCTTTAGATCCTTGGGTACATCAGTGGAAAGAGAGGCCCATTGGTCTTGGAAACTTTATATGCCTCAGTACAGGGGAAGGGGGTGGGCAGAGGGTATGGGAGACTTTTGGGATAGCATTGGAAATGTAAATGAAGAAAATACCTAACTAAAATATAAATAAATAAATAAATGGAATAGAAAAAAAAGAAAAGAAAAGAAAGGAAAGAAAAGGATAAAAAAGAGTAAAACTGAAAAATGATGATATATACCCTCACACACATTCCCTCTCACCCCATCCAACTGCATCATACAAAATAATACTAAATTCAGTTCTTTCACCCAACAGACAGAGGGTATACCAGGGGAGTAGGGTTATAAAATCTGGAGTGTAAAAATAATAATGAAGTGATAAAATAATGCTAAATGACTAATAAAAATGTCAGGTCTCAATGGAAAATGTAATTTCATTAAGAATGAGTAGCACTGTAGAATAAAACAAAGGGGCTGAGATAGAAAATGAACTGATGGTCACATCATTCTTACACGTATCGTCACTGCATTTTCCTACTCCAGAGCAACAATTAGGCAAAGAGTTCATCATCACTAGTGCAGTAAGAGAGTGGTGGCACTTGCTAAATTTTTTTTTTGGAGGTAAAAAAGATGATGAGACTGTGGGGAGTGAGTTTGAATCTTGTGCGTGTTGTCTTGGAAATAGAAGAAAGACCTGATGAGGCTATGATCCTACTTTGTTTTTGCATTCCTGATGGTTACGGGTTCACGTGAATGTACTCACAATATTGCGGTAAGCATAGTTCAGAACTATTTCAAGAAAAAAACACCCATCAATATATTGAATTTCAGGCAAAGAATGATAAACATAGATGAATCCTCATGATCCCCTGTAGAGAGTCACGTGATATACATGCTTGGAAATTTTTCTTTGCATCTGATTAAGATGGAAGATTTTGAATACACCCAAATGTATACAAAGAATGAACCAGGAATTCTCCAATCCCGCTGTTGGGAATATGGGTTCTCTAGTTAGCAAATGTTCTTTCAAAACATTTTGCCCATGAAAAATATTAAAGAAGTTGTCAGAAAAATTTCACTTTTATGAGTGACTTATCACAAGAGAATAAAGCAAATGTACGGATGAAGCTACTCTTACTTCTCAAATCAGTTAATTTCTAAGCATCTCTGCTATTCTTTTAGGACTGTAATGTATTTAAAAATAATCCTTTGTAATACTTTCTGGTCTCTGTTGTTTTATAGGTATAAAATATTTATTGTAAGAATTATATTTGATTAATTTTTTAAATAAAAGGTAGTAGATTGCTAAATAAGTAGAACAAAAAATTCTATGTACAGTTTTTGTTATTTAAGTTCCTTTACCTAGTATATATATATATATATATATATATATATATATATATATACACACACATATATATATATGTATGCATATACATGCATATACATGTGTATTTTTATATATAAAGCTTGGAGGTAATTGCTCATTGCACCTACACATACAATAAGGTGAATGGAAACATGTCTTGGTAAACAAATAGAAAGGAATGAAGTTAAAAGCAAAATGACATCAAAGCCCTAGATTCTGAGAAACTCAAAAATAAGCACTTACAAACAACTAAAGACAAATGTGTATATGGATGTATGTATGCATTTACAAGAGCTGTATGTCAGGAACACAGACATTATTGATGTCAAACCAAGTAATTCATCTTTATTTCTTTCTTAGTAAGGTTTTCTATTGCTGTGATAAAACAATATAACCAAAGTAAATTGGAAAGGAAAGGGTTTATTTCTTCTTACAACTTGTAGTCCATCATAGAGCAAAATCAGGGCAGGAAGGAACCTGAAGGCAAGTGCTTATACAAAGGTTATGGAGGGATTCTGTTCACTGGCTTACAGCCTTTGATCACCCAACTTGCTTTCTTATAGTACCTAAAGCCACTGGCCCAGGAGTGGCATTACCCAGAGTGAGCTTGTCTCTTTTTCATCATTCACCAGTCAAGAAAATATCGTAGAGGATTTCTAAAAAAGAGTCATTGTTATAGACACACTTTTTATAATGAGGTTTTGCTGACACCATTGCACACACTAGCAAGATTTTGCTGAAAGGACCTAGATATAGCTGTCTCTTGTGAGGCTATGCTGGGGCCTAGCAAACACAGAAGTGGATGTCACAGTCAACTATTGGATGGATCACAGGGCCTCCAATGGAGGAGCTAGAGAAAGTACCCAAGGAGCTAAAGGGGTCTGCAACCCTATAGGTGGAGCAACAATATGAACTAACCAGTACCCCCCCAGAGCTCATGTCTCTAGCTGCATATGTATCAGAAGATGGCCTAGTCGGCCATCACTGGAAAGAGAGGCCCATTGGTCTTGCAAACTTTATATGCCTCAGTACAGGGGAACGCTAGGGCCAAGAAGTGGGAGTGGGTAGGTAGGGAAGTGGAGGGAGGGTATGGGAGACTTTTGGGATAGCATTGGAAATGTAAATGAAGAAATACCTAATTAAAAAAAAAAGATAGCTCTAGCTAATTTCAAGTTGCCAAAAACAAAAACATAGCCAGCACAAATAACAAATTTTAGCAACGCTAGTTTAAACAGTAAAATTTGCTTCCAAATATTTCTTTTCAAATTGCTGAAATATAAAACATATATTTCAGAGGTATTAATCATAGACCTGTATTCTGTGACCAAATATTCAGTTTCATTACACTGTGCATTAAGGTGGTGTTTTGTGAAAACAGAGTTTGAGGAAACATTGGAATATCCCTGTCATGAATATGCTGAAATTATAGTTAACTTAAAATACTAAGTAAGACCTTTAAAAGGCAATATGATAGAAGACAGACATCTGGAGATGGTGATGCAGATTTGTAGTCTAACACTCAGTAAACAGATGCCGTGGGATTACCAGAAGTTCTAGGGTAGCTATAACTCCATACATAGTAGGATGATGGTCAAAAGAACACAACACAAAATAAACAAATAAAAATCCAAAACAAAAGCAAAGCAAGCAAACAATAAACAAACAAAACAACAACAACAAACAAACAAAAATGTTTTCCAAGGCTGGAGAGATGGCTGAGTGGTTAATATCACTGTAGTCCTGAATTAAATTCCTAGCAAGCACATGGTGGCTCACAACCATCTATAATGGGATGTGACACCCTCTTCTGGTGCATCTGAAGACAGCTACGGTGTACTCATATAAAATAAATAAACATTTACAAAAAGTGTTTTCCACCTATACATTTTTTGGCATGTCTTTGTTGTTCTTTCTATGCATGCAATGGGACACTATATATAGTATCACCAAATGTTATTAAAATGTGGACCTTACAGTGGTCATTGTTTAGGTTTTCAGTCATGTCTTGCTCTGGAGTTCTGGCTCATTACAGATTCCAGTGGACATATCAAGCTTGCATCGACACTCCTGCCTCAGGCTCCAAAATACTGAGATTGCAAGAGAGTCCCACAATTTTCCCTTATGCTATTCGGAAGAGTTTACCATTGGCTGCTTTTGAAGAAGCTTCTGCCACGTTTTCTGTTTTGGTTTGCCCTGAACTGATTGACCTAGATTCATTGCTGAACACTGAGAATTTAATACTGTGCCCTAGTTCCACCCTCTGGCCACTTCAAAGCCACAGAGCACTCAGTCACCATCATGCACAATGCCCTGCTCTCTCCACAGTCCCGTGTTGAACACACTCCTGCTAAATTATCCTGATATGGCAAGTGACACCAGTTCATTCTTTTCCTGTTAAGGAATTCAAGCAAACAAACACTGAAGCCAACTTTTTCAATTCCCAGTACACAAAAAAGTGTAAATTGTTTGCTTAATATTTTAAACTAAACAAACAAGCTTATAATCGCTAATATTTAGAAGTGTTATTTCTAACCTAGATGTTTTAATGATTAAATTAGAAAATTCTATTGTTTGTGTGATTTATATAGTATATAGCTGCTGCATGCGTTACCTTCTCTGGAGCTGTTTTTTTTCCTTCCAATTTTCTGAGACTTCTAGACATTGAAATCAAGTTCCAAAATACACAGCAAGTGCCTTTTCTCTGTTCAACTATATCACTTGCCATGATATGCTATCTTTTAATACATCAAGTACAATTCAAAAATTTTAAATGTACAAAATACACAGCATGGAAAACCATCCACTGATTTTTTTTTAACCTTCGGAGCATAACTCAGTTCTAACATATTCACATGGGAACTCAAAGCACACACAAGCAGATGTAAACAGATGCTCATATTGATCTCCTGCACATGTCTGCATATCTTCCTAACTCAGAAAGATATTTTATAATGATGTCTTCTCTGTGGCCGTTCCTGTAGTGGAATTGCGATCAGTCAGGTGTTGGAGGTCTCTCAAACACTTTTCAAATTAGCACTGCTTTTGAGAAGTGCATATGGTACTGGCAGTCTTAGCATTGTGAGCCAGGAACACCAGCTCTCAGAAAAAACAGTAATGTGTGATTATGCCCTGTATGTAGTTTTCAGCAATTCAAACCTCGATTTTGATAATGGCAACTTCAGTAACATATATTTAATGATGTGGTGCAGAGGGTACAGCTATAGACTTCCCCTCACCCTGTTCCACAGAGTGACCAGATATAGCAGGGGTGGAGACGCCATAGTGTGCATTCTCAGCTCTGCAGTTGATTTGGAGGGACTTGTTTTCCAGATGTGTCCTCCAATCTCCTCCTGATTATATCCTTTCCAAGTCCTCTTCAGAGGTTTTCCTTGAGCCCAGAGCAGAGAAAATTGATGGGAGACATTCCAGTTAGGGCTGAGTGTTGTCAGATCTCATTCACGCAATGCTTAATGTCTGTGAGTCTCTGTAAGTTTTCTGATCTGCTGCAGAAGAAAGCTTCTCTAATGCTGACTAAATAAGGCACTGATCTAATTCTACAGCAGAACATTAGTAACCATTGTTATTTTATTCATAGATTTTTTTGTCTTTTTTTATTCTTAGATATTTTCTTTATATACATTTCAAACGTTATCCCCTTTCTTGGTTTCCCCTCTGAAAAGCCCAGATCCCATGCTGTGGGTGTTCCTGCAGCCACCCACCCACTCCTGCTTCCCCAGCCTGGCATTCCACTACACTTGGGCATAGCTTTGTTGTTTAAGAATGTTAATATTTAGTTTTATCCTATGTCTCTGGGCTATCTAGTGTCTGGTTCTTGGTCGCCCTCAGCACCTTGTAGAGTGGACCTTAAGTTAAGCAGACATTAATGATTACTCCTATAAGCTTTGTGCCATCATGCTCCGAGTGTATTTTGCAAGTAAGACTACTACTCAGCTAAGCTATTAATAATGAGGACATCTTGAAGTTTTCAGGGAAATGGATGGAACTAGAAAATATCCTGAGTGAGATAACTCAGACCCAAAAGGACATGCATGGTATGTGCTCACTAAGTGGATGTTAGCAAAAAACCAAAATAACAACAACAGCAACAAAAACAAGAATACCCAAGATACAGTCCATAGAACTCAAAAAGGTCAACAAACTGAAGTGCCCAAGTGAGGATATGTCAGTCCCACTTGGGATGAAGAAGAAAACAATCACAACTGGGGAGAGAAGGAGGGGCCTGGGAGGGAAAGTACACAGTGGTAGGGGAAGGAGTCAGGGGGTAGGGGGATGTGATCTGGTATTGGATGAAGGAAAAGGACTGAAGCCCTGAGGGCCAGCAGAAAGAATGGAAACAGGGAACCTCCAACCTCTGAAATAGGAGGTTGGGGGGACCCTCCAGAATGCACCAGAGACCTGGGAGGTAAGAGAATCTCAGGAATCAAAGGGAGGGACCTTAGATGAAGTGCCTGACAGTAGGGATAGGAAGTATATAGAGCACACCTCCATCAGGAAATCAGGGCATCAAATGAGGGAGATGGGGGCCATTCCTCAGTCACATCTCTGATCTATAATTTTTCCTGTCTGAAAGAATTACAGGGATGGAAATGGAGAGGAGCCTGAGGAAAAGAAAGTCCAGTGACAGGCCCAAAGTGGGATCCAGCTCAAAGGGAGGTCCAAAGGTCTGACACTATTACTGAAGTTATGAAACACTCACAAAAAGGGGCCTATTAAAACTGCCACTCCCAGAAGTCTCAACAAGCAGCTGAAAGAGTCAGATGCAGATATTTGTTCCCATCAAATGGACAGAAGCAGCTGATACCTGTTGTTGAATTAGGGAAGGCTGAAAGAAGCTCAGGAGAATGGTGATCCTGTAGGAGAACCAGCAGTCTCAATTAATCTGGACCCCCGAGATCTCTCAAACGCTGGACCACCAAAGAGGCAGCATATACCAGCTGATATGAGGCCTCCAACACACATACAGTAGAAGACTTCCAGGTCTGTGCTCATTCAGAGATGATGCACCTAACCCTCAAGAGAATGGAGGCCCCAGGGAGTTTAGAGGTCAGGTGGGATGGAGGATGGGGGATGGGGTCAAGTGGGGTGGGGGATGGGGACATCCATGTGGAGACAGGGGATAGGGGAGGATGTATGTAATGTGGAACAGTCACTGGGTGAATGGGGGAGGCAGAAAATAAAATATGGAGTGTAAAAAATAATTAATTAGTTAATTAAAAGAAGACTACACTGTTGATCAAAAACCTTGTGTCTAGATTGATATTCATAGTTCTCTTTTGGAAGCTTACAGAGAACCTTACTGATCGAAAGACACTAGGACATGTGGGTGAAGGCTCCACATAGGCACAAGTTCAATCTCTCTGTGAGTTGTCTGAATGTTGTCTCCAGCAAGGTTGGTTTGCTTTCATTTTGTGGAGAGAAATCTCTTGACCTTTTAGCAATCTGGGTTGTTTGGGGACTTTGATGGGACTCCTTTGAGCAAGAACTGAATGGGATATAATTCAGTCCTGGTACTGGAAGCATTCTTTGATGATAAGAGATGGGGAGTTGAGAACTCCATCTCCCCATTATTTGGAGAATTTATTAAATTCAACTTTATATATTTTAGGAAGCTTCCACTACATTAGGTTTCCATAATATTCTTCAAATATGCCTCAATTCTAGCTGTATCTCCCTAAATTCCCTCTCTCAAGCACAATCTCTCTTCCCACTGCCCACCTTATCCTCCTGTTCCCACCCCTCTCAACTCCAGATCACCATTAATTATCTCTTCTATTTCCCCATTCCTGGGAAATCCATGTGTCCCTCCCCGTAGTCTTTTCCTCTGTAACTAATCTCCCTGGCTCTATGGATTGCATCTTGGTTATCATTTACTTAATAACTAATATTTACATATAACTGCATACATATCATATTTGTCTTTCTGGCTATGCATCACCTCCTTCAGGATATTTTTTTCTAGTCCTACCAATTTCCTTGCAAATTTTGCAATATAATTTTTACAGCTGAGAAATACTCCATTGCATATGTGTACCATATTTCCTTATTCTTTTTTTCTTTTGAGGGAAATTTAGTTTTATTCCAGTTTCTGGCTATTATGAATCAATGACATGATTATTAAGCAAGAGTTCTTGTGGTAGGATAAAGTGTTCTTTAGGTATGTACACAGGAGTGTATATTTTGAGGTAGATTATTCCCATCATTCTAAAGAACTGACGCACTGATATCAATAGTTGCTATTTTGTTAATCCAAATAGCTCTCCAGAGTTCTTTTTGTTTCATTGTATTCCATCTCAATGAAAGTGTCCCATTGTATATTATCTGTTTCAGTATGTAACTAGTTAATAATGCTTATATATTATTTATACATTCATATGCATATATAAATATGATTATTTGCTACATACTTCACTAGTTACTAGGACATCATGATTCTGAAGAACTCTGCTAGTAATAACTCTTTATTGATAAAATATATACATATGGAAGATTATATGTTGTGAGATAGTTTGGAGTAAAGCATTCCTTATGCTTGATTTTTAAATTTATTTCCAAATATTTTAAATTATAAAATATACTAAAAGCCTAATAGGCTCCTTTTTGCAAGCATAACAGAGTATCATTAATAGTGTCAGGAATTGGTGCCTGCCATTGGATGGGTTTCAAGTTGGATCAGTTATTGGTTAGCTATTCCCTTGGCCTTTGCTGCATCTTTGCCCTTGCATTTCTGTAGACAGGAAAAATATTAGGTCAGAAGTTTGGTGGGTGGATTGGATTTACTTACCCCTCTACAGGCAGTTCATGCCTGGATATAGGAGGTGGCTTTTACAGGTTCCATATCCTCACTGATATGAGTCTCAGCTAAGGTCACCACTCCATGACTTCTGAATTCCTCACCATTCCAGGACTCTGGCACCTCCTTGAGATGCCCAACTCTTCTATCCCTTCCAGCTGCAGATTCTCTTCATTCTCTTCAGCTTCTGGCCCTCTCTCCTGTCTTTCACAAACCCTTGCCCCACATCCCCCTGACCATCCCTTCTTCCATCCAGTTCCCTCCCTCCATTTGCCTCCTATGATTCTTTTATTCCATATTCTAAGTGAGATTAAAGCATCCTGCCTTGGGCCCTCCTTTTTGGGGGTTCTGTGGATTGTATCCTATGTATCCTAGACTGTACTAGTAGTTAAGGTTTTCAATGCTGTTAAAAGACACAATGACCAAGGCAATTGTGATAAAGGACAACCTTTAGTTGGAGCTGGTTTACAGTTACAGAAAACTTGGTTCATTATCATCATGGTTGAAAGCATGGCTGTGTCCAGGCAGACATAGTGCTGGAAGAGCTAAGAGTTCTAAATCTTGATGTGAAGGCACTAAGGAGTAGCATTACTCTGGCCAGACTTGAGGATATGTATGTGAGTTCAAAGCCCACCCCCACAGTGTCACACTCCTTCCAACAAGCCCAAAATTACTCCAGCAAGGACTCGTCTCCTAATCGTGTCACTCTTTGTGGGTCAAGCTTTCAAACACAAGTCTACGGAGGCTAAATATTATTAAGCCACCACATAAACTTTATGGCTAATATCCACTTATAAATGAGTAGGTACCATGTATGTCCTTTTGGGTCTGGGTTATCTCACTCTGGATGATATTTTCTAGTTCCATCCATTTGTCTGAAAAATGTGTGATGTCCTTGTTTTATTATCTGAATAATATTTCATTGTATAGATGCACCACATTTCTTTATCCATTCTTCAGTTGAGGAACATTTAGGTTGTTTCCAGTTTCTGCCTTTTACGAATAAAGCTGCTATGAACATAGTTGAGCAAGTGTCTTTGTGGGATATTGAAGCAACATTTGGCTATATGCTCAGGAGTAGCATAGCTGGGTCTTTAGGTAAAACTATTTTCAGTTTTCTGAGATAGTGCCAAATTAAATTCCAAAGTGGTCATGCAAGTTTGTAATCCCACTAGCAGTGTAGCAGTATTCTGCTTTCTTCATATTCTTGCCAGCATGTGCTATACCTTGAGTTTTTCATCTAAGCCATTCTGATGGATATGAGATGGAATCTCAGACTTGTTTTGATTTGCATTTCACTGTTGACTAAAGACTTTGAACTTTTTTTTTAATTGATTCTCAGACATTTGAGATTATCTGTTTAGAAGTCTTTCTTTAGCATGAGGTCCTATTTATCAATTTTTGATCTTAGAACTGAGCTATTGGTCTTATGCTAAGGAAATTGTCTCCTGTACCAATGTTTTCAGGGCTATTTCCAACTTTCTCTTCTATGAGATTTACTGTATCTGGTGTTATGTTGAGATCCTTGGTCCAATTGAAATTGAGTTTTATGCAGGGTGATATTAATTTATTTTCATTCTGCTACATGTAGACATCCAGTTCATCCATCACCATTTGTTGAAGATGCTTTTTTTTTCTCCCATTTGTATGGTTTTGACTTCTTTATCAAAGATAAAGAGTTCATCGTGTGTGTGTGTGTGTGTGTGTGTGTGTGTGTGTGTGTGTGTGTTTCTGAGTCTTTTATTTGATTCCATTGATCAACTTGTCTTTTTCTGTACCAATACCAAGGAGTTTTTAATCACTATTGCTCTATAGTACAGCTTGAATTCAAGGATGGTGATTCCTTAAGAAGTTTTTTATTGTTCAAAATTGTTTTCAGCATCCTGTTTTTTTGTTTTGTTTTGTTTTGTTTTGTTTTTTTATGAATTTGAGAATTGCTCTTTCAAGTTCTATAAAAAAATGTGTTTGAATTTTCTTTGAGATTTGATTGGATCTAAGGATTACTTTTGGTAAGATGGCCATATTTTGCTATGTTGTTCTTAACAATACATGAACATGGGAGATCTTTACATCTTCTGATGATTTCATCAATTTCTTTCTTAAGGGACATGAAGTCCTTGTCATATAGATCTTTCACTTGCTTTGTTAGAGTTACACCAAGATATTTTATATTTTGTGGCTATTTTAAAGTGTGTTGTTTTTCTAATTTCTTTCTCAGCTGACTTTTCTTTTGTATAAATTTGGACTACTGATTTCTTTGAGTTAATTCTCTATCCATCCACTTTGGTGAAGTTGTTTATCAGCTGTAAGAGTTCTCTGTTAGAATATTGGGGTGCTTATATATATATATTATTTTGCCATCATAAATAGTGATATCTTTGACTTCTCATTTTCCAATTTGGAAATGTTTGATCTCCTTTTATTGTCTTATTCTTCTAGTTATAATTGAAAGTACACTATTGAAAAGATAAAAAAGAGTGGGCACCTTTGTGCCAAATTTTAGTGGGATTGCTTCAAGTTTCTCTCCACTTAATTTGATGTTGGCTATTGGATTGCTGCATTTTGCCTTTATTATGTTTAGGTATATGTCTTTTATCTCCAATCTATCCAAGGCTTTTAAAATGAAAAAGTGTTGGATTTTGTCAAAGGCTTTTTCAGCATCTAATGATATGATCATGTAATTTTTTTTTTAGTGTGTGTGTGTATATGTTGGATTACATTGATGGATTTTTATATATTAAACTATCCCTGCATCCCTGGGATAAAGCCTGCTTCTTCATGACTAATGATATTTTTATGTGTTTTTGGATTTTGTTTGTGATAATTTTGGTTATTGAGTAGTTTTGTTTTGATCTTCAAAACAAAATTGCTCTTAATTCTTTTTCTTTATTTAGTCTTTCTGTGGTTTAAGTATTAGGGTGGCTGTGATCTCACAAAACGAGGTTGGCAGTATTCCTTCTATTTTGTGGAATAGTTTGAGGACAGCTAGCTCTTCTTTGAAAGTCTGGTAGAAATCTGCATTAACACCATCTGACTATAGTAATTTTTGATTTGGAATATCTTAATGACTTCTTGTATTTCCCTAGGGTTTGTAGGACTATTTACATAGTGTTTACCTGATCTTGATTTAACTTTGGTAAGTATTATCTGTATAGAAAATCATTCCTTTCATTATGATTTTACAGTTTTGTGGAATACAGTCTTTTAAAATAAGACCAAATGATTCTTTGACTTTTCTTAGTTTCTGTTTTTATATCTCACTTTTCAATTCTTATTTTGTTAATTTGGATTCTGTTCTTTTTGCCATGTAGTTAGTTTGGCTAAGGGTTCATCTATTTTGTTGATTTTCTTGAAGAAAGTGCTCTTGGTTTATTCTTTTTATTCTTCTTTTGTTTCTACTTGATTTCAGCTCTGATTTTGATTATTTACTGCCTTCTACTCTTTTTGGTGTTTTTATTTTGTTGTTGTTGTTCTAGAGCTCTTAGGTGTGTGGTTCAGTCGCTAATATGTCTCCACTCTTTTGTTTTTTTTTTTTTCAAAGAAGGCTCATAATGCTATGAACTTTCTAATTAGCACTGCTTTCATTGTGTCCCATAACTTTGAGTTCAAAAATCTTTTATATGACATTAGTTTCACTAAATATTTTTACAGGATCTTTTACAGTATCCACTTGTAGTTAGCTTTAAAATATGCTAATTCTTAGTGTCAGTCACATTAGTTCATACTTGCAAACTTTGCAGAAAGATCTCCAGTATGAAGCCAGCTACCACTATATAATGAGGCACACTTAAAAGAGAAAAATTGCTTCTCGGCTCTTTTCATGTAATTGGTATACCAAACAAATTGGATTTTGTTTTATTCTGTTATTGAATAGCATTACTTTTTATATAAAAACTCTGACCATCAGTGGTCACTTTTTATCAATATTAAACATGGAGTATGCATGATTCTTACTTGTGTTACAAGTAGCATAAGAAAAGTTCAGACATATATAAAAAAAGCAGTTATCTAAAACAATGATGTTTTAAAACATAAACATTTTAAAACTCAACTTCACACACTACTCATTAAACAAAGTAGATTATGCATTTTATATTAACTTTAGAACCAATTAAGTTATATGAACCCCATTATCTGTTTTCCTTGGTGACTTAAAGATCAGTGTTCCATTCACAGCACATTAATGATAAACATTTTATATATATTCTTCACTAACTGTGTTGATAACTGAAGCATGTGAGAATTTTACTTCTGGGAGTTTTAAAAGAAATGAGAAAAAGATGTCCACGAGAAACTGCATGAAGGGAGACTTCTTGAAAATTGGACTGTTTTATCCCTACATAATAATGTTTTTTCCAACAAAACTATATATACAACATATTGATACAACGTTAGAGATGTCCAAACCATACTGTAGAATTTAGCAAAGCTGATTTTATTCTAAATAAGTAATAACTTTACTAAACATAGTGAGTTAATTTCAACTTTATACTAATTTGAAAATCAAACACTTTAAAAAAAATATTTATTTTATCTTCACTTGTGTGTGTATTCCAGTAAATAGGAAGATAACATTAATTCCTGCGGGCCTGGAATTATAGGCAATTATGAGTAGAATTAATTTCTGATAAACATCAAACATCAGGTAAAAATTGTGTATAATAATATATCTTTTAAAAATTCACAACATGTTGTGTTTCAGTATTATGGGTATTAGTATATATATTATAAAAAAAAGTACAGACTTCATAAGTGGTCAAAGTATGCTTGTATACATGAAGAAGTTCTGCAGGCTTACTCTTGTTTGAATTTGAAAAAGAATGATTTATTTATTGAATTCATTTCAATCTTATATTACTTCATTCTCAAATTGATGTTTTGTTATATAAATTCTTATACAAATGTGACAATTGCTTGAAATATTTACAGGAGTTATAAAAGTAAAAGTAACTACGACTTACTTAAACACAGTGCTTGAAGCAATTAATGTTCACCACATAGTAATTATCTTGTTTAAAAAAATGCTATGCATTGCAAACTTCTAAATAGAAGTATAGCAACTGATGTAAAATATGTTTCCTGAGAGTATTTTTGAATGAGAACCAATTAATTTCACTTACTTAAGTTTGACAATTTAAAAGTTGTCTTATTATATACATATGGCAAAAAAAAACCACATCCATAAGGTAGTAGGTTCATTTATGACAATCATTATTGAAATGTCATACCTTTGGCTAATTTTGAGTCTTTTCAATTCATATCAGTTTACATATATATTATTGATGATAAAATTATCATGGGTAAATATTTGTTATAAATATTGTTTCTGATTATAGAGTTTGCTAATATCAACATGCTACAGAGCAGAACTTTATATTTATTATTTGCTTCATTTGATGTCTAATGTGAACAAAATGTGGTATCACCAACATAATCAAGAAAGCAATGGACCCATGTACTGTGATCTTGATTAAGAACTTTATTTGGGATACTGTATTCAAAATATAATTATTTATGTATTTTCAAAATATATAAATATAAAATGTATTTATAAAACTTTGTGTTTGGGAGTTTTAATATTTACAAATGCTTTTCTGTGACTGGCAGGCAATTTGTGTCTAAACTACAGATATATATCTTTTAATAATTAAAACATTTTCAATAATAGCACATTACAAAATGATGTAAAAGCAAAAATTACTCCCCAATATGAAGATTGTGCTACTGTGCAATGAACAATGGGAATATGATAAAGGACTCAAGTTCAGTTACTATTGCTTGCATAGGGTGGTTCAATGCCACTGTGTCTCTTGCTCTAGGTTATTGGACACATTTTGGCTTCTGAGTGTACCCTTATACACATGCGATATACAAAATCAAAAGTAAACAAAGTAATTAACATAATTATTTTAAAAAGGTAATGAGAATGTGGTGATTTTTAACTCTGATATTTTGAAAAGAGAAAAATAGTAACAAAATTTAAGTAGTTCTTTGGATATAAAGTAAATTATGAATAAGTTATGTTTGAATCATAGTTAATGATTATTTTAAGATATCTGGAAGTGATCATGCATTTGTGTACAGAAAACTAAAATAGTGTAAAAACATCAACCAGATAATAAGAACACATTTCTAAGGAAGTGTAAATTTTATCCACATATGTTTAATATATTCAGAATATACTATAACTTTAAAGATTAAATTTAAAGAAAAATCTATTAAAATACTTAACTATATTTCTATGACTCATTCTATCTGAAAATAGCTTTTCAGTTGTTTGTTTATGTACAGGTTTTACATTTCCAATAGATTCAGCCACATTATTATACTCAGTATGGGTTATAAATAAAAGTGTTCTAGTGTTTTATTCCTTCTGGCTTATATTGGTTCTGTCCTATTATTCTGGAACATATGGCAGAGATTTTTCATATGTGTGTAGATAGTTTATTCCCTTAGGAGACTAACATAAAATAAAAATAAAATAAGATTATACAATATATAAACATGTTCTTCACAACATCATGGCTTTTCAGTAGCTTACATTCTGTGGAAATAGTCTTCATTTAACCAACATTATTTTTGTATTTGTGCAAAAGATCAGAATAGATTTTCTGAATTATACTGCTAAATGAATAAAAATAATCCTTATGTCAAATGGATAATTGATACCTGCATAATATGGATTTACTTAAAAGTTAATTTACTGACTTTCTAGTCCAAACCAAATCAAAATGCCACATTAAATATAAATGTTTTTCAATCTAGAACAGTATTTTTTGACTTAGTCAAAATTCATATATTTTTGTTATATTCCTGTTTCTATGTGTTAAATCTTTTTATCTCTAATTATGCTCTTAACTATTTTAAAAACACTGCTTTTGTATTATATTGATCTATGCTTTATGTTAATAAAAAGATAAACATCCAGCTACAACCTGGGTCCAAGTCTGTCTTCAGAAACCACAAACTAGTCTCACAGACCAAAACATTTCAAGTGTAATAAGTGATGTGGAACATTCTAGTCTTGATTAGTGCCATGTTCCATGTGTCTTGTCATTTCAGTAGTGCATCTATCTTTCAATCATGTTGATTCACAGGGTTCCAATCATTTTTAGTAGTGCACACCCCTTACGTCTGATGAATTTCTGAAGGATTTCCACATATATTACTTATTATGTCTAAATATGATTTTATTTTCATATTTTCTTTTAGACCAATTCAGAATCCTTCTAACTAGATTCCTTATTCAGAATTTATCTAGCACATGCAATTATATGCACAGTTTAAATGGATTAATTTATCAAAACCTTGACTCTGGACATTATTGTCCACATTAGCTGCATAATTTTTCCAGTGTTCTTTGTGTTGATGGGCATGGAAAATGTGTGAATATCTTATTTTGTACAAAAGGTTACAAATGGAAAAATAATGGGCTCATAAATGGCTCAGTGAGTGAGCATGCTTTCAACCAAACCTAACAAGTTCAGTGGAAAAAGAGATCTGAGCTGACTCCTAAAATTGTACTCACACATGTCATGCAACTTGTGTATACACCATGTAAAAATATACAATAAATAAATGCATATATAATATTTACATTACTACAACATAAGTAATATAAATTTTATAAACAAAATGCATTTTTTCATTTTTTTTATTAGATATTTTCTTCATTTACATTTCTTTTTTTTTTTTTTTTTTTTTTTCATTTTTTTTTTATTAGGTATTTAGCTCATTTACATTTCCAATGCTATACCAAAAGTCCCCCTTACCCACCCACCCCCACTCCCCTACCCACCCACTCCCCCCCTTTGGCCCTGGCGTTCCCCTGTACCGGGGCACACAAAGTCTGCGTGTCCAATGGGCCTCTCTTTCCAGTGATGGCCGACTAGGCCATCTTTTGATACATATGCAGCTAGAGTCAAGAGCTCAGGGGTACTGGTTAGTTCATAATGTTGTTCCACCTATAGGGTTGAAGATCCCTTTAGCTCCTTGGGTACTTTCTCTAGCTCCTCCATTGGGAGCCCTGTGATCCATCCATTAGCTGACTGTGAGCATCCACTTCTGTGTTTGCTAGGCCCCGGCATAGTCTCACAAGAGACAGCTACATCTGGGTCCTTTCAGTAAAATCTTGCTAGTGTATGCAATGGTGTCAGCATTTGGAAGCTGATTATGGGGTGGATCCCTGGATATGGCAGTCTCTACATGGTCCATCCTTTCATCTCAGCTCCATACTTTGTTTCTGTAACTCCTTCCATGGGTGTTTTGTTCCCACTTCTAAGGAGGGGCATAGTGTCCACACTTCAGTCTTCATTATTCTTGAGTTTCATGTGTTTAGGAAATTGTATCTTATATCGTGGGTATCCTAGGTTTTGGGCTAGTATCCACTTATCAGTGAGTACATATTGTGTGAGTTCCTTTGTGATTGTGTTACCTCACTCAGGATGATGCTCTCCAGGTCCATCCATTTGGCTAGGAATTCATTTACATTTCTAATGCTATCCCGAATACACTCCCCTATACACTCCTCACGCTGTTCCCCTACCCACCCACTCCCACTTCTTGGCCCTGGCATTCCCCTGTACTGGGGTATATAAAGTTTGCAAGGACAAGGGGCCTCTCTTCCCAAGGATGGCCAACGAGGCCATCTTCTGCTATAAATGCAGTTAGAGACAGGAGCTCTGGGGGTACTAGTTAGTTCATATTGTTGTTCCACTGATAGGGTTGCAGACCCTTTCAGCTACTTGGATACTTTCTCTAGATCCTCCAATAAGGGCCCTGTGTTCCATCTAATAGATGACTGTGAGCATCCACTTCTGCATTTGCCAGGCACTGGCATAGCCTCACCAGAGACAGCTATATCAGGGTCCTTTCAGCAAAGTCTTGCTGGCATGTGCAATAAGGTCTGCGTTTGTTGGCTGATTATGGGATGGATCCCTGGGTGGGGTAGTCTCTGTATGGTCCATCCTTTTGTCTTAGCAACAAACTTTGTCTCTGTAACTACTTCCATGGATATTTTGGTCCCTATTCTAAGGAGGGATGAAGTATCCGCATGTTGCTCTTCCTTCTTCTTGATTTTCTTGTGTTTTGCAAATTGTATCTTGGGTATTCTAAGTTTCTGGGCTAATATCCACTTCTCAGTAAATTGGGTTGTTGGGAACAAAATAAAGGGAGGGATGGGGGAGAGTCCTGGGGAAGAACAGAAGGAAAAAGATGCCCACACCCCACCAGAGTTTCGCTATTCTCTGGTCAGTCAGGCATGGGAGGGCTACTACCTACACTATGCACTCATCCCTGGGTGGGCATTCCTTGATCCCACTCCTTGTGGGTGGCCAAGGGGCAGCCCTGCCTGGGACCCCCCCCCCCCCCGAGCTACTTTGAAAAAAACCACCAGGGTTGTGGGAGAGAGGGAACAGTGGAAGAAGTTCCCAACACTAACCAGAGTGTGCAGTGGAACTTGAAGGAGCAGAGCAGAGACTCTATTGTTCAAGAGCTTTATTATAGAAATACAGGGGAAAGAAAGAAGGTAGAAGAGAGGGGGGGGAGAAGAAAGATAAAGACAAAGAGAAAGGGGAAAAAAGTTAGAGGTGAAGGAACAAAGGAGTGAGAGAGCGAGGTGGGGGCTGAGCACCCTTTTATGGTCTTCACTATTGCTAGGTAACTGGGGAGAAGTTTAGCCTGAAAGTCAGAAAGAGGAACACCCCTCCATTGTTGGTGGGATTGCATGCTTGTACAACCACTCTGGAAATCAGTCTGGCGGTTCCTCAGAAAATTAGATATAGTACTACCAGATGATCCAGCATCACCTCTCCTGAGCATATATCCAGAAGATGTCCCAACCAGTAAGTAGGACACATGCTCCACTATGTTCATAGCAGCCTTATTTATAATAGCCAGGAGCTGTAAAGAACCCAGATGCCCCTCAACAGAGAAATGGATACAGAAAATGTGGTACATTTACACAATGGAGTACTACTCAGATATTAAAAAGAATGAATTTATGAAATTCCTAGGCAAATGGATGGACCTGGAGGGCATCATCCTGAGTGAGGTAACCCAACAACTAAGGAACTCACACAATATGTACTCACCGATAAGTGGATATTAGCCCAGAAACTTAGGATACCTAGGATATAAGATACAATTTGCTAAACGCATGAAACTCAAGAAGAATGAAGACCAAACTGTGGACACTTTGCCCCTTCTTAGAATAGGAAACAAAACGCCCATGGAAGGAGTTACAGAGACAAAATTTGGAGCTTTGACAAAAGGATGGACCATCTAGTGATTGCCATATCCAGGGATCCATCCCATAATCAGCTTCCAAACGTTGACACCATTGCATACACTAGCAAGATTTTGCTGAAAGGACCCAGATATAGCTGTCTCTTGTGAGACTATGCCAGGGCCTAGCAAACACAGAAGTGGATGTCACAGTCAGCTATTGAATGGATCACAGGGCCCCCAATGGAGGAGCTAGAGAAAGCACCCAAGGAACTAAAGGGAACTGCAACCCTATAGGTGGAACAACAATATGAACTAACCAGTACCCCGGAGCTGTTGTCTCTAGCTGCATATGTATCAAAAGATGGCCTAGTAGGCCATCACTGGAAAGAGAGGCCCATTGGACTTGCAAACTTTATATGCCCCAGGACAGGGGAATGCCAGGGCCAAAAAGGGGGAGTGAGTGGGTAGGCGAGTGGGGTGGGTGTGTATGGGGGACTTTTGGGATAGCATTGGAAATGTAAATGAGGAAAATACCTAATAAAAAATAAAGAAAAAAAGAAAGAAAATCTCAGTTTAAATACATTATTGCTATATGAAATTTGCAGGTAATAAAAATATAAACAATGAATTACTTGATAATTCATTACCTATACTTAAATAGCAAGTCTTTATTATAGCAGAACTATCAGTGCTTATTATGGATATTATTAGAAATAATTACAACACATAAAATAAATAGGAAAACAAAAGAAAGAAAGCCTAACATATCCATTCCCTTTTATCATAGTTCTGAAGAAAAAGCAAATCTGAAAAAGAAAGGGGAAGTGATAGAGAGATGAAGAAAGTGAGAAATAGAAAAACACAGGCCTTCTGCCTGGTCCTTGCTGCTGCCTTAATTTGATCTGCTCCGGTGAATACACTATAAAGTGATCCATTTTATAAAACTTGCTGCACTCAGAGCAGTTGGTAAGATCTCCCTTGCCCCCAATCCCCAGTCCTGGAGCTGTTCCTGTGAACCTGGTGGACTCTGGTCCCATCACCTATCATACCCCTGCCCTCCCGTATATCACTCCCTTTCCATCCCTTCTACCTCTTCCACCCAGTCCTCGCTACTGTGGCAGACTCTCAGTTGGTTTGCTCCCATGAAGACTCCATATCCTGATTCATCTTAGTGGACCTGGTGCACTCAGAGCAGTTGTCTGGAGGTCTTCCAGTAGATCTAATGCAGCCAGGGCAACAGATCAGCAGCTTCTCTCATCCCTGTGAAAAGCCCCCAGTTGGGAGACTCCACAGGTGGTTGGATACAGCCAGACCTACCAGGAGACCTGAAGCAACCCAGGGACAAAAGAGGCAGACTCCATATAGTCACAAAGATGAAAAAAACAACAGAGATATCCTGATGGTGAAAGGCAAGTATAAGCATGCGGGCATCATCAGAACCCAGTTCTCCCACCACAGCAAGCCCTGAATATAGCAACACACCTGAAAAACAGCTATCTGTCCTAAAATCCTATCTCATGAAAATAATAGAGTCTTTTAAGGAGGATATCAATAAGTCACTGAAAGAAATACAGCAAAACACAGGTAATCAGGTGAAGGAATTGAATAAAGTGATCCAAGAACTAAAAGTAGAAGTAGAAAAAATAAAGAAAACACAAATGGAGGCAAACCTGGACATTGAAAACCTAGGAAAGAGGTAAGAAATTACAGATGTAGGTATTACCAACAAAATACAAGGGATAGAAGAGAGAATCTCAGGTGTAGAAGACAAGTAGAAGAAATTGACATAACTGTCAAAGAAAATTCAAAGCATAAAAAATTCCTGACCTAAAGAATCCAGGAAACTCAGGAAACAATGAAAAGACCAAATCTAAGGATAATCAGAATAGAGGAAAACAAAGATTCCCAGCTAAAAAGGCCCTGAAAATGTCTTCAAGGAAACCATAGAAGAAAACTTTACAAATCTAAGACAGAGATGGACATAAAGGTAAAAGAAGTTTATAGAACACCAAATAAATGGGACCAGAAAAGAAAATTTTCTAACTAGAAAATTATCAAAACACTAAATGCACAGAGCAAAGAAAGAATCTTAAAATCTGCAAGGGAAAAAGGCCAAGTAACATACAAAAGTAGACCTATCAGAATTACACCAGACTTCTCAAAAGAGATTATGAAAGCCAGACAATCCTGGTCAGAGGTTATGGAGACTCTAAGAGAACATAAATGCCAGCTCAGGCTACTGTACCCAGCAAAACTCCCAATCAACATGGATGGAGAAACCAAAATATTTCAGGAAAAAAACAAAATTAAAACAGTAACTATCTACCAACTCAGCCCTACAGAAGACCCTGGAAGGAAAGCTTCAACACAAGGAATATACCTGCACCAAAGAAAAGACAAGATATTAAGCATCTCACAACAAAACCAAAAGCAAAAGCCACAATCACATGAAGCCACTTACAAAAACATACATATAAGGAACCAAAAGTAATTTCTCTTTAAAATGTCTCAATATTAATGGACTCAACTCACCTATAAAAAGACATAAGCTAAGAGACTGGATACACAAACAAGATCCTGAATTTTGCTGCATACGAGAAACACACCTCAATAACAAAGACAGACAATATCTCAGAGTGACAAGATGGGAAAAGGTCTTCCAAGAAAATGGTCCCAGGAAACAAGAAAGAGTTGCCATCCTAATATCCATTAAAATAGACTTTAACCCAAAAGTTACCAAGCATGATAAAGAAGGACACTACATATTCATCAAGGGGATAATACAACAAGAGAAAAAAAGTCTTGATTCTGAACATCTTTGCCCCAAATGCAAGAGCACCCAAATTCAAAAAAAGAAATTTTATTAAAACCCAAAACACACATTGAGCCCCACACAATAATAGTGGAAGATTTCAACACCCTACTCTCACCAATGGACAGATCATTGTAACAGAAATTAAATAGAGACATAGTGGAACTAAGAGAGGTTATGAACCAAATGGATTTAACAGATATCTACAGAACATTTTACCCTAAAAGAAAAGAATACACCTTCTTCTCAGCACCTCACAGTACCTTTTTCAAAATCAACCATATAATTGGTCACAAAACAACCCTCAACAGTTACAAGGAGATTGAAATAAGACCATGCATCCAATCAGATCATCATGGGCTAAGGCTGGTCTTCAATAACAGCAAAAACTAAAGAAAGCCCACATACATGTGGAAACTGAACAGTTTCTAGTCAATGACAATATGGTCATGGTCAGAAAGAAAGAAATTGAAGACTTCCTTGAATTTAATGAAAATGTTGACACCTCATACCCAAACTTATGGGACACAGTGAAAGCAGTCCTAACAGGAAATTTCATAGCATTGAGTGCCCTGGTAAAGAAACTGAAGAGATCATTAACTAAAAACTTTACAACACACCTGAGAGCTCTAAAACAAAAAGAAGCAAACTCACCCAAGAGGAGTAGAAGGCAGGAAATAATCAAACTCAGGACCGAAATAAACTAAATAGAAACAAAGAAAACAATACAAAGAATCAGCAAAACGAAAAACTGGTTCTTTGAGAGAATCAAAAAATAGATAAAGCCCTAGCCAAACTAACTAAAGGGCCAAGAGGCAGTATCCAAATTAATAAAATCAGAAATGAAAAGGGAGACATAACAACAGAAATGGAGGAAATTCAAAATATTATCTGATTAATTCTGATTAATATAATAAACATCTATACTCAAAAAAAAAAAAAAACACCTGGGAAATCTAGATTAAATAAATCGTTTTCTAGACAGATGCCACAAACTAAAGTTAAATTAAGATCAGGTAAACTATCTAAACTGGCCCATATTGCACATGGTTATAGTAATCTTTAAAAATCTCCCAACCACAAAAAGCTTAGGGCCAGATAGATTTAATGCAGAAATCTACCAGAACTTCAAAGAAGACATGATACCAATTTTCCTCAAACTATTCCATAAAATAAAAACAGAAGGAACACTACTTAAATCATTCTATGAAGCCACAATTACTCTGATATCTAAACCACACAAAAACCCAACCAAAAAAAGAAAACTTCAGACCAATCTCGCTTATGAATATTGATGAAAAAGTACTCAATAAAATACTTGCAAACTGAATCCAAGAACATATTAAAATTAGCATTCACCATGATCAAGTAGGCTTCATCCTAGGGATGCAAGGTTGTTTTAATATATGAAAATCCATTGATGTAATTCTCTATATAAATAAACTCAAAGAAAAAAATCGCATGATCATCTCCTTAAATGCTGAAAAACATTTGACAAAATACAACACCCCTTCATGTTAAATGTATTAGAGATATCAGGAATTCAAGGCCCATATCTAAACATAATTGAAGCAATTTACTGCAAACCAACAGCCAATATCAAATTAAATCTAGACAAAATTGAAGCAATCCCATTAAAATCAGGGACAAGACAAGGATGCCCACTCTCCCCATATCTATTCTATCTAATACTTGAAGTGATAGCTAGAACAATAAGAGAAGAAAAAGAGATCAAGGGCATACAAATCAGTAAAGAAGAAATAAAGGTATCACTATTTGCAGATGATAGATGGTGATATGATAGTATATATAAGCAACCCCAAAAATTCTACCAAAGAACTTCTCCAGCTGATAAACAACTTCAACAAAGTGGCTCAATATAAAATTAACTCAAATAAATCAGTAGCTTTCCTTTATACAAAGAATAAACAGGCTGAAAAAGAAATTAGGGAAACAGCTCCATTCACAATAGCCACAAATAATATAAAATATCTTGGGGTAACTCTAACAAAACAAGTGAAAGATCTGTATGGTGATAACTTCAAGATTCTCAAGAAAGAAACTGAAGAAGATCTCAGACAATGGAGAGATTTCCAATGCTCATGGATTGACAGAATTAAAATAGTAAAAATGTCTATCCTACCAAAAGCACTGTATAAATTCAATGCATCCCCATCAAAATCCCAATACAAGTCTTCAAAGAAATGGAAAGAGCAATTCTCAAATTCATCTGGAAAGGAAAAAAAATAATAACTAAAACAACTTTTAAGTATAAAAGAACAGTTGGTTGATAAAACATCTCTGACCTCAAGCTTTACTACAGAGCAATACTGATAAAAACTTCATGATATTGGTACAGAAACAGACATGTTGATCAATGGAATAGAACTGAAGACCCAGAAATAAAACCACACACTTTCGTTCACTTAATCTTTGACAAAGACACAAAAAAATATACAACAGAAAAAAGAAAGCATCTTCAATAAATGGTACAGGTCTAACTGGCTGTCTATATGTAGAAGAATGAAAATAGACCCATCTTTGTCACCTTGTACAAAGCTCAAGTTCAAGTGGATGAAGGACCTCAAAATAAAACCAGTACACTGAATATAATAGAAGAGAAAGTGGGAAATAACCTTGAACTCATTGGTCAGGAGGAACCTTCCTAAACAGAACTCCGAATGCTCATGCTTTAAGATCCAGAATTTATAAATGGGACCTCATAAAATGTGAAAGCTTCTGTAAGACAAAGAACATAGTCAATATGAAAAACTGGCAACCTACGATTTGGGGAAAAAATTCACTAACCCCACATCCTATAGAAGGCTAATATCCAAAATATATGAAGAACTCAAGAAGTTAATCAGCAAAAATCCAAACAAACTAATCAAAGAATGGGGTATAGTGCCAAGCAGAGAATTCGCAATTGAGGACTCTCAAATGGCTGAGATACACCTAAAGAAATGCTCAAAGTCCTTAGTGATCAGAGAAATGCAAATCAAAACGACCCTGAGATTCAGCCTTATACCAATCAGAATGGTTAAGATCAAAATGTCAGGTGACAACACGTGTTGAATAGGATTTGGAAAAGAGGAACACTCTTCCATTGTTGATGGGATTGCAAACTGGTACAACCACTCTGGAAATCAATCTGGAGTTTCATTGGAAAACTCCAAGAAGATCTAATTCTATGGAAATAGATCTACCTGAAAACCCAACTATACCACTCTTGGAAATATACCCAAAAGATGTCCCACCATGTTACAGGGGCACATGTTCCACTATGTTCATAGGGGCCTTATTTGTGATAGCCAGAAGTTGGAAAAAAACCTAGATGTCCCATGACAGAAGAATGGACACAGAAAATGTGGTTCATGTACACAATGGGATACTACTCAGCTATTAAGAATGAGGACACCCTGAGTTTTGTAGGCAAGCGGATGGGACTAGAAAATAACATCCTGAGTGAGGTAACTGAGACCCAAAAGGATGTGCATGGGATGAACTCACTAATAAGTGGATATTAGTCAAAAAAAAGTACAGAATGCCCGAGATACAGTCCACAGAACTCAAAAAGATCAACAATCTGAAGTGCCCAATTAAGGAAGCTCCAGTCCCACTTGGGAGAGAGAAGAAAGGAATCACAAATGGGTAGGGAGGGAAGTAACTGGGAAGTAAAGTGGGTATGGGGGAGGGTGGGAAGTGGACAACCTGTTCTGGAATTGGGTGAGGAAAAAGAACTGAAACCTTGAGGGCCAGCAGAAGGAATGGAAACAGGCAACCACCAACCTTAGGAAATGGGAGTTTGGTGGAACCCTCCAGAATGTACCAGAGACATGGGATGTGAAAGATTTCTAGGAATCAAAGTGAGGGACTTAGATGAAATGCCTGATAGTAGGGAGAGAGGGAAGTTATAGAGCCCACCTCCAGCAAGAAGAGATGGCATCAAGTGAGGGATGGTGTTGCCATCCCACAGTCTCATCTCTGTCCCATAATTGTTTCTGTCTGAAAGGACTACAGGGATGAAAATAGAGAGGAGCCTGAGGAAAAGAAGGTCCAGCGATAGGCCCAAAGTGGGATCCAGCTCAAGGGGAGGTACTAAGGCCTGACACTATTATTCAGATTATGGAGCACTCACAAAAAAAAAAAAAAAAGGGACTTATCATGACTGCCCTATTAAATAACCAAAAAGCAGCTGAAAGAGTCATATGCAGATATTTGCACTCAATCAATGGACAGAAGCTGCTGGCCCCTGTTGTTGAATTAGGGAAGGCTGAAAGAAGCTGAGGAAGAGAAGGGTGATCCTGTAGAAAGACCAGCAGTCTCAATTAATCTGGACTCCCAAGATCTCTCAAACAGTGGACCACCAGACAGCATACACCAGCAGACATTAGGCCCCAAACACACATACAGTAAAGGGCTTCTGGGTCTGTGTTCATTCAGACATAATGCACCTAACCCTCAAAAGAATGGAGGCCCCAGAGAGTTTAGAGGTCAGGTGGGGTGACCTGAACCGAGAAATATGCCTTGCTGAAAAATCAATCAAGTTGTCATTAACCCTAACCATGACAGAGTCAAATGGAAATAGAAAGAATATCATATTTGTGGCAGAATATGGAACAACAAATTAAATAACTTGCATTTTCTCTATTTTCTTTTTCTTTTTTTCATTTTTATTGATTATTTTCTCTATTTACATTTCAAATGTTATCCTCATTCCTAGGTTCCCCTCCACAAGCCCCCTATTCCCTCCTCCCTCCCCTCTGCCCTTATGAGGGTGCTCCCCCACTTGCCCACCCACTCTTGCCTCAGTGTCCTAGGGTCCCCCTATCCTGGGTCATCAAGCCTCCAAAGGACCAAGGGGAACCCCTCCCAGTGATGCCAGATAAGGCAGTCCTCTGCTACAAATCCAGCTGGAGCCTACAGTGACCAGAAGAGGGGATCAGTTACCCTAGAGGTAGAGGCACAGGCCCTTATAAAATGCTAGTAATAGGTGTTGGGAACTATGTGTCCAGTGGAAGACAAGTGAACACTCTAAGCCATCTTTCTTCCTTTACTGTATGCTATAGTGTTTTCTTTTATTTTTATTGTGTAATACTCACAAACTAAACAATATCAATATATTTAGTACTTAAAAGACTCAAATTCATATTAGAAAGATTTTATGAGAACAATATTTTTGATTGCACTTTAAGGACTTCTCATGATATTCATTTATTGGTTTATTATTTTTTTCTTTATTGTTAAATTCATGTGTTTTGCCTGCATGTATGTGTACCATGTCAGTGAAGTGTCCTCAGAGGCCAGAAGGTGGCAGTGAGAAGCCAAGAACAATCATAGCAATCTGTAATATTTGTTTGGGGTATCTCTGAGGCTTGTTTTAGCAGTAACTCCTTGTAAGGTAACCCATCCTTGGCACTGAAACTTTCATTTAGAAGTTCAGTTTTTCTGGGAACAGCAATGTTCATTTTTTGGATTGCTGCTGTCCAAATATCGCATTTATTATCTATACTAACTTCCAAGTTAAGGGAATTTCATAAAGCTTTCTTTATTCTTCATTTTGATGAACTCATACTCTACTTCTCCTTTTATCCTTGTTTTTTACTTCCCAAATAATATTTTAGCTCCCAGTATTCACTCCCCAAATTTTCAAATCACATTTGTTCTCTTATCCTTTTTTTGTAAGTTTTATTTAAAATTTAAGCTCTTAAGTCCTCAAGTTTTTCTTTCTTTATTTTTTTCTTTCTTTACTTTTTTTGTGCACATTCCATTCCATTCCTTGTCTTCACCTCTTATATCACCATCTCTATCACGCTACTCACAACTTGAACTCTTCTGTTCCCAGTATTCCAATCTCTAATTTTATTTTACCTATAGTGTACTAAGGCATTGACTGGTCCTGTGTCCCCTTTCTAGTATCCTAGATTCCACAAATCACATGTTAAACACCAAAACACCAATGAAAAACTGAAGCTTGGGCCCTCATATGAAAGAGAACATGGGCCATGTGTCTATGGTGACTAGAGTGACTTCATTCGCTATTTTATTTTCCTGGCAATGTTCATGACTACTCTTTTCTACTGTATATTTCTACCACATTTTCACTTTTTATTCATTGGTTGGTGATGGATTAATTCCATATCCTGTGTATTGTTAATAAAACAATTAACATGGATGTACAAAGATCTGTGTCATGAGATAAAAAGGTGCGTGTATAAATACCCAGAATTGGTACAACTGAAGAGTACTGTAAATTTATTTCCAATTTTTTCAGAAGCCCTCAGATGTATTTCTATTTCCATTTTCTTTTCAGAAGCCCTCAGATGTATTTCTATAGTAGCTGCTCTAGTTCTCACTCCTACCAATAGTTTTTAGGCGTTCCCCTTTATCCACTTCTAAGCCAGCAATTGTTGTCATTGATATCCCTAATCATCATTAGGCTATGTTGATGGGGATATGCTATAATCTAGAAAAACTTTCAATCATCATTTATCTAATGGCTACGGATTTTGAGCACATTTGGTTTTACTTACATGCCAGTTATTTGTTTTGTTTTGTTTTGTTTTGTTTTGTTTTGTTATTTTATCCATTACCCATTTTAAATTGGGTTATTCATTTTCTTGGTGTTTAGATTTGTTTAGAACATTTTGTATTCTAAACACTAATCCACTATCAGATGCCTAACTGGCACATTTTCCTTCCATCCTGTAGACTGCCTTTTCACAAAATTACTGTTTTCTTGATATGTAGCTTTTTGGTTTCACAGGATCACATATTGCCAGTTTTGACACTTGTGTTTTTTGCTTCACTATAATCCCATCTAAAAAGCTCTGCCTCACCTACATATTGAACAATCTTCCTTTTTCCACTTAGATTATGATGGTTTTATTTTCTCACAACTTCCCATAATAAATATATTTATTTTATGTTCTGTAATACATAGTCTGTTACGTTTCTTCGAGTGACATAAAGTTTAGTTCTATTAATTTGTTTCAGTAGTTATCAACAGTATCTCTATAGAATAGAATCTCTGTGTGGGAGTTTGAGTCTATTTGTCTTTGATTTTAAGTCTTTCATATTTCTGCATTATGAGTAAGAATAGGGAGGTATTATGTTTGTTACATTCCAAGAAAATGAGCATAATTTATCTATGATTTTCTCCTCAAAGAGTTCTGCTTTACTTTTTGCTGATTACACTATAAAATATGGCCAATTAATAATGGACATTCTCCCTGTATAAAATAGATCTTTCTAAATTAAACTTGAATAGAGTATGACTAGATCTTTAAATTCTTCAGTCACAACCTACTCACCATGTATGTCCCCCTGAAAAGGTAATCATCAGATGATACCTATGAGTCCATTCATCACCATGATTTTTATATAAGTCAAACTTATCATCTATTAATTCATTAATGAGCAACAGTATACAAGACAGTTTTATTCTAGAGAAATTCAAAGTACAACATTTGTATTGCTCAGTACACACCAGACAATGAATTTACAAATGCATTTAAAAATCCATGAGATTTCTGGGCAGTTCATGCCTTTGATCCCAACACTTGGGAGGCAAAGGCAAGCAGATTTCTGAGTTCAAGGCCAGCCTGCTCTACAAAGTGAGTTCCAGGACATCCAGGGCTACACTGAGAAACCCTGTCTCAGGGGAAAAAAAATCTGTGAGGTTTGTCAAGACACACAAGGCAATATTCACATGTGTAACCTGATATGATTAACATTTCTATGGAGGAGAAGAAAAACATTGACACTTCTTCTATTATTCCATACCTGTTGTATTGTGCATATATACCTGACAAAACAATTGAAAAGAACCAATTTAAAAGTAAAACAGTGGCTATAAATACACAGAATACCCTCTATGTTAGACGACTATGTATTTTATTCATTTATTTTATGACTTACATATTTCAAAATATAGATACTTTTATCTTTCAAAATAGCAATAAATGATTAAACTTTATTAAGTAAAAATGATCTCAAATAAGGCACTTTAAGCTGTTTATAATTGGCCATTGTAGAAAATAATGCCTATTTTCCATTATTGTTGAATTGGAATGTGTTATGTTCATTATAACTTAATGAAAAGCAGGACATTCATTTACTTTCTCAAGGCTTTTTTGTACATTACATTCTGAGAAGATATTTATGTAAATAATTCATTTGATAGAAGAAGGAATTGAAACTTTAAAATACATATGGTGTCTTAGGAAATTCCTACATTGTACTTACATTACTCTCTAATCAGCAAGCAAAACATGGAAGTATAAAATCTTGCACACCAGCCGGGCGTGAGGGCACTCGCCTTTAATCCCAGCACTTGGGAGGCAGAGGCAGGCAGATTTCAGAGTTCGAGGCCAGCTTGGTCTACAGAGTGAGTTCCAGGATAGCCAGGGTTATACAGAGAAACCCTGTCTCGAAAAACCAATCTTGCACACAAAGAACACAATTCAATTTTCAATTTGATTTCATTTTGCATTCCATATTTTCCTATTTTACATAATGCTGATGCTTCTGTGCTATATTTAATTTCTCAAACATAAAAGAAATATTATGATGTCTCCTTTGTGTCAAGGTCAGGCTCAAATTTGACTTTGAATGCAATTGTTCTATAATGAACTCTCTCCTTCTTAAAGAGAACTGGAAATTACATGTGCTAATAATGGCATTGCCAATGACATTAATGATACCTACACCTTCCAGGATGTTCTTTCCATCCCAGTGTCTAATGGCGAACATATTTTCATAAGTGCTAGGGTTGAAAGTCATTGAGCTTTCCTGAGATCACTTAGCAGACGTTGTGAAGGAAGTGAGATGCTGCTTCCATTGTTCTATGATAAGTGTGCTAGCTAAGCAGAGTTTGGGTTGTAAAACTGCTTTAGAGTTGTATTTCTGATTTTGTTGATGTTGTTTAACTACTGGTTAAATTCCTATTATTTCTGACTTCAATAATTTTGTTAGAAATTATTTTTAAGTATTTTATTTTCGCTAATAAACTGGAAGCATAACTTATGTTTGCTTAATGCCAAAATGAATTAGAAGTTACCTCTTCCCCTAAGTCTTAATAATATTTTGGCAATTACAAAACCTCAACGACTAATTGATTGCTGGTAATATAGCAATGGCCAGTCATGATTATTTTCAGTATCCCCTATGAATCTGGTCTTCAAAACTTAAAAACAGTTTGGCAGAAATATTTTTGAGATTATTTATAACAAAAACACATTTTATCATACATAATTTATTTGATATTACAATGGTGCATCTAAAGGTAAATGAATTGCTTCACTTTATTTTGTGACAGAATCTCACTCAACTCAGACTGGCCTCAAGTGTTCAACTCTGCTTCTATTTACTGCAGAGTGCTGAGACTGTCATCAACAAATTGGGAACTATTTTTTGAAATTTATTAAACAAATTTAAAGCCTTGGAAAACATTAATGAAATGGACCTGAAATTATTGAAAATGACAATTTTATTTTTAAGACAAATAAATTAACTTTCCCAAAGTACAAGATTTTTAGTTTCCACATTTAACATTCTAAAAGAAAGAATAAGGAGTCAGATAAACATGTCAAGTAGTTCAAAAAAAAAAAATACAGGGATAAAAATGTCATTTTATCTCTTTGGTTTCTGTCTTTTGATTTTTCTTTTTTTAATTATACTTTATTTTTAATTTATTGTTTACACTCCATATTCCATTCTCTGCCCCCCCGCCCTCCATCTGCTCCACATCCCACACCTCTTCCCCACCCTACCCTGTCTCCACTTGGATGCCCCCTCCCTCACCTCACATGATCTCTAAACTCCATGGGGCCTCCAGTCTCTTGAGGATTAGGTGCATCATCTCTGAATGAACACAGGCCCAAAAGTCCCCTACTGTATGTGTGTTGGCGGCCTCATGTCAGATGGTTTATGTTGTCTGTGTGGTGGTCCAATGTTTGAGAGATCTGGGGGGAGGGGTGTCTATATTAATTGAGACTGCTGATCCTCCTACAGGATCACTCTTCTCCTCAGCTTCTTTCAGCCTTACTTATTCAACAGCAAGTATCATTTATTTTAGAAAAAAGTAGGCTGGGTCTAGGGACACTTGTAAGAATGAATTTGGAAAAAGTATAAATGGAGTATCAAAGAATTATTTGCACAATCTGGAAATATTCAGAATTTTAGATGAATATGCAAGTAGTAACCAGAAAAGAAAAGTGAAAGACAATACTAGAAAAACCTAAAGAATGAACTAATGAGGTTCTATAATTTTTGTCCATAACAGTAGAACATATTTTAATTATTTAAGAAATAAAAGCATTGTGTGCCATATAATAACTGTAGAACAATAAGAAAGGCATAGAGTTTTTTATTATTTCATGAGTATTGCAGGTTTCTAATAGTAATATGTTAAGAGAATATAAGCATTTATATATCCTGAATAATAGGGATATTGATTATACAAAAAGAAAAAGTTAATTACCCATGCATTTTCACAAACTTTGTAGGAAGAAAAACACCTATTAAAGGAATAATTTTATTTAAAATAAGTCAAAGATGAAATTATATTATTATGTAGGGTTGCTTATGTAATTGGTAACCATACAGAAGAAAAATCTACAAGTTAGAAATAAAAGATCTAACAGAGAAAGGGGAGTCTTGTAGCAATTAGATACTTAATCTATATAATAGTATTCATGATACTCTTTTTCTTAGTATATGTGCTGACGAAGCGAGGACAATACTCTTTTTCTTAAAGGCATACACATAAACACATACTCATATGTGTAGACTTATATAGAGCAAGAAAACATTTATAATATACAGATTTCTAAGTCATTTGTGTTGGACGTAGAAGAGAGACTAACAGATATATTCTGTAAGACACACAAAATAACCATTCTACTTATGACCTTGACATTATCACTTATTTCATTGTCAATATTAGTAGAGAAAAGAACATAATCTAGAAACATTTTCTTTTCTTTGGAAGACACGTGACAGTTTCTGCCTAGACACCTGAGAGGTGGGGTTTCAGGCCTATGACTCACATGTACTACTGTGGACTTTGGAATCACATTGACCTAAGATTTCTATTGAGTTAAAGAAAAAGCAGTGGGGAAGTAAAACCTAAACAAATGAACATATGATTACCAAAATAAAGAAATGATGTAGTAAATATTGGCTCTTTGCCTGCCTGGGTGGATTACAATCTTAATGTGGCTGTTAATCCCTGGAGAGTCAAAAAATCTTTTTTATCTCCATTAAAGTCTGTTTCCCTATTTGTTTTCTAATCCAAGGTTGATTTATGCTTGAATATCATGTATATTTCCAGTAGAGGAACTGGGGTTAGGGAGAAAATTTCATCACATAGAAAAGCAAAATCTATTTGATTATTTTGCTGACATTTAAAAGATCAATCTATTTGGTTGGATGTTAAATGGTTTCTGCTCTAACATTCTCCACTTTTCTATTTGGTTTGAGAGTAAAATGCAGCCTGTAGCACTGCACAAAAACTAGTAGAAGATGGCAGAAGCACTTTCCAAAGATGCTGTACCAACTCAGAGGCACCTCCAGGATACACCCTGCATGTATCCTTTCCCTGACATAGCCCTGTGAAAGAACCAGCAAAGTCTGTTTGTTCTTCTCTTAGTCTTCAGGAAGGCACTGTGTTATAAGGCAAAATGATTAGGAGGCAAACTGAGACTTGTATAATGTTACAGAGAGCAGTGGCTCCCTTTGAGGACAAGGAATAGAAGCCTATATGGTTTAGTTCCTGGCAAAACAGAAGAGGTGTGATGGATAGGGAGATACTGGTAGAACCAGGAAGACGGAAGATTATAACAATAGCAACTGATTTGGCATCAAAAGTATAATGCTGTCAAAGTCACCATGACTGAGAATGGCACAAATGGCTTCTAGTTGTATGAGCAGAGGAAGACTCTGTTGTGTCATAGCATAGCTAGAAGAACTTCCAGCCTGGCATACTTCTCTTGGACAGTGTCTCTGGTGGAACCTCTGAAGTACATGCATAGGATATGTCTGAGTCTATTCTCTAGATACTCTGTAGGACTGCTTTATGCTCATTTGAAATGGTCATATCCCTTCAGCTTGAAGTAGAAACATGAAGCAGGAAAAAAACATGCTACTACTTATCTGATTCTAGGACTGATGGATATGTGAAATCAAGACTTTCTTTGGGGCATATTAATTCGATGAGTCCTATTGCTTCTCCATAACTAACTGTGGTAGAGGAAATAATAATGTTACCTCATCCTATCTCTTCTCTGCCCTTTAATATGAAAGTGAGATAGGAAATAGATAACTTCTGATCAGTTTGTAAAGGTGCTAGTCTCTCTGGTACACAAATGCTAGAAACCAGAGGTAGTATATAAAACCATGCTACTCTCTTTTTTCTGTGCCCTTGTCTCATTAACTGGTTACTGTGATAAACCACCTGCTTTGTGTTTGAATGAAGAGGATTGTACACGTATTATGTATCTCATAAACCAGGCCTATGTCCAAGGGAGGGGTGGGTAGTTTGTGCATTTGCTCTTGTTATAAAAATAAGATCTGATATAATAGGACTGTAAGTTAGAAACTTGTATATAGAGGAGACACTGGGAAATCAATGTTATAAACAGCTCATAATAACTATTAAATCCAGTCAGTTCAAATTTTCTTTATTGTTATTGAGAAACTTTATGAAGAAAATGAGATGTATGAAGGTTTCAAAAATACTTTTGGAAAACTCCTTTGCATTCTAATTTCAGAAGTAATTAACTAAGACTCATTGAAAATACATTTCAAAAGAACATGCTTGGCTGTGTCATCCAGACAGCTGCTCCTTTTGCTGCCCAGACACTCCTACATCTGAGTCCTGATCACTGTGCTATCAACATGAAGAGACTGACACAAGCTCATGACTCCTGTACTATCTTTGCCAGCCATGCTTCAGTAAGTTTGTACCTGGAAAAGGGAAAGGGTAGTTCAGTTCTAAGTCTGGAAACTGATATTTAAATGGCCAACAGTAAGGTTGGGTCTCATTATTAAACATCAAGACACTGCTGATTTCTAAGTTCTACAAACAAACTAACTGCAGTGTTGTCCACCATGAGTGACTTCAGCCTTTATTCTGCTTGAGTTCAAGTAAAGAACTCTCTTGTTATAAACTTTCCAGTTTAATTCAAAATACTATTTTGTGTCTATAATTGGCTGATTGGTGACTCTTTTGGCTTCAGGGCACAACTCAGGAATAATATTTTAAGATTCAGGAAAAGCAAGGAGACAGGTACCAAAAAACATGAAGTGGTTTCATCCTTTATCTATTATCAAAGTCAAAGTACATTTTAGTGAAAGCCAGGATGCTAAGTCCATCACACAGCCATGTAATATATGGACTTGAACTTGGCAGTAAGATGTCCATGGGAATCTGGGAAGGTGTATATTAAGCCAATCCATGGTACTTGACAAATTCCTGTTGTGCTCAAAGTCTTCAGCTATTTCTAGAATCAATAGAACCCTATGGTTAGAACTTCAGAGTAGAAAGCAGATGGACATGGGTACTTTGGACAGTCAGTTCTAGAATCTACTGTGACTGCAGACTATCCAAGCAGGTTCTACCACTTCTGTTAACAGGAAGCTGATAGACTTTGTGGTAAAACTAACTTTCCAGGCTAGTTATAATCATGGTTTGTAAGAAAACAAATTGGTTGTTAGAACTTCCTTGGTAAGGATTGTTCTTTTCCTCTCACTATGATGGTCAGTTGAACACTTCATCTTCCTCAGGTCCTGGGCCAAACTGACCAGTAGATGCAAGTTTAATTCATCAGTTCTTCTGGATCTGTCTGAGCTCGATGGTCATGCTGTACAGGGCCAGGCATAGGAGGGGAATAAACTTGACAATTTTGTGGATACCTTCCCCAAGATAAAAGCATTTTCTTCTCAAAAGTTATATGTTTAGATATTACACAGTTTTCTATCTTGCTATCAAGAGACAAACTGAGGTTTAAAGTACTGATAGATATCTTTAAAAAGTACATATTGCAGGATAGCTAAAAGAAAGAACTGCTTTTTAAATTATGTGGTATAAATAGTCATAATATAAAATTTGATTGCAGTAAGGAGAGAATGTTTAGATATTAATCAAAGTATTTACACATGGCTAACTTATATTCTGATCATCTATTACAATGATTAAATGAACATGTACCCTATCCAAGATATTATTGTTTTCATCCATAAGTGATCATTACAAGAGAATAGATTTTTATCTAATTGATGATGATCAGCCTGATTATCTGAAACTGTGAGGCAAATCTGCCTTGGAGAAAATATTTCTGTGAGATTGGGTACAAGGGCACAATGCTTACCAAGGTTTAAGAGACTATGAGAAAATAGATTCAAAGTTATTTCAAATGCTATTTCTCTATCACTAAACATTGAGTGTATATTCACTTTAATGTTCCTTGGAATATATTTATGGAATACTAAAACTAAACATATAGCAAGAAAAGATGCATAACACTGAAAATTATTTTATTATTTATGAGGATCATTTATTCAGAATTATTTGATTGAAAAATTAGCCAAAGTGTTAAGAAAGTAATCAGGTATAAACAGTAGACTCCATAGAGCAGAACTGTTTAATATGTAGACCTAAGCAGCGGTTTTCTAAAAAGCTAGCTCTAACCAAATATGGAGATTGGCACATTAAAATGTTCCCTTACTTACAGCATTTTAATTAAAGCAAGTTCAGGGGAAAAATCTCATTTTCACAGACATCAGTCATCTGTAAAATCCCTCATGTTGGCTGAATGCAAATTCCCTTTAAAATATACATGCCAAGAGATAGGTAAAGTGTAAGAGCTGTCCCAGTAGTCACTAAATTCTCTGTCTCTTCATGGATGGACAAGTTTAATTTTTAAATGCATTTTCTAAGTTACTAATTTCTCATTTATTTCAACCTAATTTCAGAAATATTAGTGCACATGGTTTCTTATGAATCTGTCCAACAGACCAGAAAATTTTTTTCTGTGACACTCTAAAATAAATAATCACTAACAGTGATTACAAAACTTGTAAAGTAATAAAATGGTGATAAGTTTAAAAGAAGCAAATATGAATTAAAGGAAATATGACTTAGGCATTTTAACTGTTTTACAGAACAAGGTATGTTTTACTCACATTCTAGAGGGTTCTTGAGAGGGGACAAGCCTTTGTAATAAGGGTTTAAAGAATGGGTTTTGCTTTCCTCTTTTCTACAAGGAGTGTGTTACATTTAAATATGAGTAAAGTTTCAATTTCAAAAGTGCCTAAACCTGAAGATATAATATTTTAGAAGTCTGGCTAGCTAACAATGGATAGAATTATGCCTTCTGTCTTTGTCCAGATATATTAGTGTGCCTGGCATAGCTGGTGTTTTGTTTCATTTTGTTTTCGTTTGTTTTGTTTTGCATTCTTTGGTTAATCTCAGTAAAACTGCATACGAACAGGAAGGTACAGTGAGATCTAAGCATTGAATTTATATGTTTAAAAGAATATGTAAGATATTTCCATCTTCTGAGATCTTCTTTAATTTCTTTCTCCAGAGACTTGAAGTTTTTATCATACAGATCTTTCACTTCCTTAGTTAGAGTCACGCCGAGATATTTTATATTATTTGTGACTATTGAGAAGGGTGTTGTTTCCCTAATTTCTTTCTCAGCCTGTTTATTCTTTGTGTAGAGAAAGGCCATTGACTTGTTTGAGTTAATTTTATATCCAGCTACTTCACTGAAGCTGTTTATCAGGTTTAGGAGTTCTCTGGTGGGATTTTTAGGGTCATTTATATATACTATCATATCATCTGCAAAAAGTGATATTTTGACTTCCTCTTTTCCAATTTGTATCCCCTTGATCTCCTTTTGTCGTCGAAATGCTCTGGCTAATACTTCAAGGTAGGGAGAAAGTGGGCAGCCTTGTCTAGTCACTGATTTTAGTGGGATTGCTTCCAGCTTCTCTCCATTTACTTTGATGTTGGCTACTGGTTTGCTGTAGATTGCTTTTATCATGTTTAGGTATGGGCCTTGAATTCCTGATCTTTCCAAAACTTTTATCATGGATGGGTATTGGAAACTAAAGAAGATCTCAGAAGATGGAAAGATCTCCCATGCTCATGGATTGGCAGGATCAACATTGTAAAAATGGCTATCTTGCCAAAAGCAATCTACAGATTCAATGCAATCCCCATCAAAATTCCAACTCAATTCTTCAACAAATTAGAAGGAGCAATTTGCAAATTCATCTGGAATAACAAAAAACCTAGGATAGCAAAAACTCTTCTCAAGGATAAAAGAACCTCTGGTGGAATCACCATGACTGACCTAAAGCTTTACTACAGAGCAATTGTGATAAAATCTGCATGGTACTGGTATAGAGACAGACAAGTAGACCAATGGAATAGAATTGAAGACCCAGAAATGAACCCACACACCTATGGTCACTTGATCTTCGACAAGGGAGCTAAAACCATCCAGTGAAAGAAAGACAGCATTTTCAACAATTGGTGCTGGCACAACTGGTTGTTATCATGTAGAAGAATGCGAATCTATCCATACTTATCTCCTTGTACTAAGGTCAAATCTAAGTGGATCAAGGAACTTCACATAAAACCAGAAACACTGAAACTTATAGAGGAGAAAGTGGGGGAAAGCCTTGAAGATATGGGCACAGGAGAAAAATTCCTGAACAGAACAGCAATGGCTTGTGCTGTAAGATCGAGCGAGAATTGACAAATGGGACCTAATGAAACTCCAAAGTTTCTGCAAGGCAAAAGACACCGTCAATAAGACAAAAAGACCACCAACAGATTGGGAAAGGATCTTTACCTATCCTAAATCAGATATGGGACTAATATCCAACATATATAAAGAACTCAAGAAGGTGGACTTCAGAAAATCAAATAACCCCATTAAAAAATGGAGCTCAGATCTGAACAAAGAATTCTCACCTGAGGAATACCGAATGGCAGAGAAGCACCTGAAAAAATGTTCAACATCCTTAATCATCAGGGAAATGCAAATCAAAACAACCCTGAGATTCCACCTCACACCAGTCAGAATGGCGAAGATCAAAAATTCATGTGACAGCAGATGTTGGCAAGGATGTGGAGAAAGAGGAACACTCCTCCATTGTTGGTGGGATTGCAGGCTTGTACAACCACTCTGGAAATCAGTCTGGCGGTTCCTCAGAAAATTGGACATAGTAATACCAGAGGATCCAGCAATACCTCTCCTGGGCATATATCCAGAAGATGCCCCAACTGGTAAGAAGGACACATGCTCCACTATGTTCATAGCAGCCTTATTCATAATAGCCAGAAGCTGGAAAGAACCCAGATGCCCCTCAACAGAGGAATGGATACAGAAAATGTGGTACATATACACAATGGAGTACTACTCAGCTATTAAAAAGAATAAATTTATGAAATTCCTAGCCAAATGGATGGACCTGGAGGGCATCATCCTGGGTGAGGTAACACATTCACAAAGGAACTCACACAATATGTACTCACTGATAAGTGGATATTAGCCCAAAACCTAGGATACCCAAGATATAAGATACAATATCCTAAACACATGAAACTCAAGAAAAATGAAGACTGAAGTGTGGACACTATGCCCCTCCTTAGAAGTGGGAACAAAACACCCTTGGAAGGAGTTACAGAGACAAAGTTTGGAGTTGAGATGAAAGGATGGACCATGTAGAGACTGCCATATCCAGGGATCCACCCCATAATCAGCATCCAAACGCTGACACCATTGCATACACTAGCAAGATTTTATCGAAAGGACCCAGATGTAGCTGTCTCTTGTGAGACTATGCCGGGGCCTAGCAAACACAGAAGTGGATGCTCACAGTCAGCTAATGGATTGATCACAGGGCTCCCAATGGAGGAGCTAGAGAAAGTACCCAAGGAGCTAAAGGGATCTGCAACCCTATAGGTGGAACAACATTATGAACTAACCAGTACCCCAGAGCTCTTGACTCTAGCTGCATATGTATCAAAAGATGGCCTAGTCGGCCATCACTGGAAAGAGAGGCCCATTGGACAGGCAAACTTTTATGCCCCAGTACAGGGGAACACCAGGGCCAAAAAGGGGGAGTGGGTGGTTAGGGGAGTGGGGATGGGTGGCTACAGGGGACTTTTGGTATAGCATTAGAAATATAAATGAGCTAAATAACTAATAAAAAATGGAAAAGGAAAAAAAAAAGTATATGTAAACCTGAGAGCACTGCTCTTGCAACTTTTCGGCCATTTATTTTTGTTGGTGACTAAAACACTTAGATTTCCTTATGTGTCTGCAGGAGCTATCCCTCCAGCACAAAAATGACCCATCTACCATTTCTAAGTGAACTTTTCCAATTGCACCGGTTCCTTAATCTGTCATTCTGCCATTGTCAAGCTTATTGCAGGCTATACTTCTTAACCAAGAAAGGATATGCTCTCTTTCCTCCTGCTTAACTTTACAAACCAATTTGAGCTTCCTGAAAGCAAAAGCCGAATTGGAACCAACCTTTTACTGTCATGAATTAATAAAGTACCAATAACATAGTAGGTTATTTTACCTTTAATCATTTATATCTACTTTATTTATGTGTGAGTGTTCATGGGACTGTGTATCATGTGTGACAAATCAGTAGAATTCAGATGAGAGCACAGGAGTTACAGGGTGTAGTGAGCCACTTCATGAGTATTCTGAAGTGAAACTGTCTTCTCTAAAAGCACTTAAACATTAGCCCATACCAGTAGTCCCACAGGGTCTTAACATATCTCAGAAGACCCTGAAATAAGCACACACACGTACAGATACTTGATTTTTGACAAAGAAAGCAAAAATATACAGTGGAAAAAAAGGAAAGCATCTTCAAAAAATAGTGCTGTCTAAGTGGATGTTGGCATGCTGAAGAATGCATATAGTTCCATATCTATCAACCTGAACAAAACTCAAGTCTAAGTATATCAAAAACCTCAACATACAACCAGATACACTGAATCTAATAGAACAGAAAATGTGGAATAGCCTTGAACTCACTGATACAGGAGACATCTTCCTAAACAGAACACCAATGACTTATGTTCTAAGATTAACAATTGATAAATGGCATGAAACTGAAAAGCTTCTTTAAGGTGAAGGACAGTGTCAGAAGGACAAAAATGGCAGCCTACAGATGGGAAAAGTATATTCATCAACCCCATATTTGACAGAATACTAATAGCCATAATTTTAAAAGAATTCAAGAACTTTGACATCAACAATCCAATTAACCCAATTTAAATATGTGGCAGTGTTAGACAGAAAATTCTCAACAGGGGAACTTCAGTCAGAATGGTCAAGTTCAAAAACACACTGGTGATGATATGGAGCAAGAGCAATACTCCTCTACTGTTGCTAGGACTGCTAAGCTGTATAACCACTCTCAGAACCAATGTGGTACTTTCTCAGTAAAATGGGAAGTTTTACCTCAAGACCCAGCCATATCACTCCTAGACAAATACCTAAAAAATGCCCCACTATACAGGGATCCACTTACTAAACTTTGTCCACAGCAAGTTTATTCCCAATATCCAGAAACTAGAAACAACTGAAAAGATGGATAAAGAAAATGTGGTACATCTACCCAATAGTATACCATTCAGCTATTAAGAACAATGACACCATGAATTTTGCAGGAAAATGGATGGAACTTTAGAATATCAGCCAGAGTGAGGTAACCTAGAGCCAGAAAGACACATATAGTATGTAATCCCTTATAAGTGGTTAGTATATATATAAGTGACCCTAAAAATTCCACCAGGGAACTCCTAAGCCTGATAAGCAGCTTTAGTGCAGTAGCTTGATATATAATTAATTCAAACAAATAAGTGGCCTTTCTCTACACAAAGGATAAACAGGCTGAGAAAGAAGTTGGGGAAACATCACCTTTCACAAAAGTCACAAATAATATGAAATACCTTGGTGTTACTCTAACTATGTAAGTGAAAGATCTGCATGATCAGAACTTTCAGTCTCTGAAGAAAGAAATCAAAGATCTCAGAAGATGGAAAGATCTCCCATGCTCAGGAATTGGCAGGATTAATATAGTAAGAATGGCTATCTTGCTGAAAGCAATCTACAGATTCAATGCAATCCCCATCAAAATTCTAACTCAGTTTTTCACTGAGTTAGAAAGGGCATTTGGCAAATTCATCTGGAATAATAAAAAACCTAAGATAACATATTCTATTCTTAACAATAAAAGAACCTCTGGCGAATCACCAGGCCTGATCTCAAGCTGTACTACAGAGCAATTGTGATAAAAACTGCATGGTACTCCTACAGTGACAGAGAGGTAGGACAGACAGGTAGATCAAGGGAATAGAATTAAAGACCCAGAAATGAACCCACACACCTCTGGTCACTTGATCTTTGACAAGGGAACAAAAACCATACAGTGGAAAAAAAGACAGCATTTTCAACAAATGGTGCTCGCTCAACTGGCAGTTATCATGTAGAAGAATGTGAATTGATCCATTCTTATCTCTTGGTACAATGCTGAAGTCTAAGTGGATCAAGGAATTCCACATAAAATCAGAGACATTGAAAGTTATAGAGGAGAAAGTGGGAAAAAGCTTCAAAGATATGGGCACAGGTGAAAAATTCCGTAACAGAAAAGCAATGGTTTATGCTGTAAGATTGAGAATCTATAAATGGGACCTCTTAAAATTGCAAAGCTTTTGTAAGGCAAAATACACTGTGAATAAGATCAAAAGGCCACCAAAAAATTGGGAAACATTCTTTACCAATCCTAAATCTGATAGGGGACTAATATCCAATATAAACAAGAACTCAAGAAGCTGGGCTCCAGAAAATAAAATATCCCCATTAAAAATGGGGTACAGAGCTAAACAAAGAATTCTCAGCTGATTAATTCCAAATGACTGAGAAGCACCTGAAAAAATGTTAAACATCCTTAATCATCAGGGGAATGCAAATCAAAACATTGCTGAGATTACACCTCATACCAGTCAGAATGGCTAAGATCAAAAATTCATGTGACAGCAGATGCTGGCAAGGATGTGAAGAAAAAGGAACACTCCTCCATTGTTGGCAGGGTTACAAGCTAGTACAACCACTCTGTAAATCAGTCTGGCAGTTTCTCAGAAAATTTGACATAGTACTACCAGAAGATCCAGCAATACCTCTCCTGGGCATATACCCAGAAGTTGTTCAACTTGTAATAAGGACACATGCTCCACTATATTCATAACAGTCTTATTTATAATAACCAGAAGCTGGAAAGAACCCAGATCTCCCTCAACCGAGAAATGGATACAGAAAATGTGGTACATATACACAATGGAGTACTACTCAGCTATCAAGAACAATGAATTTATGAAATTCTTGGGCAAATGGATGGATCTGGAGGATATCATCCTGAGTGAGGTAACCCAATCACAAAAGAACACACATGATACACACTCACTGATAAGTGGATATTAGCCCAGAAACTTAGACTACCTAAGAAACAATTTGCAAAACACATGAAATTGAAGGAGAATGAAGACCAAAGTGTAGATTTTTGTTACTTCTTAGAATGAGGAACAAAATATCCATGAAAGGAGTTTCAGAGACAAAGTTCAGAGCTGAGAAGTAAGGAAGGATCATCTAGAGACTGCCCTACCCGAGGATCCATCCCATAAACAACCACCAAACCCAGACTCTATTGCATATGCAAGTAATATTTTGCTGACGGGACCCTGATATAGCTGTCTCTTGTAAGGCTATGCCATTGCCTGGCAAATACAGAAGTGGATCTCACAGTCATCTATTGGATGAAACACAGGGCCCCCAATGAAGGAGCTAGAGAAAGTACCCAAGCAGCTAAAGGAGTCTGCAACCCTATAGGAGGAACAACAATATGAACTAACCAGAACCCCCAGAGCTCGTATCTCTAGTTGCATATGTGGGCAGAGGATGGCCGAGTTGGCCGTCAATGAGAGGAGAGGCCCTTGGTCTTGCGAAGGTTATATGCCCCAGTACAGGGTAATGCCAGGACCAGGAAGCAGGAGTGGGTCACTTGGGGAGCAAAGGGGAGGGAGTGTATAGGGGACTTTCAGGATAGCATTTGAAATGTAAATGAAGAAAATATCTAATAATAAAATTTTCAAAAAGCATATAATTACATTAAATACAAATTCAAATAACTAAGTGACAAACTATATGACTATTTTACAAAGAATATAATATTATAATCACTGTCAGTAGCATTGAATGATATATGTCACTCATAATTTAAATACTTTTGCATTGCACTTAACATTAAAATGAACACTACTTTTCATAATGAATTCCATTTCAACTTAAAAATTCAGTTTTCAAGTAAATTCCTGTGCAAGTACATTGTTATGAACGCTAACTTGTGAAGTGTGTGTCATGTGTCTTAATTCAGTGATTTAATCTCCCATAAAACACAGCAGAGAAGATATACACTCATTAGTATAATGATTTGCATATTTGAAAAACATGAATATCTTCATGATAAGCTAAATACATGTTTATTTTCAACTTATACTTTTAAAGCTATTATAATCGGGAAAACATAATAATTAAAAGCAAATAAATTCTATAATGCAGTACTTATACAATTATAGTTTGATCAAATTATGTAAAAACTTGACATCTTTTACTGTTATTCCTATGCCATTTAAAGGGATACTAACACATGTACATTCATGATTCCCCACTAACAGCTTGTATATGTTCCCCTGAGACACTGACTAATTTGGAGGTCCCCAATGAGCTATCCCTAATAAGCTCTAGGGTATCCATAAAAACTATATTTAAAAAAGCATAGTGACTAAGAATTTTACTTTTATAAGAGACCATATGGTATAGTGTCCTTAAGGGAGCTATATTGTACCAAATTTATTAATAATTAACAATATTATTGCATAGTGAATATTCAATTCAAAATAAAGAAGTCAAATAGCTAAATGACAAATTATCTGAATACATATGCTATTATGAATATGTATTATGCATTCATATAATAATAATATATATATATGGTCTTTCACAACCTGTGGTGGAACTTCTTTTGGCTCCATGAGAAAGAGTCAGTGTAATTATAATTATATATCTTATTACATGGCATGAGAACAAAGTAGATATTAAATAAATGTAGCATGAAGTGAAGCCACAAATGGAAAAATAAAACTAACCATACAATGAGCAAACATTTTATATATATTTCTGTTTTAACTGGGGTTCTCAGCTGGGAAAATCGAATGTGTCATTTGAAGACACTGGAGGTGAGAATGCATGTAAAAGTATCACATTGTGCATTTCTGTGGGAATCAGAAACTGCTTACCTTTGCCAGATTCACCTTCATTGGATTCTCCAGGTAGAATATCATGCACTCACTGGAAAGGATCATAAAGAGGAAGTTCAATTGTGTTAATCAGGAAATGAGTGAAAGTTCTGGTTATTATGTGTTCCACCATGATCATTCATATCTTCCTTTTGTACCTGTGGGACTCTTGGGTTCTTAGTTCAATACCAACAGAGAAGCAAAGCTGTTCCATGGTTGATATAAAGACCCCATTTGTACCCAGAATGCCTGCTGTCTGTTGCATAAATGTGTGGTGTTATATTAATGCCTGTTTCTAGAGTAGATATGTTATTTGTTGATTGGTTTGTCTTACCGGTGTTTCTATGTGACTTGAATTTGAAGATAATCTCTTTTCTGGCTGCTTTCACTGTTGCAAGAATTTAACCTGAGCAGCACTCACAGCAGCTTGAGGAATATTTTTTGCTCATCACAGAGTAGGAAACAGTGTGGAGCATTTGTGCATCATATTGAACTTGGGCAAATGTTTTTAGGAGTAAATATTAGCAGATTTCCACTGCAGTGCAAGAGCATATGTTTAGTCCTTTTTAGATAAACCACAAGCCTGTTAATATCAACCCACACTGCCATAAACAAGACAGAAAAGGCACCGTCTTCTGGAGTCTAACACTCTCTTAACTCCTTATCTTGCCTCTTTGTTTTCATCAAGCTTTTTTTGTTTCATTGGGGATACCCCTATTGTTTGAAAGATGAGTTTTAAAATTTATACAACATAAATGCATTTAAATATGCTGTAATGTATATTATAATACATTATAAAAACGTTATTTTATATAAAGAATTTCTTACCTAAACTGAAAGCTATAAATAATCATGAAATAAATAATCCAAAAACTGTAAATAATTAACTTATTATTATTCTGTTTCTCTGAGAACATGATGTATTTGATGTATTTGAGGGTGTATGAGCCACAGTGTGTTCAGAGAACAGGTTAATGGATCTTAGGTTTTTTTTTTTGTTTGTTTTTTTTTTTTTTTTGGTTTTTTTTTTTTTTGTTTTTTGGGTTTTTTTTTTTTTTGTTGTTGTTGTTGTTGTTTTTTACATGGAGTCTGGGATTGAACTTCAGTTAGTGTACTGCTTTGGCAAGTGTATTTACCCACCCAGTCACCTTGTTGCTACAAATTATCTAATAGCTCTGTATATTATGCCTTAAGCATATTTCCAAATATAATGTAAAAATTACACCATTGACATCCTGGCAGTTCATTTGAGCCGTACCTTGAATAGTGAACATCACACAAGTAGCAGGCATTGCAGACAATATTATTTTGGAAAATGTTAGGCCTACATTAGTAGAAACATAAACTTTAATTTGTGAGCACAAGATGTAATTCCATTGGTAGAGTACTTTTCTAGCACGCATTGAGGACCTATACTGCATAAACCAAGAAGTTCTCCCTGCACCAGAATGCTGCAATCACAGCTCTCTGTATATCACTCTGAAAGGTTCAAAGTTCAATGTCATCACCCTCAGCTATGTAGTGAGTCTACAATTAGCCACTGTTCATGAGAATGCATCTCAGAAACAGAATAATAACAATCAACAAAATCAAATAAACACAGAATATATGTGGAGTCACAGATAGTAGTGAGCTGCTATGTGGGGGGCTGGAAATTGAATCCCGATCCTCTGGAAGAGAAGCCAGTGCTCTTAGCTGCAGGGCCTTCTCTGCAGCCCTGAAATAGATACTATTTTTAAATTACCCTAAAGGTTTAATTGGGAAGATAGGTTGGTTTTGGCTCACTTTTGTTAAACCAAATGTTATTTTGAAAACTTTGGCTTTGTATTCCAATAGAATAAACTGCTTTTGTCTTTGTCAGAAAACTGTTACTTGGACCCTCTTATAGACGAAAAAATATATTTTTTGGTTTGTTTTTGGTTTCAGTAAAGAAGTTTTAAGTATTTGACATTAGCCAACATATTTTTGTGAAGGTCCTAAATTAGGACAATCAATGTTATCTCTTCTGTGATAAGCATTTCGCAGCTTTTCACTGTGTGGTCAAATAGCCTTTCATGTAAAAACTTGGAAATATTAAATTCCCTATTCCCTGGAGAACCATAGGTATTAGTAAACATGACTTGTTCTTTTTTTGTACAAAAGATCCAAACGCATACAATAACAATACAGCTATAATTTGCATCGATATACTGATTTCAATATAGATATGGATAAAAAATAATTGATATAATTTATTTGGTTGGAAGAAAAGTAAAATTAATTACCTGTAATAGGAAAATTAGATCAAATTGTAGATATTAAAATGAAACAAATTTTAGCACATTGTGTTAACCTTAGTATAAAATATATTTTCTATTTAAGACATACAGCACATGTAAATGAAACCCTCAACTACTCTGTGATATTATCTTATCCTATTAGGTTATTTCACTTAAATATTGGCATGTGAATTAGCATAAATTAATGTATTAAGGGCAAAAGTCACTCTTTGTCAATGATTAAGTTCCCAATGCTTTCATGAGATTGCTTTCATACATTAAGAGTTTTGTATTGGAGAGAGCATCATCCATGTGCTGCTCCTGAAAGATTAAATTTGGACTTGTGGTGATATATATATATATATATATATATATATATATATGTGTATATATATATATATATATATATATATATATATATATATATATATATATATATATTACCACAGGAGGACTAATCAATGTGATGCATTTTAGTTTTCCACCCAGTTTATTCAGACTCGGGTTCTACTGAACAGAGGTCATGGCAAGCAGGTGCTTCTGTTGGTTTTCAAAATCCACTGAAGTAATGCAAACTGATGGTGGCTGGATAGATCTGCATCTGAAAAAAAAGATGAAATTTCAAGTTCTGTAAGTCATATAAAGTACTCAGAAATTGCTGGTTGTTTGTGAGCCTAGAGGCTGCCTGGGGCTGAGAAAAAAAAGAAAAACAAACCTGAGTATGCCCCTTGGTTAAAACATTCCTGGGAACAGCTTGACCATAAGATAAAGAGGAATGTAAGGACATAACAAGGCTATCTAAACTGAGTCAACAACTCACAGAACTCTGACACCCTGCATGTACATGTAATTTTTCTGCTGATGTTTGAATAAGCCAAAAGTGTGTCTCTATGCTGAATTCCACACCCCTAAGCCTCTTACCCCATAAAACTCCCTAGCTTTCGAGCCTCCTGGCCGACATCTGTTATCTCCTGTGTGGGATGCATGTCGGTCCTGAGCTTCGTCATTAAACTGCCTCATGTGATTACAGCAAGATGGATTCTCTTGTTTCTTTGGGTGCTCTCTCACTCCCGAGACTAGAGTGGGTGTCCCCTAAAGGGGGGTCTTACACATCCACATATACTGCCGTGGATGTGCATGTACTGTGCTTTGCATGTGGACACAACACATTCACATACAGATGGTTGTGGGGAATTGGGCTATGCAAAGACAAGCTGGTCTCCAGTTGAGCTGAGGTCTGAACCCTGAAGGATGATAATTCACCTTCATGACATGGTAGGTGTTTTCTTATGCTCCTGGAACTCTGCCTCCTGCCTAAGTTACCACCTCCCTCAGTCCTCACAAGAGAAGCATGGCTAGAAGTCACATAGGCAATGGCCCAAGCTTTTGACCTTCTGGCTAAACTCCTCCCCAGTTACCTAGCAACAGTAAAGACCATATAAATAGCTATTCAGCCCCACCTTGCTCTCTCACTACTTCTCTCTTACCTGTTACCCCTCACTCTCACCCTCTCTCTCCTTTCTCTTTGTCTTCTCCTCTACTCTCTCCCTCTTACTCTTTCTCTCTAGCCTTTGCCCCCCCTCCCCTTCTCTCTTTCTCCCTGACTTTCTATAATAAAGCTCTAAAACCATAGAGAGTCTTTGCTCATCAAGATCCTCTCGCAGGTATTGGGAACCTCTTCCCTCATCCCTCTCTCCCATAACCCTGGTGGCTTTAGCAATGTAGCTCCAGAAATCACAGGTAGGGCTGGCCCTTAGCCACCCCCTGAAGAATGGGTCAGAGACTTAGATGCCCACCCGGGGATGAGTGGAAGGTAGATAGCAGCCCTCTCACACTTGACTGACCAAAACATAGGTGGAACTCGGGCGGGGTGTGGGTCTTCCCCTTCCTCCTCTTCCCCAGTCCTCCCCCCCTTTAGTTCCCAACATGGTCACACACCTGGGCATATCTACTTTTCTGCCTCTGTTTTTTTTTTTTTTTTTTTTTTTAATGGAAGTTAAATAAGACCAAAAATCACAAATAAAAACAAACTGGAAAAATACAGTGTAATTCTGAAGGAAGTCAGTTAAAGGGGAAATTTCAGTTAACTGAGGTCTACCAGGTTTAAATAAAGTATGTCATGGTTTCAGTTATTTGTAATACACAAGCCAGTCCTAATAATCACATTGATGTTACTATATTTAAAGCCTATTCTTTAAATATTTAAAATGATCATATAATGCATTGCTTTTATAGGTTTATGTAATATTAATGATTTATGTTGGTTCATATCTGAGCAAGGTTTTTTATAACTATGAGCTTAGAAAAGACTGGCCTTCTTACTGTTGCTCTCCTTGTTGCTATGATAGAACTGCCTATTCAGAGACATTTGTAGTCTTAGACTGCATATTTCAATTTTCCCTTGGCCATCTACATATTTGAGTTAAATTAGAACTCTCTACATCAGAAGAAGAGGTTGATAAGTGTGCTGTTACACTCAGAGATAGAATTTGAATGAGCCAATGTTAACTGTCCTCTGTCTACCTCTCTCTTGAAATCTTGTATAGCATATCCCCAGAAAGCACAGCATCAGACACATAAGAATGTAGGATTTAAGGGGGACACCTCAAACTTCTTATTTCTGGAAAGTGCCATTCCTCTTCATCATACCTCTTGTGATAAATCCATAAGAATTGCCCTATACATATCCTTAGGTCCCAGTTCCATGGAAGAAACTGTAAGAGATTATTATATGCTTCTACTTATAAAGTCCAAAGGCAATCCCAATTGTGCAGTGTAATCTCAGGCAAACACTAGAGAACTAAATTATAAAGACAGGGATGTTTTAAACAGAGGGAACAGCCAACTGACTACCTTCTACCAAGCGAACTTGTGAGCATTACAATATTCTTAATGTGTTTCTCAATTACCCTGGGTTAGATACATGGGAATTAAATATAAATTCTAAAGAATACCCAAGATATAAGATACAATTTGCTAAACAGAGGAAACTCAAGAAGAACGAAGACCAAACTGTGGACACTTTGCCCCTTCTTAGAATTGGGAACAAAACACCCATGGAAGGAGTTACAGAGACACAGTTTGGAGCTGAGATGAAAGGATGGACCATCTAGAGACTGCCATATCTGGGGATCCATCCCAAAATCAACCTCCCAAAATCAACACTAGCAAGATTTTGCTGAAAGTACCCAGATATAGCTGTCTCTTGTGAGACTAAGCCGGGGTATAGCAAACACAGAAGTGGATGCTCCCAGTCAGCTATTGGATGGATCACAGGGTCCCCAATGGAGGAGCTTGAGAAAGTAACAAAGGAGCTAAAGGGATCTGCAACCCTATAGGTGGAACAACAGTATGAACTACCCAGTACCCCCCAGAGCTTGTGTCTCTAGCTGCATATGTATCAGAAGATTGCCTAGTTGGCCATCAGTGGAAAGAGAGGCCCATTGGTGGTGCAAACTTTATATGCCTCAGTAGAGGGGAACGCCAGGGCCAAGAAGTGGGAGTAGGTAGGTGGGGGAGTGGGTGGGGGAACAGGTGTGGGACTTTTAGGATAGCATTGGAAATGTAAATGAAAGAAATACCTAATAAAAGAAACAAAATAAAAATAAATAAATAAAACAAGGACCAGGAAACCAGATAAGCAATATTCTTTTTTTTTTCCATTTTTTATTAGGTATTTCGCTCATTTACATTTGCAATGCTATACCAAAAGTCCCCCATAGCCACCCACCCCTTCTCCCCTACCCACCCACTCCCCTTTTATGGCCCTGGCGTTCCCCTGTACTGGGGCATATAAAGTTTGCGTGTCCAATGGGCCTCTCTTTCCAGTGATGGCCGACTAGGCCATCTTTTGATGCATATGCAGCTAGAGTCAAGAGCTCCGGGGTACTGGTTAGTTCATAATGTTGTTCCACCTATAGGGTTGCAGATCCCTTTAGCTTCTTTGGTACTTTCTCTAGCTCCTTCATTGGGGGCCATGTGATCCATCCAATAGCCGACTATGAGCATCCACTTCTATGTTTGCTAGGCCCAGGCATACTCTGACAAGAGACAGCTATATCAGGGTCCTTTCAGCATAATCTTGCTAGTGTATGCAATGGTGTCAGCATTTGGAAGCTGATTATGGGATGGATCCCCGGATATGCTAGTGTCTACATGGTCCATCCTTTTATCTCAGCTCCAAACTTTGTCTCTGTAACTCCTTCCAAGGGTGTTTTGTTCCCACTTCTAAGGAGGGGCATAGTGATCACACTTCAGTCTTCATTTTTCTTGAGTTTCATGTGTTTAGGAAATTGTATCTTATATCTTGGGTATCTTAGGTTTTGGGCTAATATCCACTTATCAGTGAGTACATATTGTGTGAGTTCCTTTGTGAATGTGTTACCTCATTCAGGATGATGTCCTCCAGGTCCATCCATTTGGCTAGGAATTTCATAAATTCATTCTTTTTAATAGCTGAGTAGTACTCCATTGTGTAGATGTACCACATTTTCTGTATCCATTCCTCTGTTGAGGGGCATCTGGGTTCCTTCCAGCTTCTGGCTATTATAAATAAGGCTGCTATGAACATAGTGGAGCATGTGTCCTTCTTACCAGTTGGGGCATCTTCTGGATATATGCCCAGGAGAGGTATTGCTGGATCCTCCGGTAGTACTATATCCAGTTTTCTGAGGAACCGCCAGACTGATTTCATGCTCCCTCCATTCTTCCAAATTCAACCATCCAGTCTCATACACAGCTGCTGTAGCCTCCCTTTCTTTCTTTCTGCCCCAATCTCGAGTGCAGTACACTGATCTGCTATAGCCCACCCACCACACCACCTCAGAGCTTTTTCTAATCTGATAATTTCCACAGGCCTTCCCTAGAAACACATTGGTCTGGGAAGCAGGTAAGGATCTTCAGACATTGATTCTTCCTCCTATCCTTCACTTTCCATTGCCCAGTCTCATCCCTACCTCTGTAGCAGAGTACTGGCCAGACACCACCATTCAGGAAAACTTGCAGGTTATAGAATGGAAAATTATTTTTTTATCACCTACACATCTGATAAAGTGCTAATATCCAAAATATATTTTAAAAACTCAAAAAAACTACCCATGAAAGAAAAAAAACCCAACAAATAATCCGATGAATAAACACATTTCTTAATAGAGATACTCAAATAGCTGAAACAAACTTAAAGAAAACTTAACCATCCTTAATTATCAAGAAAATGAAAATCAAAACTATTTTGGGATATCATCTTTTATCAATCAGAATGGCCAAGATCAATAAAACAGGACAGCTCATTATGATAAGGATGTGGAGTACTGTGAACACTCATTCAATACTGGTCGAAATATAAATGTTAACAGCACTGTGGAAAACAGTGTAGAGGTTCCTCAGAAAAATAGAAACCTATCTATCTCAAGATCCAGCTATATTACTCTTCAACATATAAACAAAGGATTCTGTAATTTACTGGTCACTTGCTCAACCATGTTCATTGCTGCTCTAATTTTATTAACCAGAAATTGGAAACAACCTTGATGTTCCTCAATGGATAAAGAAAATGTGAAAAATTTATACAATGTAATATAACAGCTTTAAAAAAAAAAGCTATACATTTCAGGTGAATATAAGTAACTAGGGGAAATGTTGTGAGTGAGGTAACTGAGTCCTATAAAGACAAATATATTCATTTATTTACATGTGGCTATAAAGTATTAAGTCATTGAAAAGTGATCTAAAATCCATATAAACAGAAAGGCAGCTTGCCTAGTGACTACACAAGTTTGGGCCAAATGGGGTCCAGGAGCTAAAAGCAGGAATGGATGCATATCCTAGAGTTATGCCCAATGGATAGTCAGTTGGAAATGAAAACTTAGTTTCCTCTAAGAAAGTCTCACTAGAGAATCACTCTTTGCTCCATCCAGCAGGACTTAGTTTTTCCGTGGGTCAAGGAGGACCAGGGCCTGAAAGAGAAATGAGCAGAGAAAGGGAAGCGAGACCTAGTAAAGAGTTGTCCACGTCTGTTTAATGAAGGCTAGGAGCCTGATTATAAGCACACAGTGAGAGAAAATAGGGAGGGGTCGAGGGTGCATAATAAAATACAGAGAAGGGGATGGACATATGGGGCGAATGCTGATTACAGGTTTCTTGCAACTTATCTTGGAATGTCAGCCCTAAAACTGTCCCAGGCGGCCTTCAAACACTCTGCAGTTTATCTTGGAGTGCCTTAAACAGTCTCAGGCACCAAACGGAGACATGGAGGAAGAGGTGAAGCTGCCTTAATCTAAGTAGTTCTAGGCGCCAAGTGAAGGAGGGAGTGAAGTTGGCAGTCTCAGGCGCCAGGTGGAGGCAATGAAGGAGGGGGTGACATAATTCTCTTCAAAGAGTCAGCCAGAACTTTAGGGTGAGAGGAACTGCGGGACTTAGTTTCCCACAGTTTGGTCTCTCGCAACTCTAAAGGTTAAGCCTAATGCAAGAGATGGTCAACACACAATGAACTTAAAGACATTCAATGGACGTTGTTTGTCTCACAATGTTAAGTCATAGAATCTTGTTTCCTCTTATAGGTCCTTGGAATACATATTTTGGCTTTCAGTTTGGGGCTTTTATGGGATTCCTTAGTGTGCAAATGCGCGTATGTTTGCATCTTTATGTTTTTGAGCCTTCTCCTTGAGTCTTCTGCTTGCTTGTTTTGTCCTTGTTTGAATGTTTGTTTTGGATTTAGGCTATTTTATTTTATAAATATTCCTTAAGTGTCTACTTTTAAAAGAGATTTAAAAGATATGGATTCTGACTAGAGCCAAGGAGTGGGGGAAGCAAAACTGTAATCAAAATATAATATTTTAAAAATTATTTTAAGTAGAAGAAAAGAGACAAAAAGAGAAATAAAACAAGGTTAATTTTGATGAGATAATAGCTGTTGAATTTAAAATTATCTACAAAGATATATCTATGCATTATTTAAATATATTATAATATGATTGTTTAATATACTTACATTTTATATAATGATTATTTTAAAAGACCAGAATTCAAGAAAGCAGTTTTTATTATAAAGATGCAAAACAAAATGGGAACATCCAAAGCTTTACTTTATGAAATAATTCTGATCAGATTTAGATTATAGAGCTTTCTTTGACCTTGTTAGGAAACAATCTTTTAGAATCTTCAAATAAAGCTAGTGTTACTTCTAGGTATCTACTCTGTATCAGAAATGTTTAACTCCTGCAATTGTTTTTTGTTTGTTTGATTGCTTGATTGTGTTCTTTTTTTCTTATATATTATTTTTGAGATTTCCATGTAATTACAATATTTCTTTGTTCCTTTTTCTCCTTTGAAATTACTCCATATTTTCTTGCATGTTCTTCAAAATCATGGCTGTTTTTCTCACTAATTGTCATTATATATATGTGTGTGTGTGTTTGTGTGTATTCTAAAATACAGCCTATCGAATCCATAAAATATTACTTTTATGTGTATTTTATGGGTTGACAAACCATGTGATGTATTCTCTGCCTCTTTCACTCCCAGCCTTGCTGTAGGTTTCAGGTCTCATGAGTTTTCATTGTCAACATCAGAGTAGCAATTGGTGTCATCCTTGTCCTACAGTCTTTCTTCACTAATTAGAGGAGCCTGTACAGGAATGAGGAATTTTAATCCAGCAACATGGCTACTCTGATTACATCCAAAGTTATTTTAGATGTGTGTGATCCAGCTGGAATGGAGACATGCCCTTAGTATACAACTTAGTATACAACTTTGGCTAGAATCTTAGAGTACACACTTTAATTCTAAACAATGACATGCCCTTAGTATACAACTTAGTATACAACTTAGTATTCAACTTTGGCTAGAATCTTAGAGTACACACCTTTAATCCTAAACAATGACATGTAATTGTGCCAAATTAGAATAAGTTTTGACAGAATTAGTCAGAAATAGGATATGTCCAACTCTCAGGAGAATCGATATTTAATAGCAGCATAGGGAGAGACAGTCAGCTAAGTCAATTTAGGTGAGTGGAATTTAGCCTGGTGCAGGCAGTGGAGTTAGTACAGTACAGTAGAGATGGGTTTGTTCATGACTTCATGAAGTTCAGTGCAGGCCAGCAGAGGGAGTTAAAGCCAGAGAATAAGAAGGAGACAGAAAATTAAACCAAACTATCAGAATAACAGAGCAATTCAGTGAGAAGCCAGGAGTAGCATGATTGAAATAATCAGTTTAGAGAGGAGTTGGATCTAGAGCACCTGAGCTGATCCACACAGATTAAAGTAAGAAAGAGCTTTTTAAAAGTGAGCTTATTTAGCAGTAAACTCCCAAGGCAACAATTAACTCTGGTGAATAAAAGATAATATAGCATAAGACCTATAATGTAGATTGTAGCTGGAAACCCTGAAGAATTGCATACAGAGCAGTAACGTGATTCTATTTTCAACTACTCACTCTAGCAACTTTAAGTGGAGACTATAATCATATATGTAAAGACATTGCATATATGAGCAGACATTGTTGACTAGGAAAACCCTGGTACCCCCTTATTTGTTGTTTCATAGTAATTCTAAGAATGTGAGGTTTCCATTTTGATCTCTGTTAAAATTTCAATGTGAAAACAGTTCAAAGTTGAAAATTTATGATCAAAACAAATGGTTAAGAAAAACATTTTCAAGAGAGTTCTGCAGGCAAATGGATGAAATCTGAAAATATCATCCTGAGTGAGGAAACTCAAACCCAAAAGGACATGCATGGTATTTACTCACTAATACAGAACTCAAACAGGTCAACAAGCTGAAGGGCCCCAGTGAGGATGCCTCAGTCCCACTTGGGAGGGAGAAGAAAGCAATCACAGGGGGGAGGGGGAATCTGGGAGGGAAAGGAGACAGTGGGGGAAAGAGGGGAACATGGTTGAGTATTAGCTTGGGGGGAAAGGACTGAAACCCCAAGGGTTAGCAGAGAGAATGGAAACAGGCAACCTGGGTAGGTAGGAGGTGGGGGAACCCCTCACTACAGAATATACCAGAAACCTGTGAGGTGAGAGTCTCTCTGGACTCAAAAGGAGGGACCTTAAATGAAATCCTCTACACTGGGGAGAGGGAACTTGTAGAACCCACCTACAGCAGAAAGACAGGGCATCAAGTGAGTGATGAGGTTGCCATCCCACAGTCAAAATTCTGACCCATAATTGTTTCTTTCTGAAGTAACTGCAGGGATGGAAATGGAGAGGAGCCTGGGGAAAAGAAGGTACAGCAACAGGCCCAAAGTGTGATCCAGCTCAAGGAGAGGTCCCAAGGCCTGACACTATTACTGAGGCTATGGAACACTCATAAAAATGGACCTATCATGACTACCCTCTGAAAGAACCAACAAGCTGCTGAAGGAGTCAGATTTAGATACTTGTACCCAACCAATGGACAGAAGCTGCTGATCCCTGTTGAATTATGAAAAACCTGGAAGAAGCTGAGGAGGAGGGCAACCCTGTAGGAGGACCAGCAGTCTCAATTAACCTGGACTCCTGAGATCTCTCAGACACTGAACCATGGACCAGGAAACATACACCAGCTGATATGAGGTCCCCCAGCACATATGCAGCAGAAGACTGATAGGTCTGGGTTCAGAGAAGTTGCACCTAACCTTCAAGAGACTGGGGTCCTAGAGAGTTTAGAGATCTTGTTGAGTAGGGTGTGGGTGGTGGGGATATCTTTGTGGAGATAGTGGGTGGGGAGGAGGTATGCAATGTGTTACAGTCAGAGGGTGGATGGGGGTGGAGGAAATAAAATCTGGAGTGTAAAGAATAAAGATTAAATAAAAAGAAGGAATATTTAAAAAAATCATCTAATACCTTGTATTTATATATAAACCATTTCTACGCATACTACCAAGGTTAGTAGATAGATACTTAAACTGTCTTAATGTTGTTAAACTTTTTGTTTTTTTGTTTGTTTGTTTGTTTGTTTTTATTCCGCCAGTTCATTTTTGTCAACTTGGCACAACTTTGATTCCTCGGTAGAAAGAACCTCAATGGAGGAGATGATTCCATCAGATTAGCTTGTGGCATTTTCTGGGCCATTTTCTTGATTAATAATTGCTGGTGGGGGACAGATTATTTTGGACAGTGTCTTTCCTGGGCAAGTAGACATGGGACTTATCAGAAATCAAACAGAACGAGCCATCCGGTAACAAGCCTGTTCTGCTTCAGTCTCTGCCTCCAGGACACTGCTTATATTCCTGCCCTGACTACCCTCATTGATGTCTTGTACATTAAATTCTAAGCCAAATAAGCCTTCCCCATCCCCACGTTGATTAGAGTCAATGTTTTATTAACAACAACAACAACAACAAAGCTAGTTTGTCCACTCACCAGAGGAAATGTTTAGTCTGTATTTCCCAACCAGTCCATCACTGGTCAATCAAGGAAGGATCTTGGAGCAGAAATATTGGAGGAATGCTGCATACTAGTTTTCTGCATACTAAATATAGCTTCCTCTGATTGTTTTCTTTTACAACCCAATGCCCAAGAGTGCATCCACCCACAGAGGACTAAACACAAAAACTAAGTATTTTACTTTAACTTTTGCTTTATCAGTCAACAAACTCACATTAGAACCCCTGAAATTTTTAATTTTTTAAAAAAATTAATTTAAATGTTAAATACAAATACAATGGTTAATGAAATACTCGTTGTTTTAAATATCAAAGCAATAAAATCTATTTCCTGCAATTTATTGCAATTGCATGTCTCCGTAAAACACAATATTCCTATTGATAAATATAATATCAATCTAACTTATTTTTATCCAAGGATGATTTTGTTAAGTGAGGCTTATAGGCACACTATTTTCTCAACAGTGGAATCTGCTTACCTCATTATCCAAGCTTAACTCTTTGTCTCTTAATGAATTTAACATACTTGATACTATTATCTGAATGTAATATTCTATCCTATTAGACCTAACTTCCTTTAGGATATTGTTTTTAGAACTGTATTGTAAGCATCACACATTGAAGGATGCTAATAATAAATAGAGGCTGTACCCACTTGCCTATCAATGCATAAATTTGTATGAAAGGGCAAGATTCATTTCCAGACATGATGAAGACATTCCAGCAGATTTTAATCAATGCATGTCACTAGGATTTTTTTTTTTTTCTCTTCTTTCCAGGTTTAGAAAAGGTAGCCAGAATTTTCTTCCTGTTATCCCTTAGTTATATCTCTGGGATTATGATATGCTAGGATGATGAAAATAAACTGTCTACATGAATAATTTCTATAAATATAATGTGTCATATCTTTATATATTATTATTCTCAAGCTTTACCAAGTTGTTCCTATTCCTTTACAACAACTTATTAAGTAAAATATTTTTGCTCTGTTATTTAATATATACCTATTCTAGTTCTCTAATTATTCACAAACATTGTCCTCTGTATCCCACCTTAGTGTGACTTAAACACCTTGCCACTTAAGAAACTAATTTTCTCTCATAAAAATTACTGACATTTATTTTGGTGAAATAACAAATATAAGTTCCAAAATCACCAATTATTGGCAGCTAATATTGTGCTGTACACTGGAATATGTATTTCATGTTGGAAGAGAGACAAAAAAGTGATTATTTATAAGTTCTTAACTCTTATCCACAAATAAAGATTTCTATAACATTAAGGGTTCTTATTTTTCATAATATTTTTGTAGACTTGGTCCTAGCTGATAATTTCATTGCATGATACTAGCAGTACTAATATATAAGACTGATACCTTTTCCCAAGTTTAATTAACTCTGAGTTAGTAAACTTTTCTGTGCATCATGCTGCGATTAATAGTTATCAACATTACTAGCTCAGGAAACATAAAAGCAGAGAAACATGAATATATTAAAAGTAATTTTTAGAAAATCAATGTACGTACATATATTAGTATGTTTTGTTGAGAGGCAAACTCATCCCATTGTGCTTGTTGGTGGCACACTCTATTGCTGAGCCTCAACTCCAGTTGAAAGGTAATTCTTGGTGAAATTGTGACTGAAAGTACAAACTATATTACATAAGAAGCTGAACTACAGAGAACACATGCTCTTTGTGAAGTAGGAAGCTGAGATATTATTATTCTGTATAAAGTGCTGAGGTGGGATATATGATGGGGAAAAGTAGCCACATCACATCATCATTATTTATTCATGTTATGTGTGATCCAAAAGTGTTTTTCCTAGCAAGACTATGCAAGATCCATTCTTTCATTTGCCCATTACTTACTATGTATGTCAAGAGCTTACATAGACAGAACTGGGAAGTGGACAAAAACGTCTGGCTCTGTGGTTCAGCGTTCCAATGATGGAAAAACCAATGAACAGGAAAATATATAACTTATATATAATAAATTATATGGCAAGTGATACTCTTCACACTACGAATAACTATAAATATGATAGATAAATAGCGGGTGATATACTTTTTACTATGAACTATAGGATGCCATCTTCTGGCTTCAATTAAAATGTTCTAATCATGAATTTATTGCAACTATACCTGCCTGCATTGAGTTTTAACAAGAATAACCTTTTATTAAAAAATAAAACCTGGTTATTTTGTTTATTTACATTTCAAATGTTATTCCCCTTCCCAGTTTCCCTTCCATAAACTCTCTCACCCTCACCTCTCTCCCATACCTCTATAAGGGTGCTCCCCTATTCGCCCACCTACTCCTGTTTCAGCTCCCTAGCATTCCTCTATTCTAGGTCATCGAGCCTCCACAGGACCAGAAGATTCCCCTCCCAGCAATACCTGAGAAGGCAATCCTCTGCTACATAAGCAGATGGACCCATGGGTTACCCCATGTGTACTCTTTGGTTGGTGGTTTAGGCCCTGGGAGCTTTGGGAGATCTGGTTGTTTGATATTGTTGCTCTTCCTATGAGGTTGCAAACCCCTTCAACCCTTACAGTCCTTGCCCTAACTTCTACATTGGAGTCCCTGTGCTCAGTCTGATGTTTGGCTGAGAGTATCCTCATCTGTATTAGTCATGTTCTGGCAGTGCCTCTCAGGGGACAGCTATACCAGGCTCCTGTCAGTAAGTGCTTCTTGGCATCAGCAATAGTGTCTGGGTTTGGTGTCTGCAGATGGGATGGATTCCTAGGTGGGGCAGTCTCTGGATGGCATTTCCTTCAGTTTCTGTTCCACTCTTTGTCCCTGCATTTCATTTTGACAGGAGAAATTCAGTAATAATAGTTTTGAGGTGGGTGGGTGGATGCATCCCTCAACCGAGGACCATACCTATCCACTGGATATGATTTCTACAAGTCCTATCTCCCCTTTGTTGGGTATTTAGGCTAATGTCCTCCCTGTCAGGTTCTAGGAAACTCTTGGGTCCCTGGCATCTGGAACTTTCTAGAGGCTACTCCCAGACCCCCACTTCCCCACTGCTACACACATCCTTTCAAATTCCTGACCCTGTGTACTTCTCCCCCAACTCCTCCTACATCTACATCAGTCCTTTAAAAGCCAATCCTGGATGGAGAAGTGTCCAAGTGGCCTTTCTGGCCTCCTTGAACTAGAAACAACTGACAGATTCTAGGTTATGAAAAGTCACTGTCTTGTCACTGAAAATGTAACTGCTATTGAACCCGTCAGTCTCCAAATTCACATAGATCCCCATCTATGTGTTTTAAGTTTACTTCATTAGAAAATAAAACAAAATGTTCCATTTGAGTGGAAGAGACTTGTAGGGAAGAGAGGGGCTTGATAAGGGCAGGAGGGGACCAGGAAAAGTAGTGGTAAAAGTTATCCGATATCATTTTTTATATGTAAGAAAACACCAAAGCTATCTATCTGTCTGTCTGTCTGTCTATCTATCTATCTATCTATCTATCTATCTATCTATCTATCTATCTATCTATCTATCTATCTATCTATCATCTATCATCTATGTATCTATCTATCTATCTATCTATCTATCTATCTATCATCTATCATCTATGTATCTATCTATCTATCTATCTATCTATCTATCTATCTATCTATCTATCTATTTATTTTTACAGTCCAGTCATTATACCCATCCTGGTCTACCCTCTGTCCCTCATCCAATTCCTCCTCCATCTCTAAGAGAATATCCCCATCCCACTGCAAAAGGCATCTCCACTCCCTGGAGCCTGAAGTCTCTTGAGAGTTAGGTGCATCTTCTCTTACCTGAGGCCAGACCAGGTGTCCTCTGCTGTATATGTGCTCGGGGCCTCATATCAGCTGGTGTATGTTTCCTGGTTCATGGTTCAGTGTCTAAGAGATCTCAGGGGTCCAGGTTATTTGAGACTGCTGGTCTTCCTATGGGGTTTCCCTCCTCCTCAGCTTCTTCTAGCTTTTCCCTAATTCGGCCACAGGGGTCCCTGGCTTCTGTCCTTTGCTTGGGTATATGTATCTGCATCTGACTCTTTCTGCTGCTTTTTGGCCTCTTGGAGGGCAGTTTTGCTAGGCTCCTGTCTGTAAGTATATCATTGCTTTAGTATTAGTGTTAGGCCTTGGAGCCAAAATTTAATTTAAAAAATAAAAATAAGGTGAACATTTCATGCTCACTAACATTATGGAATCTAAAGCATGGAAGAATCGAAACCCATTGCTAATGAACTATTAAACAAATGGTGAAGTGCTCATTTGAGTTTTAAGTTTTGTGCTGGAGCAAAGTACGGGTGTAAAAATCTGAAAAACGATGGGGAGGTATTAAGTGTAACCATCTCATACAATCTTACTTTTTGAGGTATAGTTCAGCTTGTACAATATTTGTTGACCTCAAGATGAAAAATTACCACTTAGTTGTGTGGAGGAGAATTTCTGCAGCAATCCAATGTCAATGTGATCACATTCCCTTATACGGCATTGATACCTTTTCATAATCATTTTTCCATTGTTCAGATACTACGCTTTCAAAGAAGATTCATTGATGTTGATCTTGTCTTCATGGATTTGCCCATTTTAGATATTAAAAAAATAAAATCTGTTTTAGTCTTTTGTGGTTGGATTCACTTTTAAAAATGATTAAAGTTAAATTTCTGGTCTAGCATTTTCAGTACCTCACTCTAGTATATTACACAAGGACAGTTATTGATTTTGTTGATATCCATCTATTCTGGGCGTGGCTTGCTCGGTAGATATGTGATTTGTGAAGATTTTACCCATTTTGTTGTACTTTCCTTCTTACCCTCTTCATGTTTCTATTGTCATAATTTATGGTATACAAGAAGTTCATTTTACATCCCAAGGAACTCCAGTTCATTTTTTCTTTTAAACATGACAAGCCACTTGATCCTCTGAGACTAAACATCAATTCCTGTGTTTTGGTAAGAAAGTTACAGGTTAGATTTTATGTATCATACATACATGTGCATGAATGATTTTAGTTGATTTTAACCCTGTGTAAGATAGAGGCCCAGCATCATTCTTTTGTATGGCCATAATCAAACTTCTCATAATTATTCATGCAAAGTGATGCCATTTATTTGTTTGAGTGACCTTAGAACTCTTAGGAAGTACCGACTGCCTACAGAAATACACGTCCCTCTGCTCTTCATACTTCTTCAGTGGTGAGATGTGGTGAAACCATTTTATTTTGATTCACGGACATTAGAGGTCAAAGGAGGCAAATTATTGTCACTTTTTCTTAATAGTTTTAGGATAGATCTAAAAATTAAATTGATATAAGATAGATAGACAAAAGAAAAAGCTATACAAATACACATAAATTTAATTGAACACAAGAGACATTTTAAGAACATGAAAATTCAAAGAAGTGACAAACTGGAAGATTATTCATTATAGTTCAAGTGAGAGAATTATACTAAATTAAACCGTGAAAGGAGAAAGGAAAGGTTTTATTTTACTGGGGTTGTCTTACTAAGTTCTGTTTCCTAGGGCTGAACTGTGAAAAGTTCTTTATTTCTCGTGGAAGATAGTATATTCACATGGGAGTTTTTAGTATTCTCTGTTGAGATAGAAAAGTGAGATACCTTAAAGTACAGTTCTTACATCTTCTTTTTGTCATGAATTTTTAGATCATAGTAAACAGGATGCCAAACTTCCCTGTTTTGCAGTGCATAATCTGTCATTTTCCACAGTGCTTTGAAATGATACCACTTAAGTTATTTAGTATTTTTCTCTTATTGAGACTTTTGGGTATTCTTTCTTCAATACACAAGTTTGTTAAGTACTCAAGTCTCTGCGTTTAGAACAGTTTACAAGTTTCTGACAATAATGTTGGATTTTAACATAGATATTTTGAATAGTCAGACTGATTAGGAAAGTCATTGGATTATTGATAGAATGTTTCAACCCATTGGCAAGGCTATTCATCTACTTATTTAAAACCACTTGAGAAAGCTTGAGTTCAACATCTATCATAAAATATTTTCAATACATTATTCTAAGAATATTATTTTTATAATATTGTCAATAGAATTGTTTCTCGAAATTGACAAAGGATTATTTACCTTTCATTCATACAACTAACTTTTATACACCGTTTTGAACTATAAAACATGGTTAAATGCACATTTAGCCATTATTAATAAATTCTGAAGACTTTTTCAATATATGGAGAACACTAGGTTTTCTGAAAGTAGAGACCCTTCAATTACCAGTTCCTTACTTATGAGCCCTTGCTAAAACTTTAGTATTTTTCTCTCGTCTTTGTCCTGGTTCTTGGATTACAAGCATTTCTTCCTTTTTTGTTCATTTATTCTGTGGGTGGATGCAGATGAAATAAATATGCTTGAATATGTGAGTGTAGAATAAAGCACAATTTGAAGGTTGAGTTTGTCCTTCATCTAATTGGGTTCTGTAAATAAAACATATTTCATACATCCCAACAGCAAGCACCCTTATGAGCTGAGCCATCTTGGTGATCTTAATTTCTCCTATCATTAATGCATATCAGCTGCATAAATTGCTATACATATTTAGTAACTGTGACAAGGCAGCAAAAGTTCCTTGCCATTTCTCATCTGTGGAGTCGAAGGGAAAGATGTTGTACTTGGTCTAATGCCTTTTTTGTAACTATTTAGGTCATCATAAGACTTTATGTATTAATCTAGTGATATAGTAATAAAACAACTCTACATTACTTTATTTTTATTAGTTTATTGAATAAATCTCATGTGATAACTGGTGTTAATATTTGTATATTTAAGGCTGATGGTACTTGTTGATAGAATTTGCACATAAATCCTAATGGATGCTCACTTGGCGACATCCATTTGTCATGTCTGCATTTACAATACGTCATTGCAGTTTCAGAGAATAAATTTGCAGATAATCACCCTCTGGAAATTTTGAAAAGCTTATGAAGGTTTTCTATTGATTCTTTCTTGAAATATTCAATAGAATTTTCCAGTGAAGCCATAAAGGCATGCGTTTTCTGGGAAGGAGATTTTAGAATTACTAAAGCTTCTTTAGGTATTATATGTCTAGGCAAAATTTCAAATTATTAGTTTCAAAATTTTATTTCTATTTCCAGTTATGTGTGTCACTTCTTTTGAAACTTTCTTCTTGGATATGCACATACATGATTAAAATTGATGTTTCTTAACATTATAAAACTCTCTAATAATAGTATTTTTAAAGCATATTTTGATACCCTTACGATTTCCTATTTTACTCTGTACAGGCATGAAATTTATGTTTGCTTGGTTTCTTTAAACATTATTTGTGTTATTTAATCCAAAGTGGCTCTTTAGTTTTTCATTCTTATAAAAACAGAATTTTATTGGTATGGTTGTCTTATGTGGAAAAAGATTATGTATTGTGTTCCTGGTTAACTTAGTCTCATGCTGTTAACACAATATTACACAGAAGAAAACACTAATAAAACTACAGGGTATAGTTGACAACTCAAATAGAAACAATATATTCAATAACAGTAACATATTTACATATAAATGATTTATCTATTGTATCAACTATCCCACAATTATGCCACATATGGATAAAGTGGAAGGCAAAAGGAAAGGTGAAGTATTATTTCAAAATCTTATTTTCTGACTAATTTTTGCATAAAGTAAACATATTAAAATGTTAAGCAATTAATTTTTTAAAACCTACATTGCTCTATTGTTTGTTCAGTGTAATATTATTAATATTCAGTTCCTCCTGTAATATTTTTTAATCTTAATCAGTAAATTTTCCTTTCACATTGTCATGTACATCTCCTATGACTTTACATCCCTCTCCTCTACAATCTCTCTTTCACCTCCTTCCCCCAAGTACTTTCCTCTAATATTTAGTTCTGGTTTTGTCTAATGATCCAGAGAGGTGAATTAGGTCTCCCTGTAATCCTGAACTTTTAACTAACCATCAGTGCTGATGGGCTCACCACTGGCTTCACAACTTGTATGCATCACTCTCCCAGTTTTATAAAGGAAAAACTGCTAGCAAATTGGCAGTATGTGATAGGGTCTACAGGTTTCTTTCCCCCTCAACAGCTGATTGTTATGAAAACTGACTTTTGTTTACTCAGAGTAGGAGCCACAACTACGTTGAGATTACAAAGATGAAAAAGTTTATATGCAGGAAAAGGAGTCATACAGAACTGAACTATCTTAACTAAGAAATTTTGGGGTCTTTCTTCTGATTCACTGTAAAAACGATACAGTCAGGGTTAAAAGTAACTTACAAAAATCTTGACAAGTATTAAAACATTGTCTGATATTTATACCAACTAGTCAGTGAGTCTTCTGTATCCCCCTATGCTTGCCTTCCTGTGTTGAGATTACAAGCATATGCCATTATACCCAGCTTTTGACTCAGGGCCTGTGGTTCCCATTACATGCACAGCAACCATTTTATCTGCTGAACAGTCTCCTTTTTATTTATTAACTTTCAGTTCAAGGCATGATGTTGTCCAAACTTAAAGTCACTCTTTAATTATAGTTAACTACGTCTAATAACTATCTCATGTATATAGCTAGAGGTTTGTCTCTTAAGTGATTATTGATCCAGTCAAGTTGACAAGAAATATTAACAAAGTCAGCAGGTAGACATTGATATCAAGCCAACATTGTTTTAATTATTAAAGCTTAATGATAAATAAAAACTAATTTTTGATCCTTTTCAAATATGTAAAATGAAAACAAGATCATGCCATCAGATTTACTGATCTCTTTGTATGCTTAGTAAAAATAAAGATGTGTAAGCTCTCATCTAAGGTAATGTGGTAATGCTTTTTAGTTCCTTCTGAATGTCTTTAAGAACAGCAGAATAAACAGATGGCATGGTATAGTCTGAGGCTAAAGAATCTTAAGGTCAAGGCATTTCTGAGTGACAAAGCCAGTCAAATCACAACTTGAGAACTTAAGGATATCTTGTCTCAAACAAAACTGTGTTGAGGATGTAACTCAGTAGTAGAGCACTCAATGAGCAAGTTCAAAGTCTGTGTTCATTCTCCATCAGCCATCAGCGGACACACACACACAAACACACAAAGAACAAATGTAAAACAGAATCAATAACATTGAAGATAATAATCCACATGCAGTAAACAATACCAGACAGTTTAAATTTTAAAATGCTATTCAAAATGTGAGATCTGTTATGGAATTTAAATTTTTGAATAGGCTCTCTGTGTCATATAGCTGCATGCATAGAATGTTCTCTTGCCTAGAATGTATAAGGCTCTGGGTTTAACCATCAACACTATAAGCATCAAGAAAAAGAGTGATGTGGGGAGAAAAGGAGTCGGTATTGCCCATAAGCATCAGGCCAAGTCAGGCAAAAAGAATCCATCAGATGACAATGAATCCATACTACTACTGCTCCCAAATTGAAATAAAAAATCTTTTCTGGAATGTACATTACATACTAAACTAGAGTAATAACATGTGGTTGTTGATTTAAAATATGCAAAGGGTATTTTGAGTTAAAATTTGTTGTTTTGATAATATAAAACTTTCCATTTACGTTTTTATTAGATATTTACATTTCAAATGCTATCCCCAAAGCCCCCTATTCCCTCCTCCTGCCCTGCTCCCCAGCCCATCCACTCCGGCTTCTTGGCCCTGGCATTCCCCTGTACTGGGGCATATGATCTTCGCAATACCAAGGGCCTCTCCTCCCACTGATGGCCGACTATACCATCTACTGCTACATATGCAACTAGAGACACAGCTCTGGGGGGTACTGGTTAGTTCATATTGTTGTTCCTCCTATAGGGCTGCAGACCCCTTTAGCTCCTTGGGTATTTTCTCTAGCTCCTTCATTAGTGAACCTGTCTTCCATCCAATAGATGACTCTGAGCATCCACTTCTATACTTGCCAGGCATTGGCATAGCCTCACAAGAGAGCGCTATATCAGGGTCTTGTCAGCAAAATCTTTCTGGCATATGAAATAATGTCTGGGTTTCGTGGTTGTATATGGGATGGATCCCCCAGTGTGGCAGTCTATAGATGGTCCTTCCTTACTTCTCAGCTCTGAACTTTGTCTCTGTAACTCCTTCCAAGGATATTTTGTTCCCCATTCTAAGAACGAATAAAGTATCTACACTTTGGTCTTCCTTCTTCTTGAGTGTCGTGTGTTTTGAAAATTATATCTTGGGTATTCTTAGTTTCGGGGCTAATATCCTCTTATCAGTGAGTGCATATCATGTGTCTTCTTTTGTTATTGGGTTACCTCAGTCTAGATGTAGATCTAGATGATATCCTCTAGATCCATCGATTTGCCTAAGAACTTCATAAATTGATTGTTTTTAATAGCTGAGTAGTACTCCATTGTGTAAATGTACCACATTTTCTGTATCCATTCCTCTGTTGAGGGGCATCTGGGTTCTTTCCAGCTTCTGGCTATTATAAACAAGGCTGCTATGAACATAGTGGAGCATGTGTCCTTATTACCATTTGGAACATCTTCTGGATATATTCCCAGGAGAGGTATTGCTGGATCTTATGGTAGTATTATGTTCAATTTTCTGCAGAACCATCAGACTGATTTCCAGAGTGGTTGTACCAGCTTGCAATCCCACCAACAATGGAGGAGTGTTTCTCTTTCTCCACATCCTTGCCAGCATCTGCTGTCACCTGAATTTTTGATCTTAGCCATTCTGACTGGTGTTAGGTGTAGTATCAGTGTTGTTTTGATTTGCATTCCTCTGATGATTAAGGATGTTGAACATTTTTTCAGGTGGTTCTCATCCATTTGCTATTTCTCAATTGAAAATTCTTTGTTTTTCAAACTCAGCCCTCAAATCATGTATCAAGGAAGGATTTGGTAACTTAAACTTATCACCTGCTTGATTATTCATTGCTATCATAAAGCTTATTGTTACTATATATGGTGAGGGTTTACTTTTCAGTATTTTTCTTTACCCTGAAAACAGCATGTAAGTTAGGAGTAAATTTACTCTGTATTGGCACAGTCCTAAATTTTTGCCTGATTTGAAGTTGTTTAATGAATATACAACCCTTTAACAACATAATAAAACAGGAAATGGAGTGACAAAAATACAAAATTCCCTAGGAAAATACAAAATAACAACGAAATATTCAGCTGATACTAGTAGATACTATTGTTTTATCATTTAATTTAACAAAGTAAGGTTCCATTTTCCTGTGTATTGATACCTACTTCTTACTTCCTCTTTGTGTAAGGTTCCAAAAACCAAAATCAAGGGACCAAATGTGTCTTGTCTTAAAGCACATTCTGCACACAAGTGCAGTATCCTCTGTTTGCTTATAGACAAGCCTTGTCCTTAATCTTCCCTATATAGAGAGGGCCACAAAATTTTCTTCCCAGTGAAGAAGACTATGAAGTATCTGCAGTGTTTCTGAGAAATCCAGGTCACTCTGCAGTTGGTGAAGATCTTTTAAGGAATGTTCATGTTCATCATAAAAGGTTTCAAGTATACCATTTGACTCTAAAGAATTTGTTGAGGTAAGCGATTTAGTAATGTTGCTAACTTAGGAATTTTGTGTCAGAGCCAGATATAGTGAATATGTATTGATGCAAAGCTCAGCTCATGAACCTAAAACCATGAGACACAGACTCATAATTTATTAAAAGCCATCATGTTCCAGGAAATACGATGAATAATCCACTCCCCAAACGCCTGGGAATGAAATGCAATGCCTTTCCAGCAGACAGACTTCTGCTGAATCCACGTGAAGGCTCCTCATGTATATTTAATAGAAATGCAGGTTGTTTCATGCAGACACTCTCTGAACAGAGATAAAATGAATAGAGCAGTATCAGAAATGAAAGATAGCTGTCCCACAGAGCTGACTACAAAGAGATCTAAAATGATAAGGGAAGAATGGGATTCAATGAGAGCATCAAATCAAGTCAGAGTCAACACAAGAGTGAGTTTAGAAAGTTGGATAGATATTTAAGATAAAATGCAGAGTGACTTCTAACTTAGTGAAAGCAATTTCTTGCTTAGCAAAGCAAGAGTGTCTGTTTTTCCTCTAACTTTAGAGGATTCAGAGTAAGAGATGGAGCTCTAATATGCAAAGACAAATGCTAGGAAAGAAGAGTGCACACTTCCAAGAGTATCTCATATGATGCAATGTACATGCCTGTTCATTATTTCATACAATTCTCATGTATATGTTGTAACTTAGCCCTTCAATTGAGAAAGTTAGTTCCTTTCAAAGAGAAGGCCATTAAAATATTAAGGGCGGACCTAAAGAAGGATAAAAAAAAAAATCTCCCAAACATCATGTCATGAGAAAGGCAAATTTTGTCAAAAAGAATTTTCCTTCAGGGCAGTTTTTCCTGACAACTATCACAGTAAAAACACATCGGAAGTTGTATGAGGAGTGATTCAAACTCTGTTGTGCATATTTTAATCTTTCTAAGTAGGCTTTGATGCCACTTGTTCTTACAGGGCAGAGGATTATGTGTCAATGTTCACAGATGCTTGGAAAGGAAGTTTAGGATTTTTCAGAGGCTGTAGAGCTCTGAACCATTCTTAATTAGGCAGCGAAGAGCACTCTGACCTCTCCACAGCTGTTGTGCCAATTGATCTTTAAAATCCAAGTATTTTCTGAGAAAGTTGGCTGCTTAGGTGCAAGGGGATCTCTTGTCTAGGTGCAGCTTGGCTTTCAAGCCAAGCTTCCAGAGCCTTGGCCTGTGCACAGTTCTATTTTCAGTGCTTCACTCCCATAGCCTTCATGTATGAAAATGGATGCTGCAAAGGTGGCTAGAATTCTGAAAAGATGAAATATTACACTTCTCTTTCCCAGGATTAGAATCTACTTTGAAAATAGCAAAAGTAGAACCTTCAAATTCCTTGGTAAGTCTCTGCAAACATGCAAAAATATGTGAAGCTTTCATAGAAGTAGGTGTAAATTTGCATTGAAAGTTCTAGAAATTTAAAAGAAAATTAATCTAAAAACCTTCAAAACTTAGATACATTAAGTATACAATGTTTAACTACCTTCTAGGTCAAATAAAATGGGTGGCATTTGTTATTTTATATAAGCAATGGTCACAATCTCAAACAAATGATCTGTAAACTATGCTATCTTTAAACTAAGCTTATCTTTAATAAATATATGTAAAATAGGCACAGTAGTGAACTCCTATAACCCCAGCAGTCAGAAGACAATGTCAGAAAGATCATAAATTTTGGACAAGTCGGGAAAATCAAGTAAGAATGTGTCATATGAAATCAAGTGCTAGGTGCATAGCTCAGGAATAGGGCTGTTGCATAGTATGCCTGAGGAACCAGCTTTGATCCCCAGCACCATAAATAAATAAATTAATTCAAACTATATGAAATAAAATAAACACTATATTGATATACTACATAAAATATTTCTGTGTAAAAATTATAACAATCGAAAGATAAATTCTTTATGCTAAGAGGATCTGAAGATCAAAGGAGACCTTATAACAGATTATATAGCACTTAAAAAAAAACAACCTGAGTGTACTCAGTAAGTGAATTTATACAGTGTAATTGCATTAGACTAAGAACTGTCATGAGAATGAAAGCTTAAAATAGTAACAATATTGGCAATTTGTAGAAAATTAAATGTTACTACTAAAATGTATATAATATCTCATATGCATATAATCAAATTAAGAACTAGTGTACACTTTAAGATCACTTACGATCTCCTGTGGAAGAATTAAATGTGAATTTTAAGAAAATATAAAGATGTATTGTTTGGCAGAGTGGTAAAATGCTAATCTAGCACATATATGACTTTATATAAATCTCTACAACTGTAAATGAACATGAATGAATGAATGAATGAATGAGAAAATAAAAAGCAAAAGAGACTAAATGGGTACAGCCAGAAGAAAAGGTAACATTTTTGTATTCTATGTAACTACCTACTAGTGTGGTGGTTCTTCTGGAAAATGGGTATTAAACTACCTTAAGATGCAGCCCCACTCTTGGGTCTATACCCAAAGAATGTTTCATTCTACTACAGAGACACTAGTTGAACCAGGCTCATTGCCGCTTTTTTCATAATAGTTAAAATTTGGAAATTGTATCTATGTCTACCAATAGACTAATCAATATAAAATATCCTACAAATACAGAATGGAATATTATTAACCATTAAAAATGAAATAATGAAATCCACAGATAAATGGATTTAACTAGTAAAATAATCCTTAGTGAAGTATCACAGACACAGAAATATGGTGTACAATTGCTTATATGTGGATGGCAAAGATTAAGTCCAAGATTAAACAAGCAGCAATCTGGAGAACTACATAACCAAAGTATATATAGGCAGAGACGAGGGAGGAGGGAGATTTCCCAAGGAGGGGAAATAGCATAGTTACAGAAGAACGAGAGGGCTGAACTGGAGGAGTAAAGTAGGAGAGGAAGAAAAAGGAATAACAAAGGAAGAAGTATAGGAAGAAATAGCTCTTGTACTTTGATGGGCATCCTCTTTAGGTTAGAGTAATTTTCTTCTATGATTTTGTTTAAAATATTTTCTGTACCTTTGACTGGGTTCCTTCATGTATCTCTGTCCCTATTATCCTTAGATATGAATTTTATGGTGTTCTGAATTCTTGGATGTTTTGTACAGGGATATTTTTTCATATTTAATATTTTCTTTGACAGATGCATTCATTTATTCTATGTGTGTTCATTTCTGTGGTTATTGCATTTCTTATATTCTATTGGTGAGGCTTGCCTCTGAAGTTGATGCTCTAGTTCCTAAATGTTTCATCTCGAGATTCCTGTTTTAGTTTTTTTCTATTGATTCCATTTCTACTTTTCGGTTTTCAACTATTTCACTAATTCCTTCCAATGCTTGTTTGTTATTTCATATAATTCTTCAAGCTGTTTAATTAGTTCTTCTTAAGGACCTTTTCCATATCCATTTAGGTTGTTTTCAGGTTTTTCACTTGTGCTTTAGCTATGTTGGAATTTTCTGGGTCAGCTGTGGTGGGATTGTTATGGTCTAGTGACCACATATTGTTCTGGATGTCATTGGTTATGGTTTTAAACTGCTGTGCTCGCCTATGGATTTGGGATGATATAGGCCTAAGTGCTGATGTTTGTATTTCATTTTGTTTAGTGTGTGTTTTCTCTCTTGTTTTATATTGGCTTCTCTGTTCCTCAGGTTGGATGTTGCGTTGGTTATGTTTTGCACAGCATAGATTAATTTGTTAAACTTTATTTTTTTTCTTATTTACTCTACATCCCACTCACTGCTCCCCTCATGGTCATTCCCTCCCATAATATTTTCCCTATCCCCCATTCTCTTCACCTCTGAGCAGTTGGGGGTCCCCACCCCAGTAATCCCCCTTACTCTGGCACTTCAAATCAGTTGTGAGGCTAGGCATTTTTTCCCCACTGAGGTCAGACAATGCAGCCCAGTTAAAGAATGTATCCCTTGTGTAGGCAACTGCTTTTGGGATAGTTCCCATTTCAGTTGTTAGGGTCTCACATGAAGGCCAAGGTGCACATCAGCTACATATGTGTACAGAGGTTGAAGTCCAGTCCATGTATGTTCTTTGTTGGTGGTTCAAACTCTGAGAATGCCAAGAGTCCAGGTTAGATGACCCTGTTGGTCTTCCTGTGGAGTTCCTATCCCCTTTAGGTCCTGCAATCCTTCCTCCTATTCTTCATAAGAGTCCCTAAGCTGTAGGCACTGTTTGGCAGTGGGTGTCTGTATCTGGCTGAGTCAGCTGCAGGGTGGAGGACAACATGCTTCTGTCTGCAAGCAAAATAGTGTATCATCAATAGTGTCAGGGTCTGGCAGTTGCCCCTAGGATGGGTCACAATCTGGGTATCAACCTGGCCACAACACTTTTTAAATGAAATTTATCGTGTCTACAGGAATTTAGGGATCTTTCTAGGTTTGTCACTGGAGTTATTTGTGAGTGATTTTAGGTATTGGTAGCTTACAATACCTAAAAATGGGTTGGGAGTTGAGATGTATGGACATAGCATAAGATAGCAAGAGATTAAAGTACATGGGAGTGAAAATACTATGGATATAAAGACTTGCATTCTTAGTTTGGATAAAGATAGAGTTCAAAAACATGGTCATATTTTTTTTCCAATGAAAATGGTACATTTGTTTTCAATATGTTTAAGAGACTTATCTGTTGCATTAGTGAATTTTCTCTACATTTCAGAGACAAGCACAGCATGTATAATGAGTATATCTACAAGTCTGACAAAAATATTATATGCTGTTAAATATGCAAATAAATCAACAGCTAAGAAACTAGAACAGATAAGGACAATGAAGGTATATAATGGGACTAAAGCAGTGAACAAATGAATGGATTATTTAGAATTATTTCCAAGATTATTTGAAAAAATGTTACTTTTTTAAAATACAGAACCCAGAAGCTTAGTATTTTGGGAATGAGGGAATGATTGATTTTGCATCTCAGTTCAAAATTATGGCAGTTAAGTGAAACCCATTTAGTCACCACTTTTTAGGTCCAGTGTGACCTTGCAATTTATCTAAAGGCTTAGAAAAGCACAAAGCATAATTTCTCATTTCTAGGTCATGGCTAAGTTAAATTTGCTGCTTAAAGAAAAACCCCTATTCAGTTATAACAAGATAGGAAAGTACTAGAAAATGAGACAAGGAAGAATTACTTAATTCATTGAAACAACTGTGCTTACCTTTCCTGACATTATTAGTGCATATCTCATTTGATACCCATATTGGTAGTTTCACTTTGCAACATCTTAGAAACCATCTCCAGAACGATTTGCTACAGATATATTTATATTATTGATGCTTATTTACAGGACCACATATAGGTATTTTCTCATTGTCCTCTCCAGCCTTTGATATAGGAATAATTTAAATGACAAAAATCTAAAGCAAGACTATGCTGTATTTCTAGGTTCCTGAACTCTAAATTTTGTTTGGCTGTATCAGAGGTAAGATGACATGGGCTGCTTTTTCATTAAGTGCTTAGTAAACGACCCATACTTTGTGGGTCTGGATCTGACATTTCCAGGACATGGTAGGGTAATTTGTATTCTTTCCATGGCAATAGAATTGTTCAGCAGATCCAGTATCTTAGTACATAAATTTGATGTGATCAACGAGTTTTTCTCCGTTTTGTTGATACCTTCTGGATTAAAACCATCCTGGAAGCCCCTGAGATTTATTTTGAAGTACTGTTATTATTTTCTCATTTCTAGAAATACAATGGAAATTTCTATAATGTCACATTATTTGAATTAGATAGCCATACCTTTGTATGTGTAATATTTAATGAGTACTGCAAATTAAAATGTGAAATTGCTTAATTCCCATTCATGTTCACATATTTATTCATATGCATATTATTCATATACAATACCAAAAGAATTTAATAAGCAGGAAAGATAGATGCAGCTGTAATATGCTAAAACTGGCAGATATGTAGTTAGTGACTGAGAATAAAAGGCGAAGGGAGCCGAGCACTGGTGCTGGTCTCCTTGCTTATACATTGCATACACTGTGTGACCAGCTGCCTCAGTTTTTGCTGCCATATATAACTTGTCATGATGGACAATATCTTCAATCTGTAGGACAAACCCTTCCTTACATAAGTAGTTTTGGTCATGGGTCTTGTTAAAACCAAATAAAAATGAATGAAATGTCACATAAGTTGAATCCTGCTTTTTTCCAGTTACTGATTGATTATGAGACCATAATCAAGTCAACTACCCTGTTCTGCCTTTCTTGTCTCCACTAAAGTAGAAGTTATTATATTATATACTTCCAAAGACTTTGGCAAATTAAAAACTATATATTACATTAAGAACTTACTAACTCTATAGTTGTTAGATGTTACCATTTTAAAAAGCATTTTTAAATGTCATGATTTTTATGATCATTTTTATCTTCACACTTTCTTGTTAATTCAAGTTATTACAACCTAACCATTAAAATTGTTTGGTGGACCACTGTCTGCCTATTATAGTCTTCTAGTCTGTATTTTATCCTGTCTATAAAATGAGCCTACTAAATATTAAGAATGAGACATGGCTTGACAAACAGTTTTGCTCATTGCCATAGTTTCAGGAACATCATTAGACAATCCTACCCCAGGGGAGCATGGTACATGCTAAAGGTCCTCAAACTTAAGCATGTTCCTGTGCCCATAAATACCTTTCAAATTTAGATAACGTGATTAATAATTAGCATATTTCCCACTCTACTTCACTTAAATAATTTGTTTCAGAAATCTGAGCCAAATGTTACTCCATATAAACTTGTCTTACCCCGAATCTTATCATGAGTGGAGGCTCTTTTTTGTGAATCCCATTTATTTAAAAATGTCCAGACTGTACCTATATGGTCCTCCTGTGTAAAACTCTATATTCCATAATGTCCACACTTAGGGTCCAAAAATTCAAAGTAACCGAAGCAATTACAAGAGTCCAGCACAGCAAGATCTTTATTTGAATTTGTCAGCAAAAACTGACCAGTCAGGGACAGCAGCAAAGATTTTGGAGCTGAACTGTGACCGTGAGCCATAATGTTACAGAGTTTTTAAAGTCAACATTCATGAACATCTGTGCAAAGTTACAGTCATAATTTCTCATCAATCAGAATCATTTGTTCTTTCATGGTTAGGGACGATCATTATGCTTTTAGGCACAAAAGAAGAATAAGGAGGAAGGAAATTGGCTAGCTTTCTGGAAAGTCCCACTACAGTCTGGAAAATTGAACTTAATTTTACCTTATGATGAAAATGAAGTCTGAAAACAAAATGGCAATATTTAGGATAAGTCTCACTTTTTGATGCCAACACCATGAGCACAAGAGGAAAATTTATATATTTGGTGATATGGAGTGGTTTGAGGAAAAACTGAAACAAAAAATTAACAGGTTATTGTGAGATCAAAACAGAAAGTATACTTTGCAGGATAAGTATACTTACAGTTCTGTTTACAGCTAAAGCAGTTAAAGAGAAGTTTCTGTATGCTCAGTGCTAAATACTGGTGAAGTAAGCCCATATATCCTGTGTTACATCGCTGAAAATCAAGGCTTCTATTTGTAATTAAAAGTAAATTCCTGGTCTGATGTAAATCTTTTATAACCCCATTCATTTGAAACTTGCCTTTGTTCCTCCCCTTTTTGTTGTATCTTTTTTATCAATGAGTAAGTACCAATCCTCTCACTCTCTGTGAACACCTTGTTTCTCTTATAAGGGGGACTTCAAGAGGCCAGTGGAGGCTGCCCTACCAAATCCCGACTTAGTAAAATGTTGACCAGCCCAAGGAGTACCCAAGTTCAACTTGCTTTAATTTCCACAATCCTGAACGTGTTCCTTTCTCTTAAATCTCTGGAATAGGGAAATTAGTCTGAACAGGTTAGAGGGTGCCCAGAGAACCGGACAGCTTCCGGGACGGGCGGAAGCACAGAGCCGCTGAGGCAGCAGCCTGGGCGGGCCGCAGACAACCGGCCACCATCCGGACCAGAGGACAGGTGTCCGCCTGGCTTGGGAGGCGGCCTCAGCCTCAACAGCAGTGGTCGCCATCTGGGTTCCGGGACTCCGCGGGACCTAGGAAATTAGTCTGAACAGGTTAGAGGGTGCGCCAGAGAACCGGACAGCTTCTGGGACGGGCGGAAGCACAGAGCCACTGAGGCAGCAGCCTGGGCAGGCCACAGACAACCGGCCACCATCCGGACCAGAGGACAGGTGTCCGCCTGGCTCGGGAGACAGCCTCAGCCTCAGGAGCAGCGGTCACCATCTGCCTGGAACTTAGGATTTTAGTCTGCACAGGTGAGAGTCTGCACCACAGAAGCTGACAGCTTCTGGGAACTGCCAAAGCAACACAGCTTCTGAGAGAGGCCCTGTTTTGGGCCTTCTTCTTCGACCAGGAGGAGGTCCAAAAACAAGATATCTGCGCACCTTCCCTGTAAGAGAGCTTGCCAGCAGAGAGTGCTCTGAGCACTGAAACTCAGAGGAGAGAATCTGTCTCCTAGGTCTGCTGAGAGATGGTAACAGAATCACCAGAAGAACAATCTCTAAACAGAGTCAACTATAACTACTAACTCCAGAGATTACCAGATGGCGAAAGGTAAATGTAGGAATCCTACTAACAGGAACCAAGACCACTCACCATCATCAGAACCCAGCACTCCCACTTCGCCCAGTCCAGGGCACCCCAACACACCCGAAAACCTAGACCTAGATTTAAAAGCATATCTCATGATGATGGTAGAGGACATCAAGAAGGACTTTAATAAATCACTTAAAGAAATACAGGAGAACACTGCTAAAGAGTTACAAGTCCTTAAAGAAAAACAGGAAAACACAATCAAACAGGTAGAAGTCCTTACAGAAAAAGAGGAAAAAACATACAAACAGGTGATGGAAATGAACAAAACCATACTAGACCTAAAAAGGGAAGTAGAAACAATAAAGAAAACTCAAAGTGAGGCAACACTGGAGATAGAAACCCTAGGAAAAAAATCTGGAACCATAGATTTGAGCATCAGCAACAGAATACAAGAGATGGAAGAGAGAATCTCAGGTGCAGAAGATTCCATAGAGAACATCGGCACAACAATCAAAGAAAATGGAAAATGCAAAAAGATCCTAACTCAAAATATCCAGGAAATCCAGGACACAATGAGAAGACCAAACCTACGGATAATAGGAGTGGATGAGAATGAAGATTTTCAACTCAAAGGACCAGCAAACATCTTCAACAAAATTATTGAAGAAAACTTCCCAAATATAAAGAAAGAGATACCTATGAACATACAAGAAGCCTACAGAACTCCAAATAGACTGGACCAGAAAAGAAATTCCTCCCGACACATAATAATCAGAACAACAAATGCACTAAATAAAGATAGAATACTAAAAGCGGTAAGGGAAAAAGGTCAAGTAACATACAAAGGCAAGCCTATCAGAATTACACCAGATTTTTCACCAGAGACTATGAAAGCCAGAAGAGCCTGGACAGATGTTATACAGACACTAAGAGAACACAAATTCCAGCCCAGGCTACTATACCCAGCCAAACTCTCAATTACCATAGATGGAGAAACCAAAGTATTCCACGACAAAACCAAATTCTCAGATTATCTCTCCACGAATCCAGCCCTTCAAAGGTTAATAACAGAAAAAAAACAATACAAGAACGGGAACAATGCCCTAGAAAAAACAAGAAGGTAATCCCTCAACAAACCTAAAAGAAGACAGCCACAAGAACAGAATGCCAACTTTAACAACAAAAATAACAGGAAGCAACAATTACTTTTCCTTAATATCTCTTAACATCAATGGTCTCAACTCCCCAATAAAAAGACATAGACTAACAAACTGGCTACACAAACAAGACCCAACATTTTGCTGTTTACAGGAGACACATCTCAGAGAAAAAGATAGACACTACCTCAGAATAAAAGGCTGGAAAACAATTTTCCAAGCAAATGGTATGAAGAAACAAGCTGGAGTAGCCATCCTAATATCTGATAAGATTGACTTCCAACCCAAAGTCATCAAAAAAGACAAGGAGGGGCACTTTGTTCTCATCAAAGGTAAAATCCTCCAAGAGGAACTCTCAATTCTGAATATCTATGCGCCAAATACAAGGGCAGCCACATTCATTAAAGAAACTTTAGTAAAGCTCAAAGCACACATTGCACCTCACACAATAATAGTGGGAGACTTCAACACACCACTTTCACCAATGGACAGATCATGGAAACAGAAACTAAACAGGGACACACTGAAACTAACAGAAGTGATGAAACAAATGGATCTGACAGATATCTACAGAACATTTTATCCTAAAACAAAAGGATATACCTTCTTCTCAGCACCTCATGGTACCTTCTCCAAAATTGACCACATAATAGGTCACAAAACAGGCCTCAACAGATTCAAAAATATTGAAATTGTCCCATGTATCCTATCAGATCACCATGCACTAAGGCTGATCTTCAATAACAAAAAAAATAACAGAAAGCCAACACTCACGTGGAAACTGAACAACACTCTTCTCAATGATACCTTGGTCAAGGAAGGAATAAAGAAAGAAATTAAAGACTTTTTAGAGTTTAATGAAAATGAAGCCACAACGTACCCAAACCTTTGGGACACAATGAAAGCATTTCTAAGAGGGAAACTCATAGCTCTGAGTGCCTCCATGAAGAAACGGGAGAGAGCACATACTAGCAGCTTGACAAAACATCTAAAAGCTCTAGAAAAAAAGGAAGCAAATTCACCCAAGAGGAGTAGACGGCAGGAAATAATCAAACTCAGGGGTGAAATCAACCAAGTGGAAACAAGAAGAACTATTCAAAGAATTAACCAAACGAGGAGTTGGTTCTTTGAGAAAATCAACAAGATAGATAAACCCTTAGCTAGACTCACTAGAGGGCACAGAGACAAAATCCTAATTAACAAAATCAGAACTGAAAAGGGAGACATAACAACAGATCCTGAAGAAATCCAAAACACCATCAGATCCTTCTACAAAAGGCTATACTCAACAAAACTGGAAAACCTGGACGAAATGGACAAATTTCTGGACAGATACCAGGTACCAAAGTTGAGTCAGGATCAAGTTGAGCATCTAAACAGTCCCATATCCCCTAAAGAAATAGAAGCAGTTATTAATAGTCTCCCAGCCAACAAAAGCCCAGGACCAGACGGGTTTAGTGCAGAGTTCTATCAGACCTTCAAGAAGATCTAATTCCAGTTCTGCACAAACTATTTCACAAAATAGAAATAGAAGGCACTCTACCCAACTCATTTTATGAAGCCACTATTACTCTGATACCTAAACCACAGAAAGATCCAACAAAGATAGAGAACTTCAGACCAATTTCTCTTATGAATATTGATGCAAAAATCCTCAATAAAATTCTCGCTAACCGAATCCAAGAACACATTAAAGCAATCATCCATCCTGACCAAGTAGGTTTTATTCCAGGAATGCAGGGATGGTTTAATATACGAAAAACCATCAATGTAATCCACTATATAAACAAACTCAAAGACAAAAACCACATGATCATCTCGTTGGATGCAGAAAAAGCATTTGACAAGATCCAACACCCATTCATGATAAAAGTTCTGGAAAGATCAGGAATTCAAGGCCCATACATAAACATGATAAAAGCAATCTACAGCAAACCAGTAGCCAACATCAAAGTAAATGGAGAGAAGCTGGAAGCAATCCCACTAAAATCAGGGACTAGACAAGGCTGCCCACTTTCTCCCTACCTTTTCAACATAGTACTTGAAGTATTAGCCAGAGCAATTCGACAACAAAAGGAGATCAAGGGGATACAAATTGGAAAGGAGGAAGTCAAAATATCACTTTTTGCAGATGATATGATAGTATATATAAGTGACCCTAAAAATTCCACCAGAGAACTCCTAAACCTGATAAACAGCTTCAGTGAAGTAGCTGGATATAAAATTAATTCAAACAAGTCAATGGCCTTTCTCTACACAAAGAATAAACAGGCTGAGAAAGAAATTAGGGAAACAACACCCTTCTCAATAGTCACAAATAATATAAAATATCTCGGCGTGACTCTAACTAAGGAAGTGAAAGATCTGTATGATAAAAACTTCAAGTCTCTGAAGAAAGAAATTAAAGAAGATCTCAGAAGATGGAAAGATCTCCCATGCTCATGGATTGGCAGGATCAATATTGTAAAAATGGCTATCTTGCCAAAAGCAATCTACAGATTCAATGAAATCCCCATCAAAATTCCAACTCAATTCTTCAACGAATTAGAAGGAGCAATTTGCAAATTCATCTGGAATAACAAAAAAACCTAGGATAGCAAAAATTCTTCTTAAGGATAAAAGAACCTCTGGTGGAATCACCATGCCTGACCTAAAGTTTTACTACAGAGCAATTGTGGTAAAAACTGCATGGTACTGGTATAGAGACAGACAAGTAGACCAATGGAATAGAATTGAAAACCCAGAAATGAACCCACACACCTATGGTCACTTGATCTTCGACAAGGAAGCTAAAACCATCCAGTGGAAGAAAGACAGCATTTTCAACAAATGGTGCTGGCACAACTGGTTGTTATCATGTAGAAGAATGCGAATCGATCCATACTTATCTCCTTGTACTAAGGTCAAATCTAAATGGATCAAAGAACTTCACATAAAACCAGAGACACTGAAACTTATAGAGGAGAAAGTGGGGAAAAGCCTTGAAGATATGGGCACAGGGGAAAAATTCCTGAACAGAACAGCAATGGCTTGTGCTGTAAGATTGAGAATTGACAAATGGGACCTAATGAAACTCCAAAATTTCTGCAAGGCAAAAGACACCGTCAATAAGACAAAGAGACCACCAACAGATTGGGAAAGGATCTTTACCTATCCTAAATCAGATAGGGGACTAATATCCAACATATATAAAGAACTCAAGAAGGTGGACTTCAGAAAATCAAACAACCCCATTAAAAAATGGGGCTCAGAACTGAACAAAGAATTCTCACCTGAGGAATACCGAATGGCAGAGAAGCACCTGAAAAAATGTTCAACATCCTTAATCATCTGGGAAATGCAAATCAAAACAACCCTGAGATTCCACCTCACACCAGTCAAAATGGCTAAGATCAAAAAATTCAGGTGACAGCAGATGCTGGTGTGGATGTGGAGAAAGAGGAACACTCCTCCATTGTTGGTGGGATTGCAGGCTTGTACAACCACTCTGGAAATCCGTCTGGCGGTTCCTCAGAAAATTGGACATAGTACTACCGGAGGATCCAGCAATACCTCTCCTGGGCATATATCCAGAAGATGCCCCAACTGGTAAGAAGGACACATGCTCCACTATGTTCATAGCAGCCTTATTTATAATAGCCAGAAGCTGGAAAGAACCCAGATGCCCCTCAACAGAGGAATGGATACAGAAAATGTGGTACATCTACACAATGGAGTACTACTCAGCTATTAAAAAGAATGAATTTATGAAATTCCTAGCCAAATGGATGGACCTGGAGGGCATCATCCTGAGTTACGTAACACATTCACAAAGGAACTCACACAATATGTACTCATTGATAAGTGGATATTAGCCCAAAACCTAGGATACCCAAGATATAAGATACAATTTCCTAAACACATGAAACTCAAGAAAAATGAAGACTGAAGTGTGGACACTATGCCCCTCCTTAGAAGTGGGAACAAAACACCCTTGGAAGGAGTTACAGAGACAAAGTTTGGAGCTGAGATGAAAGGATGGACCATGTAGAGACTGCCTTATCCAGGGATCCACCCCATAATCAGCATCCAAATGCTGACACCATTGCATACACTAGCAAGGTTTTATCGAAAGGACCCAGATGTAGCTGTCTCTTGTGAGACTATGCCGGGGCCTAGCAAACACAGAAGTGGATGCCCACAATCAGCTAATGGATGTATTACAGGGCTCCCAATGGAGGAGCTAGAGAAAGTACCCAAGGAGCTAAAGGGATCTGCAACCCTATAGGTGGATCAACATTATGAACTAACCAGAACCCCGGAGCTCTTGACTCTAGCTGCATATGTATCAAAAGATGGCCTAGTCGGCCATCACTGGAAAGAGAGGCCCATTGGACACACAAACTTTATATGCCCCAGAACAGGGGAATGCCAGGGCCAAAAAGGGGGAGTGGGCGGGTAGGGGAGTGGGGGTGGGTGGGTATGGGGGACTTTTGGTATAGCATTGGAAATGTAAATGAGCTAAATACCTAATAAAAAATGGAAAGAAAAAAAAATCTCTGGAGTAACAGTACATAGTGTTGAGTTTCAGACCCTGAAAAAGGTGGCTGAGGTGCCTATTTAACCTACCAAAGCAGGCATGGCATCCAGGTTCTCCCAGCATCCCTCAGTCCCTACACTTTACAGCAAGTGGCTGGCATGTCCTACCTTCTACACTAAACGTTCCAGCACTGTTTCCCAGAATCTCTTTACTATATAATCAAGACATTTGTGTTCTCTCTCTCTCTCTCTCTCTCTCTCTCTCTCTCTCTCTCTCTCTCTCTCTCTCTTGCTCGCTCCCCTCCCCCCTCCCTCCCCCCTCCCCCTCCCTTCCCATTCCTCTCCCCCTCCCCTCCCCCTCCCCCTCTCCCTCTCCTTCTCTCTCTATCTACCTGCCAACTAAAAGTCAAGGAACATTTTTCTTCCTTATTTCTTAACCAAATCACACATCTAAGTGGCTTCTAAAGTGTAAATTTCTCTTTTCGTGTTTGATCTTTCTGATTGTTCTTGACAAGTTGCTTATCCATTAATCCATTACCAAAATAATGTATGTAATGTTGTCTGCATTCATTCAGATTTTTTTTTTGAAAACTGTTTCTAGTGGCTACCCACAGTTTCACTCTTTTTCTCTGTATTTCCTTTAGACAGGAATAATTCTGTGTTAATATTTTAAGATGGGTCGTTGGCCCCATCCCTCAACTGGTGCTGTGCCTAGCCTCTGGATATGATCTCTTCAGGTTCTCTCTCCCCTTTGTTAAAAATACCCTTTGTTGGGTATTTTAACTAATACATCCCAAATGTGTCCTGGGAGCCTCTGAAAAATATCATCTTGCGTGAGGTAAGCCAGTCACAAAAGAACACACTGGTATGTACTAACTGATAAGTGGATATTAGCCAAAAGTGATCTAGGAATAAGGTGATACAACTCACAGAAAATATGAAGCTCAAGAAGAAGGAAGACCAAAGTCTGGATGCTTCAGTCCTACTTAGAAGGGGGAACATATTAATCAGAAGAAGTGGAGGGAGAGAGAGACCTGGGAGGAAGAGGAAGGAGGAGGGAAAGGGGGGTCAGGACCAGGTGAGGGAGGAGACTATGGAGAAGTACAGAGGGTCATGAAATTGAAAGAAGGTGTGTAGCAGTGGATGATGGGGAACTGTGGAGTCCAGGTTAGTTGATATTGTTCTTCCTATGGGGTTGTCATCCCCTTCACTTCTTTCAATCCTTCCCCTAACTATCCCATGAGTCCTGACCTCAGTCCAACGTTTCCTTGTAATTATCCACATTTTTCTCAATCAGTTGCCTGTAGAGACTCTCAGAGGACAGCCATGTCATGTATGTCCTTTGGGGCTAGGTTATTTCACTCAGGGTGATATTTTCTTGTTCCATCCATTTGCCTGCAAAATTCATGATGTCTTCATTTTTATTAGCTGAATAGTATCGCATTGTGAAAATGAGCCACATTTTCTTTATCCATTCTTCATTTGAGAGACTTCTGGGTTCTTTCCAGCTTCTGGCTATTATAAATAAGGCTACTATGAGCATAGTGAAGCATTTGTCCTGTTTTATGTTGGAGCATTTTTTGGGGTATATGCCTAGGAGTGGTATAGCTGGGTCCTCAGGTAATACTATGTCCAATTTTCTGAGGAACCACCAGAATGGTTTCCAGAGTGGTTGTACCAGCTTGCAATCCCACCTACAATGGAGAAGTGTTCCTCTTTCTCCACATCCCCACCAGCATCTGCTGTCACCTGAGTTTTGATCTTAGCCATTCTGACTTGTCTGTGATGGAATCTCAGGGTTGTTTTGATTTGCACTTCCCAATGATGTGTTCTTGGATTTGGTTGATGAGCATTTTATTGAGTATTTTTGCATCTATATTTGTTTCGGGAAATATCTAAAAAGACCAGCAAGTTATTGTACTATGCCAGCCACTCTCTGACCCTGTGGCTGTCTCCCTGCCTTTGTCTCTACCTATCCCCAGAAGGGACCAGTCATGTTATTCCCATCTATAGTTTGGTTGACTCTGGAACTGCGAGTTCCTTCTCAGCCATAAATCCCCTATGGACATCAGTCCCACATTACAGTAACCCGGTGAAACAAAACTCTAGAAGCTTATAATTAAACACTCAGATTTATATATCAATAAATTCTCAAATTACAAGGTGCCTACATAATAATTAAAGGTCCAATTGATAATGGTACATGCTGCCCACCTAAATTAGACAAGTTAGCCCAATTATTCTATCTCTATATGATAACATATCTGCCCTTGGCTATTTAAAGTCATGCTGGTTCTGAATCATTCTTCAAACTCATTTTCCTTATGAATATATGTGGCAGGGTTTGCCATTTCCAATTACATTAAAATATTAGTGAAGCAGGAGGCCTGTGATTAGACAAGGAAAAGGGAGGCAGAGCCAAGAGTTACACACACACACACACACACACACACACACACACACACACACACACACAGAGAGAGAGAGAGAGACAGAGACAGAGACAGAGACAGAGACAGAGAAACAGAGAGAGAGAGAGTCAGGGAGAGACATTGACAGAGAGACAGAGTAAATTGGGAGAGATTAGAGGAGGCAAGGTGGAATTGTTACTTCTGGAAAATTTTGATATACAAATTTTTACTCATTGCATATAAAATCAAGATCTGTAAAGCTTAAATATAATTTAATGTGTGGAGATTTACCATGTGTGGTCCTTGTGAGTGAGGGAACATGTTTTAATGGTATGTACATATCTGAGTTGGTATGGAATCCAGAGAAAAGCATCAGGTTTTCTGCTCTATCAATCATTATCTTTTTTCCTTGGGACAGATTCTGTCTATGAACCTCCTGCTCTCTGTTTAGAGAGACTATCATTAAACAAGCTACCATGATTCTTCTGTTTCTCCTCTGTCCTCCTTTGCTGCAGGTACAGGTGTACTTGATCATAGCTGCATGTTTTAAGTGTGTATTGGCATGTCTGAAACTACGTCTGTATAGTTGCATAACAGGTGCTCTTATACATTGAGCCATGTCTCCAGCCTCTGAGTTTTAATTTTAAATGACAAATCTATAAAGCTGGATAATCACAGCATATTTTAAGGAATATAAATTTCATATGCATATTTTATAATTCTTGATTATATCTTCCAGCTACTTAGTAATATTAAAGTCATAGAAACATTTGCTACATATGTAACCAGACACAATGAATACAAGATGATTAAATACTGGTATAATTAATGCCAAAATTTCCATAAAGGAAAATATATTCCAAAACAAAATAGGAACAATTTATATTATTTTGATTTTCATTATGTATTCAAAAAAGCTAATAATTCAAAAACCCAAGGTGAGCTGAGAAACTCCAAACAGGGAATTTGAAATATTGGTAATACCTTTGGCATATAAGGATATGGGAAGTTCTCAATAAGATCAACATACCAACCTTCATTGGTACTTACAGTGGAACAAATCTGCATGTGAAATCTTCCCTTTTCTGTCCTATAAAACTAAGTTCCCTGTTGCTTGATGCATGGTCTCCAATCCCTTGAGACACTGCAGACTTTCACTATTCAGATTAAAAGACAATATGCTGAAGAGTTCTGTTTCCTCTTTATTTTAAATACCTTAACCAATCTCTATCAAACTAATTCTCTATTGCAAAATATAAAATTAGTATATTTACTTGTGATTGAGCTTTCATGCGTGTAAGTTAACCTAACTGCAATGACTATACATGTCGATGCAATAAGATGGTCCCTGGACAATATTTAAGGAATACTATTCCAATTTTACTTATTGTTAAAAAAATAGAAAAAAAACTTTAAAAAAATGAATATTATAAAGTTACAAGTAATTAATTTTACTTTTTACTATTATTTTGGATTATATTTTATGTGTAATAATTTTAAGGACACTTGTCTGACCAAAATGTCATCTTTTAAATAAATAAAATAGTTTAATCTTATTATTTTAAGTTAAAAATAATAAAGGATTCACCTCATATGAAGCTGAAACATTGCAGATTTCACTGTAATAAACAACCTGCAAAAGGTTCCATAAATGTATAGTCACCGGAGAGCCATCTGGTGTCACATAATTACACCCATCATTCATCCCATTCAGAATGCTCAATGTAATAGCTGGCCCAGGAATATCAAACAGACTTGGGGTACACTCTTGGAGACTGCCAAACCATAAGGCAATTAGCAGGTTTTAGTCATACAGGTATATTCCTATATTCATTTATGTTATATTTACAAATAGAAAAGATTCAGGTTTTATGCATAAATTTCAGCTAGTACAAATTTATGTCTATTAAAGCATATCTGAGTGGCACCAAATAGAAATTCAGGCAGTAAGAGTACACGATTAAGAAGCAGAATGACTTTTATAATTTTTGCATGTTAATTATTTGAATCAGCTTTGTTTATTTATTGAAAGTACATAAAATACTTGAAGACTTCTGTGGGATAAGATCAGTGCGCTTTGGACTATGAAGTGTTACAGTTATTGTTGGCATATTGTGGCTAACCTTACATTTATTAACCTACATTTTGTCTAGGTTTTCTGAACCGTTGTACTTTCAGAGTAGAAAAGAAAGTGTAAGGACAATTTATCTCTAATGGTAACATAAGAGCCATAGATGCATTACTGTACAGAGTACATATTCTGAAATTCTGTGAAGTTTCTAGTTAATTTCTCCTTTTCTGGCCTACAGCTTTTAAACTGCATATATTTTGTTTCATAGGCTCCTTTTCTCATCATTTGTTTTACTTGATGTCTTAATATTAATTAATTAACAACATATTTAACAATTCTGGATACTTTAACAAATTACCATATGTTCCTTATGTATCACTTACTTTAGATATTCTGCTTCATTTAATTAAAAACTGGGAGTATTGTACTAGTAACTTGATTAAAAAGCTATTTTCATGATAACATCATCCTTTATTACGTATGTGACAAGGCCTTAGTGACATAGCCCAATTTTACGTCAATTCATTAACATAAATGTAACCTTTAAGTAATAATATAAAATGCAAGAATTCATGAATCAATTGCTTATGGAGAATTCTTTATATGGGCAACTGTTTCATAAAGGTAAACTTACTACTAGTTGCTGGTAGAGTACTTACCTAGATCATCTATGATTTTCATCCAGTGTAATACAATAAAACGAAGGAGCAGGAGGAGGAGGAGGAGGAAAAAAAGAAGCCCTCAGAAAAACAATAACAAGAAATTTAACAATTATAAATCATTAGGAATATAGCAGATAGCAATAGCAGACCCCCAGAATGTAGAAAATGGTACATAAAAAGAATGGCCTCAAAACCCATACAATAAAATGTGTATGTGGAGGTTTACTGCTTCTACTGTATTTTTTCATAAATGCACACATCTATATTAATTATATATGAAAGCATAAATATTATACACAAATTTATTTGAAAGATTCAGCATGGAAAACAGGAAAGTAAGGCTATATTTAATGTATTATAAAAATAAATACACATCATAATCACTTAAATTTTTCTTTATAAATTAACACTTTAGTATTTGACAATTATTTTAATTTTCTTTATTTTTAATGATTATTTTATTTATTTACATTTCAAATGTTACTCTCTTCCACAAACCATCTATCCCGCCCCCTCTCCTTCTGCTTCTATGAGAGTGCTAACTCCATATGCCCTACTCCCACCTCATTGTCCTAGTATTCCCTGTGGAGCATTAAGCCTTCACAGGACCAAGGGCCTCTCCTCCCACTGATGTCCCACAAGGCCATCCTCTGCTACATATACCGCTGGAGCCATTGGTCCCTCCGTGTGTACTCTTTGGTTGGTGGTTTAGGCCCTGGGAGCTTGGTGGGGGTTGTGTGTGTGTGTGTGTGGGGGGGGTTCTGTTTGATACTGTTGTTCTTCCTATGGGGTTGCAAACCCCTTCAGCTCCTTCAGTCCTTTCTTTAACTCCTCCATCAGGATCTCCAAGTTCAGCCTGATAACTTATATGGTTTTTTTTTCTGCAAAGTAGTAGTGGGAGTTTATTATATTCATGAGTAAATTGAAGATTGGACTATTAGTGTTACAAAATTAATCTCTAATCCCCATTTGCCCAGTAACTTCCTGAAATGCTGGCAATTATAGTCTTGTAAAATAAAAAAGCCTCAAGGAAAAGTATGATGAACCATTAAGTGTGTCCTTCCAAGCCCATGCAGCATCTGACTCAAGGCCATTTCAGCTGGGAA